>NC_080838.1:15075193-15392399 GCF_030435755.1 Ochotona princeps
TTACTAGATTGGAATCATAGACTTCCTGTTGTACCTGAGAGCACTAAGTCATATAATTAGAATAGGACTGGAGATTTAGCTGAGACTTACACTTTCACATTATAATTGGTTTTTGTGCCATTTAAGTAATTAAAAACATTGGAAGACGTTTAAAATTCCAGGGTACAGATTTTATTGTTTAGTACGAATTGTGTCTTTTCAAGAGATTCTTGCGGCCCAATTATTTAGCACTGGTAACTATGTGCCTAACCTCCTCTTTTGATTTATATTACAAAAATAATTTTTTGAAAATAGTATTGGATGGGTGCATGTTTGAGAAATGTTTTTGTCAGGGCTTACAGCAGAGTTAATTGTTAATAACCTTTTAAAGAATTCAGACTGTTTGAAGTTCACAAAAACCTACCTAATGATTGTCACTCTAACTGCTCTTGAAAGTCTGAAATTGTTAACCACAGCATTGTTAAATATCAGCAGGAGGGAGCAAACAGTTGTCTTGGAAAAAAAATTTTAACTCTGAGAATAAAAATGATTCGTACAAATACATGGCTTTGCAATGTTTAAGTGACCAAATGACAGTAATTTACCTGACGTCTGATCAATGCACAAGGGAAAACAAGGAAAGGATTTTTATAATAATCTTACATTTATTGACAAGTGACTTACTTTACCATACTTCTTTAGCTGCTTCTGAGTTGCAGCAAAGAACATCTCATGCATACACACTGTCCTCATCTACTTTGTTGGAGAAACACTTTTACCCCAGCCCATGTGTGGTCTTCAGACTGCCCTCTACCACATAATGAGTGATTTTAACCAAATCACTGTACCTTCTCACCATTAGGTGTTCCCACTTTCATACCTTTGTTCTCAGATTGATTTCCGCCCAAATTGACCCTACCTTGTTTATCTGTGTTGTTATGTTTCTAGAAAAGGAAATGCAGAATAGGCTGTTAGTTTGAACTGTGAATAAGTACACAGCATATGCAACACCATGTAATTTCAGCCATAACCCAACTAATCCATTTAGTTCATGATTTATTATTCATGGCAGATCAGAGTTACCTTGAAAGGAAGACCCTTTGAGAACAGTATTTGGTGAGGTAGTGGTTCTTGAAGTTTTAGTATGTCTGTCTGCATCCTAAAGAAACCAATACAATTAAGAAATATGTTTTGTATTTGTTATGGCTTATGAAAAATATTTCTCACTTTCCTTATGATTATAGAGCTAAATAAAGCAATGAAATCTTACAATATCTGATTAGTACTGCAAGAGATATTTCTTCCACTGAGAATTAGTTATTTCTAAGCTTGATTAACCAAATTTTAGTGAAATATAGTAAAAAATATTGACATATTCTTGGTAATGAGTTTTTCTTTTTAATTTGCACCTGTTATCTATAGGTATCCAGAAGACTCCAAATGAACCACAGTTAGAATTCATACTTGGTAAGGAATTATACTTTATTCATATCAATAAGTGTAATGAGAATTTATATAGTAACCAGTAAGTTCTAGGTTTGTTACTGAAATCATTAAATGTTTATAGACGTTCCTGAAAAAGGTTATATATATGAAGTCGACACTACATATAGGTGTTATTTTCCAAAATTTGTAAGAAAGAACTTGCACTATGGTGCAGATTGGTTTAGTCCCCAACATCAAGTGGTTCACTAGTGAGACACTTCTGCATCTCATTGAAGTCTGCTCACCATAGATCCCATGCTTGGCACTCATTCTGATACAGTGCTGTGTTTGGTTACTGATTTCTAGAAACCAATAGATGTGTATTTTTTTCTCCTTGGGCTGGAGACTGGCAACAAGTAGAGCTTCACTTTGTGTTATGTTATTACAAAGTTCTTATTCCACTTTCTGTTTAAAAATACTCCTTATTCATTTGTACATGTTGATTTTCTACGGAGAGACTTGACATTTGGAAACTGAACATTAAATTCGAACTTTGACTTGATTTAGCTGCTCTAAAGATCTGGCATGTGTCGAGAAAAGTAATTTTCTTTAGGGCTCTATTTTAATTACTCATTCTGAGACTGGCCCACTGCTTCACTAGTGGGTGGAAACCACTTGGTATCTGATTCAAATGCATGGTTACAATAAATGTCAAAGGAAAATTATTGCTCAAAAGTATTTAATTAAGGTAAAAATGTGGCTTATCAATATTTCTACCATTTTTTCCCTCTTAAAGTTCTGAGATATTTTGAAAGGTCACGCTTTGGAAATAATTTCACAGATGAACACATATACCAACATATGCATATGCAGTTTCACATACTGAGATCAGATATGTGTTATCATCCACATTTTTATACTTATAAAAACAGTTTCTCAAATTTTGTGATGCCAAATTAAAATACAAGTATGCTATTGTAGTGGTTTTTCGTGCTTTGAAGTCCTAATTATTTTAGGAGCTTATTTTTTTTTCATTCATTACTTATCAGTTTCTATCTTTGCTCTGAATACTTTGGTTTGAAGTATAACTTGAGGCAAAAAGTATGTGATATATATTTTGAGAAACATTTTTAAAAATTTCTATTATTGAAACACTGGGTTTACAGAGAGGAGGAGAAACAAAGATCTTCCATCTGTTGGTTCACTACTCAAGTAGCCGAAATAGCCAGGGCTGAGCTGATCTGAAGTCAGGAACTAGGAACTTCCTCCAGGTCTCCCACATGGGTGCAGGGTCCCTAGGCTTTGGGCCGTCCTCCACTGCTTTCCCAGGCCACAGGCAGGTTGCTGAGAGGGAAATGCAGCATCTGGGATTAGAACCAGCATCCATATGGGTTCCCGACACATGTAAGGCAAGGGCTTTAGCCACTAGGCTACCACGCTCGGACCTGAATTTTTTTTTTTTTAATTAAACTTATACCTGAAAGATACTGTAAAATAAGGGTGTTAGAATCTGCTTTGTTCCACAGGTGTTGAGAAATAGGCAGAGTCATGAGACTTGGAACTTAACACCATTAAAGCCACACTAGTTTTTCTAGTGAATGTTCAGATGGTGTTTCATACAGAGAATTTCCAGACGGGTAACCGAGGGGCTGAAGGAAGGTCAGACACCTCCTGACTCACGCTCCACACTCTGGCTACTTCATTCTTCATCTACCAGTGTTCATTTCCAAAGGAAACACACCTTTCAAATTCAAAAAGATGCCCTGAAAACTTCAGCAACCACTGTGTGTGAGCCAAGGACCAGTCTTCTGTTTCAGTTAAAATCCTCTCATCCAAACAGCTAACTATACAATTTCTGCTTGAAAGCCTAGTCAAGTTCAAAAGCAGTTCTGTCATCATATGTATGTATTGTTTTGAATCAAAGAATTAAGAGGCCACCAGCTGAAAGTATTTATTCATCATAATATTTCTCTAGTTTAGAAAATATGGAGTTTTCTTTCTATTTTCGTTTAAAATTTGTGCCAGGATTCTTAGTCATAGATAATTTTATTTTATCAGATGGTAATAAATATCTGACAAGAGTGCAAATGTTTACAAAAGCAAGTTATCTAGAGTCTTCAGGGAATTATCTTTTTGTGTGTGTGCAATTTATTTGAGAGAGAGAAAGAGTGCACTAGCACCCAGCCATAGGTTCATTCCTCAGATGCATGTAGCATCCAGTGCTCGTTCAGGTGCAAATTAGGAACTGGGGATTCCATCGAGGTCTCCTACATGGGTGGCAAGGTATACCAAACACATGGACGATCTCTGGCTGCCTCTCAGGGCACATTAGGAAAAGCTGGACTCAGGACACTCCAAGGTATAGGCAGTCATCTTAACTGCTAGGCCAAAGTCTGCCCGCCTTCGCTCCCAGACCTCCCTAGAATTGTTTTCATGCTCCAGGAAGAAACATTCCCAAGCCATTATGCTTATTGGTACTTGAAGATTCTTAACCATTCCATTTATTGAAGAATTTCTTAAATACTCTCTGGATGACAGCACAGCTAATCTCTAAGATTTAACTGGACTAGGGAATATCAAAGAGTTCATAGAAAAATCGAATTTTTATTTTTAAAGACTTATTCCTTTTTATTGGAAAGCCGGATATACAGAGAGGAGGAGAGACAGAGAGGAAGATCTTCCGTCCGATGTTTCACTCCCCAAGTGAGCCGCAACTGCCGGTGCTGCGCCGATCCGAAGCCGGGAACCAGGAACCTCTTCCAGGTCTCCCACGCGGGTGCAGGGTCCCAATGCATTGGGCGGTCCTCAACTGCTTTCCCAGGCCACAAGCAGGGAGCTGGATGGGAAGTAGAGCTGCCGGGATTAGAACCGGCACCCATATGGGATCCCGGGGCTTTCAAGGCGAGGACTTTAGCCGCTAGGCCACGCTGCCGGGCCCAGAAAAATCGAATTTAATGATAATTGCATTTCCACAAACTTTTAAAAGTTCCCTAATATATATGTATCACATTTTCTTTCTTTGAATTTTCTTAATCCTATAAATTCGCTTCTACTAAAGAGTAAATAATTAGTATTCACTTCATGATGAATGATAGGGAACAATCACATTAATACAGTTTTAATTCTGGTTTGGGATTGGGCATATTTATGTCACTGGAGGCAAAATAATAAAGAAGAAGAAAAGCAAGGGAAAGGATTTTTTTCCACCCAATTTCCTAATTGTATTTTTGATATTTGATTCTCTAAGTTGAGGATTTTAATAGTCTGAACTTTTAAATTGGGGAAGCAGCATGTTAGTTGTCATGCTTTGTTAGGTGTCAAATTGCTCCGTGTACATTATTTTTCATGAAGGGTTTGCTTTTGCCATTTCTGTGTACCAATATAAAACTGTCTCTTGCTGAATTTCCTTGCAAGATCTTTATTCAAGTAAGTGAGGTTGGATTTGTTCAGTTAGGTAAATGATTGACTAAACATGTCTTGCTAACATAAGACAGAGATATATTAGAAAAAATGAGTGGCTTACATCATTTGTTATCTATACCCATATTTCTAATGGCTGGCTGCATTTAAATTAAATAATTCATCCTTACAATTGTGTATCTAGCTCAATTTATGTTATTTTTTTTTCCTGGAAAGTTTTGATAGTTTTTAAAGAATGAAGCAGGTAAAAAGTAGAAAAAACTGAGTTTATGTTTTAACAAGAGTTTTCATATCAGTAAAACTCACATTTAAAAATAGGATTATTTATTAAAAATTGGGCACATTTTATTCTTAATGCCCTTGTGGATTAAGTATGGAAAAATATTGATCTTGAAAATTATATACAAGAAATTTCTATGGATTGTTTAAAAATCATTTACCTTGAAAATTCTCATAATGTTGAATACCCTATGCCTACACTTATCTACAGAGTCAATATAATAAATATTTATAGAGCCCAGCGCGATAGCATAGTGGCTAAAGTCCTCGCCCCTGAAGCACCGATTCTGGTCCTGGCAGCCTCACTTCCCATCCAGCTCCCTGCTTGTGGCTTGAGATAGCAGTCGAGGATGGCCCAAGGGCTTGGGACTCTGCACCTGCATGGGAGACCCGGAAGAAGTTCCTGGCTCCTAGCTTCAGATTGGCTCAGCTCCAGCCATTGTGGTCACTTGGGCGGTGAATCATAGGGCAGATCTTCCTCTCTCTCTCTCCTACTCTCTGTATATCTACCTTTCCAATAAAAGTAAATCTTAAAAAAAGAATAAATATTTATAAGAACAAGTTTCTAAATTTTCATGTATATACCACTTACATATGATAAATCCAGAATGATACACACCTGTGAAATACATAAGAAAAAATGGCACACATATGTTTATATGTGATTCTTATGTACCTTACCCCTCTGAAGTCATGTTCTTAAAATTAATTTATACCTTGATGACTGATACTCTATAGATGTCAACTGCTCAGATGAGAGATATAATAAATGCCACATTTTGTGGATTGATTACAGTAGAAAAGGGAACACTGAGGCTAGCGTGAAATCTCTAATGATATAATTCATTGACTTAATTTTTGGGAGGAAAGGTAGGGAAAAGAAATGGATTCAAATGGTGTTACATTTTATAGGGACAATATCAGGGTAACTAGTGTTCTTGAAGAGAAGACATTTGGCTTCTTTGGGGAAGAAGGGCCATTTTAGATCCAAATTTCTTTTTTTTTTTTTTTTTTTTTTTTTAATTATTTATTATTTAACTTCAGTAATTACATTGTATTATGTGACACAGTTACATAGATACTTGGGTTCTCCCCACCCCTCCCCAAACCCTCCCACCATGGTGGATTCCTCCACCTTATTGCATAACCACAGCTCAAGTTCAGTTGAGATTTCCCCATTGCAAGCGTATACCAAACATAGAGTCCAGCATCTTATTGTCCCGTCAAGTTCAATGGCTTCTTAGGTATACCCTCTCTGGTCTGATGACAGAGCCAGCAGAGTATCATCCCAGTCAATTGAAAGCTCCAACATACCATCAGCAAAAATTTACATCATTATGGAATTAATTGACATAGTAATGAGTAACCAATATGTTAAAAGTAAATGCGGGTTCCCAGCCACCTTCTGTGACCACCTCACCTATACTTCAATTTAGTTTATACACAACATGTAACATTCAAAACATAACATGTTATACATAACATCATATCATCTTAAATTAAGATGTTGGCGAGGTTGCGGGGAAAAGGGAACCCTACTCCACTGCTGGTGGGGCTGCAGGCTGGTACAGCCTCTATGGAAATCAGTATGGAGAATATTCAAACAACTCAAATTCAACATACCGTATGATCCAGCAATAGCACTCCTAGGAATATATCCAGAACACTTGTTCTATGAGAAACCAACATGTACTCCTATGTTCATAGCAGCACAATCAGTAATTGCAAAAACATGGAAACAACCAAAATGCCCATCAAAAGAGGATTGGATAAGAAAGCTATGGTTCATCTACTCCATGGAATACTACTCAGCTATTAAAAAAAACAAAATGCAGTTCTTTGTGGCCAAATGGGCCAAACTGGAAACCATAATGCTAAGGGAAATGAGCCAATCCCAAAAGGTTAAATACCACATGTTTGCCTTAATTTAAGATGATATGATGTTAGATCCAAATTTCAAAGGAAAATGTGCCCAAAGATGCATATTGGAGATGTAGGCATAGATTTGATAATCAACCATCCTTAACCTAAGGCCCAAGGGATTTTCCAGAAAAGAGAACAGACTACCAGCTGGTATTTAAACAGCAGGTATTAGGATTAAAAAGAGGTAATTCAGTTACTGGCTTACTTAGGCATGACACCAAGTTACAAGTTGATCTTCCAAAACCAGCCACATGAGAAATGGCTGGATAGTGCTAAACCATTTGCTGAGCTACTGGAAAACTAAGGTCCCAGTAGCTAAGTCTGATGTAGGAGAGGTGCTGATCCATGCTTCTTCTGATTTCCTCCCTTCCAGCCTGTAGGTGTAGAATCAAACTTGGGGATTGGTGCTGCTGGGGCCCCAGTGAATAAGGGGAAGAAGGGGAAATAAGGAATTTGATATCCGCTGAGTTTGCAAGATTTTGTCTTTTATGAAGCTGTTGTATCTTTTGACAGTTAGTATGTTTCTTTTTTGGAATATTTTCTTTTGTCAAGAATTTATTTCCTCTTCAATTTAACATGTACTGACTCTTCCTCGGAAGGTTTTATTGGTTCGTAAAATGGAAGTAATTTGAGATTCAAGGTATTTAACAGAGCCTTTATTATTTAGTTTTATCTAAAATTGATAAACCTTCATTAACTGCTGTAAATTTATATTAGAAAAAAAAAACACAGATGAAAACCAGTAAGAGGCAATACCTATCTCTTGAATATGGTCATACATAATTCATACAAATTCAGAGCTACCCTGTTTGTCTCACCCTCTCACTGCTTTTATGAGAATGGCTTATTTACTCATTTGAAAGTAAGATAAATAGATAGCTTCAGAGAGGCTTTCCCATACAGTGGTTGATTCTTCAATTTCCCTCAATAACCAGAGCTTGGCTCAGGTTAAAGCCAAGAATTTGGAACTGAATCTGGGTCTCCCATTCTTGTTGCAAGTGCCAGATTTCTTGAGCTGTCTGTTAACTGCTGCCTGCCAGTGTATACTTTATCAGGAAACTGTATTGGAAGGGAAGAAACTGGCTGTAACCAGGTGCTCCGATGTAGGATGAGTTCATCCCATGTGGAACTTAACTGCTATCTCATGTCTTGGCTTTTTCCTGATAGGTCCAAACCAGGAAATATAAAGGAAAGTACAGACTCCTGTAGCTTGGAACTAAGCTGTATGTACTGTTGTTTAAGCTTCAAACATGTATATTTAAGACAGAATATGAGGTAGCAGGTAAGAATCATTTATGAAAAGGATACATTAACATACAAAGAAATATAAAAGTTTTAGAATCAGGCTAATTACAGGAAAATCTTTCTAGGAAGCAAAGAAACGACTTAAGTAAGAGTAGGATAATAAACTACATGTACAATATGGTTTTTATCAAGTTATGTCTGAGAACAGAAGTGTACAAATAGTTATGAATGTCTTCAATTGTGACTGTCACCAGTCTGTAGAATTTTTATTTCACTTATTATGGTTTGTTACATCTTCCACAGTCTTTGCAATGCACCATATGGATTTTGTAATGAGGTGCTATTTTAAAAAAGAAAATTGTAAAGAAGCTGAAGAGGCTGAAGAAGAAAGGGTTGTATCTGAAAAAGTGAAATCCTCTTTTGGTTCAGTCAGCTAGGATATAATTGGGTCAGATGAAGCCTTTGGAAATCTTTAGAGACATTTAGGGTGACATTATTTCTTTGGATTTCTGAGAATATTTTGGGATACATAAAGGGTAAAACTTGTGTGAGAAGGTAAAATCAGTAAGGATGATCACGGAAGATTGGTTTATACAATTTTTTGAAGGAAGAAAAACAGAATTAGGACAAATAGAAGGAGGGGAGGTATCACACTCAAGACCAGGAGAGTGATATAATCAGGCAGTTGATGTTTGGAATAAGGCAAAATCTTCAAATCTAGAAGATGCATAGAAAATGACACGGAATAAGTACTTTCTTACAGTTATACCAAGTTAGCTAGAGAAAGATCATCCATCTTATTAACTTAGAAGGGAAAAAGAAACAGTATTCTTCTTATAAAGTATTATTCTTGCTGTTGTGAAAAATCTGTGATTTCACATGCTTTATACAATATTAACTTCACACTCACTTGACAAGTGATAGAAGTTCTACTGTAAGTGGTATTACTAAATAAATGAAGGTGCACAATTGCAGAAACTGTTTTTCCAAAGGAAGAAACTCTGTTTCTTAATATAGAGTTCAGTGATTAAATTCTAATGTTATTTCAGTTGTTAATCTTTTGTTCAAGAAAGTACTGATTCTAAATACTTTATTTTGGTAGATTCTGTATTACCGTATATATAATGAATTTATATTTCACATATAGAAAGAGCCACTGTACTTCCAGTAGCTAATACCACAGATGGGAAAACTGTCATGTGATCAATTGCTTGTGGTTTGCCTAAACTGACAAGTCACATTAAAAAATAACAGCCTAATCACCACACGCGGCTTTTCTAATTTGCGGGAGCCTTTATTAACCTCTGTGTCACATCACTCAGACTTTACGAATTGCAGTAAATCAGACTTTGTTTTGCATGTCTCTCTAAAAGAAAAAAAAATGTCAGCTTACATGCCAGTTCTCTTCTGTATTCATCTTTCTCGTCTCTTGCTGGTTTGTTTTGTATAAATGATTGCTCTAACTTGTTAAAAATGCCAGTGGGAGAATGGAAGATGTTAGTACAGGTTCCATAGAATTTTCACTTTTAAAATAATACGCTAGACACATCACAGGGGATATCATGTACAGACATATTTTTGTATTAATTTATTGGTAAAAAAAAAAAGTCACTTTGCTATGTAGTACATAAGCTGAGCTTCAAAGCAACGAAATATGCAGCTGCTCAAAATTAGGCAAAGCTTGGGGTTCCTGTATTTTATTTCCTCATTATAAATTGGTTGCCATCTTCTTAATTTGTCCACTATAATCCGTCCCGCACAAAATATTGTGTTCCATGGAGCAACTAATTTCTAGGCATCTGCTAAGGACAGTGCATTGTGCAAAGTACCAGGAGATCGCTGGAGGATCTTCTGTTCTTAGCTCTTTAAAGCAGTAATGTCATTTATTCCTTGCCATGGTTCTGTAAGACAGTACTGAAAACAACTAATAATTATTCAGTACTGACTTGTTTACAAAATGTTGTTCTGAATAATTTACATAGATTAATTACTTTAATTCTCTCAATTTCATTGTGAGTAATTGTTTTATTACCATGCTTATTTTATAGATAAGGCAGCTTAGACAGGCACAAGTATAAACTGGTAAGCTCAAGGTGAGAAGTGTGGTGGGAATCCTGAACACGACCACCACATTATCTTTAACTGGCGAATGAATCTGAGATCCCCAAAGATCAACCTTTCAAAGATCTTATGGGTGCCAAGTTTCATGTGTTTGAAGACACTTACTGTAACCATTGGCTTATAACACCCACCCTTGCACACATCGGTGCTTCCCAAGAATTTGTTGGCAAGACGTGAGACCCAAACAGCTGTAATAATGCTAGCCAGTTGTGATATAAGCGAAATAAAGCTACAGACCTGGAACTGTTTAAGCATTGAGCAAATAGTGATTAAATACAATGATGGCCACATAGTGGATTTGGACCAGGTCTTAGATGAGCAGAATTCCACTTGGTTAAAACAAAACAAAACAAAACAAATGCATGAAACTATACAGAGGGAGTAGAAGACATGAGACGTAAAATTCTAGAACGTATTTTCCAATGTGATGCATTTAAGGCTCATTTATATTTCCTTTTTAATTACTTATAATCCAACTTGAAGGTAAGTTAAAACTCTACACATTCTTTTGCAATAGTTTACAACTGTTGCATGGGTATTAGGAACTTCTTCTAAAGTTGCAAAGGAACACCAACTGTAGACGCTGCTTTATTTGTAAGAAATTATACACCTTGCATATCATGAAAAAATTGAGTGTTACTGCCTTTCGTGCTGTGTTAACTGAAACAGTTTTTACAGGTGTCCCTGGGAGTTGCTTAATGGTATAGAATTTGCATACGAAAGGGCCTTCCCAGGGATGTCCTTCTGTTTCTTGATTTTGACAACAATAAATAACTAGCAGTATATTAGAGGAGTTAATTTTCAGAACAAACATTTGCCAAAAACACTGAAATGAAGACAACTAAATAAAAATGTTATTTTAGGCTGAAATTGAACCTGGGTAAGCTAACGATATAATTCACCCATGAGAAGCTGGTCATGTGAGGTCAGTCTGCGTGCACTTGCAGCCTGTCTTGTAACTACCCAGCCCAAGTAGATGTTGAAGAAATGCAGTGTCTGAATCTATGTCTTGTCTCCAAAATGAAAAAAAAAGTATCACCATCCCCTTTTAAGGTTCTCGTGAGAGCTAAGTAATTATGGTCAAAGCTCTTAAACTGATTCCTAGAATATACTAAACTACGTATTAACTTTTATTAGAAAGTGACCTTGAGTGACTATTTCACTCAGTCATCAGCAGGTTATGGCATTGTATTTTTCATACGCGATGATAGCTGCGACTTATTGCATACCTTCTGAGAACCAGGTTGAGCCCATTCATTTTCTCTCTGTTCCTACAAAAGACTCAGTAGGGGGAATCCCAGCCTACACAAAATTGTACCTCACAATTCAAAATTCAAAATAAAAACTTATTTAAAAAAGGACTCAATAGGTGCTTCTCTTTGTTAACATTCATTGACAAGTTCAGTGACCTTCATAGGATCACATGGCTATTATTTGTGGAAACCTAACTTAATTTTATTTTAATAATTATTACAAAGGTGATTGGGTTGCAGACCCACATGTGCCCCAGCTAGGACAGAGAAATGCTGTGTTCTTTGTGCTTAACTATTGAAGGAACAGAAATGAGAAAAAGATGAGCAACAAAGAATTTCTAAGACTTCCAAAGGTTTTTTTTAAGATTTATTTATTTTTATTAGAAAGATTTATAGAGAGAAGGAGAGACAAAGATCTTCCAACCTATTGGCTCACTCTTCCAAGTCACCACAACAACTGGAGCAAAGCCAGTATAAAGCCAGGAGCCCCTTCCATGTCTTCCACACTGGTACAATGCATCCCAAATTTTGGGGCCATTCTCTGCTGCTTTGCCAGGCTACAAGCAGGGAGCTGGATGACAAGTGGAGCAGCTGGGACACAAACCAGTATCTATATGGGATACTACCACCTGTAGCCAAATGATTAACCAAGAGACATGCCAGCTACCCCATGGTGTTTTTGTGCTATAGAAATAGATATAGTTGAAAGACAGTAGCATGAATCTAATAGGGCTTAGCAAGTCTGCCATGTGGCAATGCAGTTGGCTCAAAGATTTAATGTGTTTTGTAATTGACCTGGGGTCTTTTTTTTTTTTTTTTTTTTTTTTTTGCTGATCTGAGTCTAAATTCTAGCTTGGTACTCAGGCAGATGTTAAGATATATGCCATCAGTTAATGAAAATCATATAAGAGGTCAGATTTATTCCTTACCTCCTCTTGCCATGACTGGATCATTTAACTGAAGTGTGTCACCATAAAATATATCTCTTCTTGTTGTTTCATTTATTTTAAAGTAGTTTATTGTAGAAGCTTTAGTTAAGGAATGTCCTTGACCAGCTGTCACTCTGCAGACTTACACTGATAGCAAAAACTTTGCTTCAGCCATGTTCTGCTAATAGATTTCCCCCCTAAATAATTCCTTCATACTTTCTCTATTTTTATCATTCATTCAAGACCAATATACCCTGTGTATTCTATTTCACTTTCCATGTGTTCTATTAATGCTTTTCCCCTATTTTCTAGTACTCAGAACGCTACTCAATGTATAAAGTAGAGCTTTCGATAGCTGTTCCTACTACCTTGAGGCTCTATTTGCTTTGTGTAAAACTGAAGTCCATAAAGTTTGTGAGGAGAAAGATACCTTGGTGCTTTTTTTTTAGGATTAATTTATTTTTATTGGAAAGTCAAATATAAAGAGAGCAGGAGACACACAGATCTTCTGTTACTGATTTACTCCCCAAGTAACTGCAACAACCGGAGCTAAGCCAGTCTGAAGCTAGGAGCCAGGAGCTTCTTTCTGGTCTCTCACGAGTGTGCAGGTTCCCAAGATTTTGGGCCATCCTGACTGCTTTGTCAGGCCACAGGCATGGAGCTAGATGGGAAGCTGGGCTACCAGGATTAGAACCAGAGCCCATGTGGGATTCTGTGCAAAAGGTGAGGACTTTAGCCATTAGGCTATTGTGCTGGGCGCATCCTGGTGCTTTAATTGCATGGTTGAGATTGGTTAGTCAGCATTCTTGTTGGGCAGATGCCATCCAAATATACCCTGGGCCAACAGGGGACCATGGGAAAGAGAAGAGACCTGGTAGAGTGGGAGGCAAGACTAATACAAATTCCCCTTAATTTGTTGTACAAAACCTTCTGCTCCCAGATGTGTCTTACGTAAGATTTAACATTTGCTGTTGGCAGAGATGATGCCTTCTGGGTTTTCAAGGGAAGGATCAGAGTCTCAGTGAGGTTGAGTGAGTGACTGACAGCTGCATACTTGGTAGGGGAAAATTCAAAGCTTTCATGTGTTCTGTGATTTCCTACCCCACTACCTATGTTTTACAACTGAGAGATTATTCACACAGCTGAATTCTGCAGTGAGAAGAAGGCAGAAATCAGTTTGAACAAACAAGATATTCCCAGGTCAAACTTTGTTTAAATTCAGAAAATTCGGAGTGTTCTCTCCCGTTGCAAAACCTAAACATATCACTCGATGTCACTTCACGGCCTGCAAATCAGCCTTTGTTTTCTAGATTTATAACTCTTCTCTTCACATTTCCTGTTTCCCTTTACTTGCCTTGGAGGTAAAATTAAGAAAGGAAAAATGGGGGGAAAAGAGGGAAAAATGACTTCTCCATCCCCATTCTTATCTCTTAGTCTGTGTAATGTACCACCACATCCATTCCCATACTTTAGCTGCTACTTAATTTTTCTTTATAATCTCACATTAAACATATCAGGTCCCATATCTTTTGTGTTGGAAATGTGTTCTGAATTTCTCCATTGCCTTTAATGATTTGCCTTCACTTGCAGTAAATCAAATATCTGACCACATCCTACGTAATATTTAAAGAGCAGGCCTTTCTCACCCTATGTTTTGCTGACTGAGTTCATTCTGCATCACCTGCTTGGGTCTCCTCTCTGCTTCTCAAGCAGGCCACACATACGTACTTTCACATTTATTATCTTCTTTCAACTTAATCTTAGGGAAACACAATCACCGCCCAAATGTCACCTCATCGGAGAAGCTTTTCTGGATCCAGAGTCTCCCAACTTTGAATTTTATCGCCGTATTTAGACTTTTCTCTAATTTCTCTTTTTCAGCTTCTTGTCCTATTAGACCATTAACATCCATACAATAGAAAATTTGCTTTCCTTTTTTACTGCTGTGATTCTGTCACTTAAACTCATGGAACACACATTTTACGTTTTAGGTATTCACTGTGTCCAAGGAGCAAATTCATGCATGACTTCTATTGTTTTACCTTCATGTGTTTCTTTATAAAATAAATATACAGACTGAGATATGCTCCTGAAACACTTTGATATTCTTGCTAGCCTTAGTTCATTTTATAATTCCAAAAGTTTAAAACTAATTCACTGTTCCTATTTCATTGCGCACAAATTACATTCAGAAGGAAGATGGTCTTAATGGGCATGGAATTCTTGTAGAGAGACCTGTCAGGAAGAGTCAGCTAAAAGCTGAGCTAAATAACTTGGCTCCTGTAACTAGACTGTATATCTGATGTGCAGGATTAACTGTATAAAACTGGATGTGAAAAATTCTTTACAATGTAACTGAGATGCCTGTATTGTGAGATTCAGCAAACATGTGATTACTTGCGGTTATTTACTACTAACGAGAAGAAAACTAGACAACTGAAATAATAGAAGTGGACTGATGTCAGAAAGTTTGCACATCCTTTGCTCCCATGCTGAAGGAAGGCAAGGTGAACATGGTGTTTCCGAGCAAGGCTCAGCTATTTATATTGGAGCCTTTGGGGCATGAGATCTGCTGGCTGTGGGTATAAGCCTAATACTGCACTGCTATTGGATTGAGTTTCACACAAAATGAGATTGTATACTGAAGGTACTTAGAGTGGTGATAGGTATATAAATGATTGCTGAATGAAATGGCTCTTTTTAGTTGTGTCCTTAGTGTCTTCTGACATTCCTTATGTATAAGAAACGATTAATAATTCCTAATTCACAGAATATTTGAGCTAATAGGTTTGGAAGAAAGGGGCACATACTTAATACATTTTGAGGAATTGACTAATTTTTTTCCCATATTGCACTGGATCGTCGCATTCAGGATAAGTATAATCATTGTCTCATTTCCTGATGGGAATATGGAGACTTAATAAATCTGAAATCATGCAGTCAGGATCAGGATATAATACCCTCAAATTTTGGCAATTCAAAGTGCAAAGCAAGTAAGAATAACAAGGTGTCTTTTGAAAAAAAAGTTATCCTAGATTCTTAGTGTGAGGAGTCAAGTGGGATAATAGGTAGTTACGTTCTCTGGTCCCTGGTGAAGTTATTTTTGAAAATATAAAATCTTGCTTCCCTCCTAGCCTTCTTTGGAAAGAGAAGGTCCTGAAGTCTTCTGGTTTTCCCACAAGAGTAGTGACTGGGCTGCTGGGTAGAGCATCAATTAAGATGTGAATTCTACCTCCCTGACTACCAGTTTTACCTTAAATTTAATAAGGGTCAAGAAGTCCCATTGATCTTTGAGCAGTTCAAAGTGTTGCCTTGCATCTCTTTGAATTTTTATCCTGTGAAAGCAGAGATGGGGCCTGAGATACCAGCTTTCAGTAGCTGGGAAGGAGGGGGCAGCCCATCGGACCCTTCTGACAAGGAGCTAGACTGTTGTGAGTGGATTCCCCTCCCCACCTCTGATTTCATTTGTCCCCTCCCTGAAATCATATGTAAAAGATAACACCTCCACCATTTTCTCAGGTCTTTCCTCCTTTGGAGCCCTCTTCTGTCACTAAGGCAGGGGACCTCTCTCAAAAAAAAAAAATCTCACTTTGCATACTGAAATTGTCTGCATGAAAATTCTGCTTTAGTGTGATACAATAAGGTTGCTGTCCTCTTTAGTGTAGAATCCCGCAACATGTGGGAAATTTCAGCTACCATGTGTCCTGTGTGAGCTGAGAGGATTCTTCTTTTCAATTCTGTTTTAAGATTTACTTATTTGAAAGGTAGTTACAAAGAGAGAACAAGAGATGGACAGAAAGAGAGATCTTCTATCCACTGGCTCATTTCACAGATTTCCCTGGTTGGCCTGATTGAGGCCAAAACTAAGAGCTTCATCCACGTATTACACATGGGTAGATGACTCTCCATGGAGAGCCCCAATATTCTGAGAAGTTTGCTCTTAATTTCTCTTAGAAATCCTGTCTGAGTTTTAAAATGTCCACTCTAGGTTATTTCCATAGTCTGTTGGATTTGTGAGTGTTCTTCCTTTTCTATCCTCTACGTGGTCGACGTTGGTTTTTCTCATTGTAGACTCCTCCTTGCTCTGATGTGCTGGAGCACTAGTCATTTCTAGCTGTCATTTATTTGCATGAACCTTACATATATATATATATTTTTCTTTTTCCTCTGAGTCAGCCATCTTATGACAGAAAAATAAACATCCTCAAAGCCCCATTATTGAAGCAAAGTATTGAGATTTTCTTTTGCTGACACCAAACAGCACCTAGAATTGATGATTCTAACAAAATGGGAAGGCATCAGCTTCGAACTTTTCAAAATATCCTTCCCAAAGGATGATCTCAAAGGAGACAATAGAATGAGAGAGTAATTATCCCCATGGATTCATCTATTTTCCTCATTCTTCCTTTCCCCCTCATTGCTAATCTTTTTGTATGTCTTTGATTTAATATTTTAATCTCACTTTAAAATATTTGGCATTAGAGCGACAGCAATTTCATAAAACTGTTAACCTACACATAGCTGCGGAGTCCAATACATTAATAGGGAAAATTTTTTACTAGTAAATTGTTGTCCTTACTTTAGGCACTGCCTCTTAAATTTAAGTCCTGAGTGCAGTATATATTATGTAATCCTCCTGGAGCATTGTGGGTCAGGAAACCACATCTGAGCACGACCTTATTCAGACTTTGATGAATCCCAGACCATGAGTCAGTATGAGGTATTTGCAATAATCAGAGTTGAACAGCTGCTTCCCACACTGCTTGCTGCTTCCTGTTCCAGCAAAGGGACCTCAGATTCTTGGGATGGGGAGGGGAAGTTGGGTATGGTTGGGTACTGCCAGGCCCTCCAGGTGAAATTCTTGGCTGCTGTATCTTCATTCTTCCCCAGGTTCCCAAATGCTTCCTAGACAATTGGAGTCCTCAGTGGAAGACTGGTAGCTTTGAGCAAACTTCTCTCAACCATTTCCCTTTAGCCACCAAAACACCAACTTGCTAGTCTTTTTCTGTAGCAGCCATACAGGCCTCCTCTTTGTTCATGGGTGGAACAGGGAAATAGTTCCTCCTAAACCACTCTCAGAAGGATCTACCAGTGGGGTCTTCTGCTGATGCTGGGTACGATCCTTTCTGCTTCCATGCCGGTAGTTATTCTTTGGAAATATGTTGCCACCTGGCCCCTAGAGAAGAGATTATGAGGCTTAAGATCGTCACTTTTTCTTCTTCCTTATCTTTGATCGAGGGATTCTAGTGCCAGCCATACAGATTTCCAGTCAGTGACTCATGATATGTCTTTTAGTATTCAACAACATGCTCCTCTGCTTGGCATAACATTTTCCTCCTTGCTTAAGCAGCACATATGTTCCTGCTGAAAAGAGCAGCAGAAAGCTGCAAGCACTTGTTTCTAAGTGAAATGTGGTTTTTGGCACAAGCACAGAAAGAGCCAGCTCTGCAGGCAGTGTTAGGTGATGCCAGGCCAGTTTGGGGTTTACAGCTGATAGCACAGGGTACCAAAATTGACAGAGATGCAGGCACATACTTGTTTTTAATTCAGCTGCACGAACCTGAAGTCTCAGCCACTAGGTAATAATCATGAAAACAAGACGAAATAGGTTTTGCTGAGGATCGCTATGAGAGAAGCTGAGGGAGCAGGGGACAAACTCAAGAATGGGAGTCTTCTGGTACTGTCAACAGTGATTTGAACAAAATGTGTTCTTTTCAAATGCAAATAAGCTGTTTGCTGTACAGCTGGCATCTCCTGTGTTCCTCAGCAGAGGGGCTTTCTGGAGAGCACCATTGTGCAGGTAGAGTTCCCTTCTCTCTCCCTCCCTCCAGATTCCTCAATGATGCTTAAATCGAGAACTATTCCTGGATGGGAAATTTATGTTAGTATCAACATTGCTCCAGACTAAGGCAATGAATCTCATCTTTTCATCCAGTTATAGCTTTCCCTTTAAAATGCTGACATGTTTTTAATTTAACACAGAGAGACATAAAATGTGGTGGTATATTTCATATTATTCTGTTATGGGAAAATGTAACAGATTTTATTACATGCCCTATTTCCCAACAATCTGAGTTTAGCCTTTTATATTGAGAAAATCACTGTAATTTATAGGTGAAGCAATTGTGATGAAAGTTAGGAGCAGTGGGTTTCAAATCTCAATGTAGCAGGATTTTTTTTTTAAAAAAGCAGTACTCTATAACAAAGCTTCATAAATTCCTCCTTGTAAATTATTACCCGTATCTCAAACTCTGTCATCTGTTTTCTCCCTATGGTATTAGCCTCATCCGTTCCTCAAGTTTTATTGGAATTCTATTATCAGAGTGCTAGAGTTTTAAAATTCTGCTTACAGGCTAAATCATCATTGAGTATGCACAGGGCCACAAAGAGCAGAATGTTATTGAAAAAAAGTAACTTTTGAATACTGAGCTGAAAACGCAGTCTTCATTCTTGAATCACACTCTGAAATCTAGCAATATTGACTGACAAATCAGTAAAAAGTATGCATATGCATTAACTAAAATTATGAGGCAGAGATGGGCACGTTATTGTCCTGAACATGGACCAGCATAACCAAAATATCGTGCTACCTGGCACCTGGTAAGTGTTCAGTAAAATATGCTTCAAACCTCCAGTTCTACTTTCCTTGCATGTTTCAGACATTATCTTAAGTAAAACCAACTAAACATATGCATCTGTTTACATGTACATACATGTAGTATCTGTATACACGTGTGTGCATATATGTGTGTGATGTATGCATATTGCATACTTTTATGTACATATATATGAATGTATTACCATTGCTGATTTTAGTAGAAGAGCAAAAACATTATTTTAAGATGCCTAAAGGAATAGTGCATTAGGATTCCTTTATTTATTTATTTATTTTGTTCACTTAATGTGTGTTTCTTTGTATGTCAGCGCCTTGAGATGACTTACTCTGAACCTTAAATACTGAATTGCTTTGTTTTGTCCATGATTAGAAACCTAAAATTAAAGTTCTGGCTACAAGTTATGTGACTCCTACCATTCTTAGTGAAAAAAAAAGTGGGGGGGACTGTTTTAAATTTGATATATTTTGAATCACATGTCCTAAAAGACAGAAGGGAAAAAAAAGATTTCATGTGAAAAAAAGATAATTTGAAAAATCTTATTCTTGTTTTTTTAAAAAATACTGCTTTAGAGATGTGTGGGTTAATTAAATCACAACAGCTTTGGGCAAAATATCACACGTATTTTACCTCAATATATATTTTAAATGGTTAGTTACTTGGGAGAAAATGTATAATTTGTAAGAATAATATATTCTTGAACCTGTAGTCCTATGTCTTATAAATACTTTTATGAGGGTACTACAAAAGTTTTCTGTAAAAAGAAATAAAGGGTCATTTTATTTTGGTCCCGAATTTTTCAAAAAATTTGGAATATGATAGATTTTTAGTAATACACAGTTCTGAGATCCTTGAAGACTCCTCATGTATTGCAGTGACTTCTATGACCTTGTCTTTTAGAGTGACAAAATAATAGGGTAGAGAAGAAATTTGAGATAAAGAGAACAAGAAGGAATAATACCAAATGAAAGAAATTGCGTAAGGCAGGCTTTCTCTATTACAAATAAATGAAAATGAACAGGAAAGGCAAGATGAAAAGCCACATCAAGAACTAAAGACTATTAAAGATTCCACAGAGAATATAGGATGAGCACAGAAGGATATATAGCAATGTTCATAAATCAACACATCGTGATTAAGAGCCATCCTCTTCTGAGCCAAATACTCAAAAGGGAATGGATGAATTAGTCTTTTAGCCTAGGAGGTAGAATGCCTGCTTCCAAGATCAGAGTACTGGGATTCCAAATCCAGCTCTGGAATCCAACATTCCACTAAGGATGATCCCGCAGAGCAGCAGATGATGGCTCAGACAGCTGGCTTTTTGTCCCCTGCGTGAGTCATATAGATTAAATTTGAATCTCAACTTAAGTCTGGCCCAACCCAGTTGTCATCATGTGGGGTGGGAACTAGTGGATGGTAGCCCTCTGTCAAACTTTCTCTACTTTTAAAATAAATACACAGACTAAGTTCTATAAAAATGAGCAGGGTGTTCCTCACTTCTTATGCAATTCTAAAAGCATGGGCATTGGTGTGAGGAAGGAACACTGCACATTATGTCGTTATTTTTCTATACATGGTTGAATTATCACAGAATGCAATGTGCTGGTCACTAGGCACACATCTTCTAAATCTGTTTAGAGAGTCAAAACTTAGAGGTTGGCATGCTAGTCCTCAAAAAATTGGTGAATTTTTAAAACTATGTAGAAGGAATAAAAACAAAAAACAAAACAAAACAACAAAGGCAGAGGAAACTAAAAACATGCAAGGCTATTTTACTAGCAGAGTTATTAGCGAGAGGGGCTATTAGGCTTTTAAGTGTTCCATATATCTTTCGATGTACTCTGTAAATTGATTAAACTGATTGTAATTACTAGTATAGAATGGTAAGTGTGAAACCACATAATGGAGTACAATAATTTATTACACTGAAAATATAACTGAAATTGGCTTATCAGTTGATTAGTGGAATCTAATTTTCCAAAGTGTAAGGAGGAACAATAGATATGTGTTGTTTTTGGAAACTTAACCATACATGAAGAATTTGAGAAGTGGATTAAACCCCATATGCTAGACTACACAGCTTTGCCCGCATCCTCAGGGAAGTGGCTGGCAGCCTTAGAGTGGTGGTAAGATTTACAACAGAGCTTCTGAGGAAGGCTGGAGCCAGATGGTCATTTCCTTGCAGCCCTGTTTGTGTAGGCCCCTTTTCTCCTCTGGGGTACTGTGTGCCCATTGTCCTTGTTGGTCTCAATGGACATTGATGTATCTCTATTTTCTCTGAAGAGTCTGCAGAGCATGTAGGAGGTGGGCTTCCATCAGGCTGATGCCTGCATATCTGACCAAATGCTGGCTGTCGCATTTATTTTCAATTGCAAGTTAAAGATACTTCATTAGTATGTATAGCCTTTGATGGACCTGTCAGAGCAAGTTCAAGGCCTCTTAGTACATCTCGGTCGTTATTGCTTCTCTACCTCCATGTCGGCCATGATCCTCTGAGTGAAGCGGCACCATCTTTCCAGTCCTGTCTTTCCCTAGAGAGTGAACTGACCATTGACATGTGGCATAGCTGCAGTATGTTACACCAGTGAGATGGAAAAGAAAGCTTTCCTCTCTTGTTCTCCTCCCATTTATAAGTGTCTCAGAAGAGGTGAAAATAATAACTATCCTTGTGCATATTCTGTTTCACAGACTATGTTAACAAAGCCTCATATTTATTTATTTATTTATTTATGAAATGTGATTCAATAAAAGGTTTTAAGAGGGCCTGGTGTGGTGGCATAGCAGCTAAAGCCCTTGCCCTGAAAGCGACAAGGGATATCAGATGGGTGCCAGTTTGTGCCCCAACAGCCCCACTTCCCATCCAATTCCCTGCTTGTGGCCTGGGAAAGCAGTCAAGGACTTCCCAAAGCCTTGGGACCCTGCACCCGCGTGGGAGACCCGGAAGAGTCTCTGGGCTCCTGGCTTGGGATTGGCTCAGCACCAGCAGTTGCAGTCACTTTGGGAGTGAATCAATGGATGGGAGGTCTTCCTTTCTGTTTCTCCTCTCTGTATATCTGCCTTTCCAATAAAAATAAAGAAATCTTTTAAAAAAAAGGTTTAAGAAATGCTTATACAGAAACAAAAGAAAATAACCATGTGTATAAATTTAGTAAGTAAAGTATTACTGGAAAAAGCGAGTGTCTTTATCCCAAGTTATGGCCAATTGGTAATATTTTTTTTTTTTTGAAATGGGTGCTTCTTTTTTTTTTTTTAAGATTTTTTTTTTTTTATTATTATTGGAAAGCCGGATATACAGAGAGGAGGAGAGACAGAGAGGAAGATCTTCCATCCGATGTTTCACTCCCCAAGTGAGCCGCAACTGCCGGTACTGCGCCGATCCGAAGCCGGGAACGTGGAACCTCTTCCGGGTCTGCCACGCGGGTGCAGGGTCCCAAAGCTTTGGGCCATCCTCGACTGCTTTCCCAGGCCACAAGCAGGGAGCTGGATGGGAAGAGGAGCTGCTAGGATTAGAACCGGCGCCCATATGGTATCCCGGGGCTTTCAAGGCGAGGACTTTAGCCACTAGGCCATGCTGCCGGGCCCACTTGGTAATATTTTAAAAGTAAAGTTTTAAAAATATATTTAAGTATAATTTACAAGATAGATAAAATGCATTTTGGAGTGTATGTATAAGTTCATTCATATTAATGTCAATAATGTTATGTATAGGGACTTTCATTTGCCTGGAATTTTATATATATATATACACACATATAATTATATATATAATTATGTAATATATGCTATAATATATATTATATAATATAATGTAATATGCTATATGTTATATTGCTTATATATGATTATATAATTATATACACAATTATAATATATGAAATGTATTTTATTTTCATTTTACAGATAAAAAAATTTTAAAAAATAAAGTAAGTTTTCCAGTCTCATATAGCTCATTAGGTTAGACTCATTCAGATAAAGTTTTTTTTTTTTTTTTTTTTTTTTTTTTTTTTTAAAGATTTATTTTATTTTCATTACAAAGTCAGATATACTGAGAGGAGGAGAGATAGAGAGGAAGTGGAGCTGCTGGGATTAGAACCAGCGGCCATATGGGATCAAGGCAAGGACCTTAGCCACTAGGCCACGCTGCCGAGCCCCAGATAAAGTTTTGTATCCAAATAAATTTTGTATCCACCATGTGCTATGCTATTTAGTTTTTCTCTAAGCTTAAAATCTCTTTGGCTGATTTTGAGTGTTGAGTTGTAGAGATGTGAAAATTCTTGTTAGAGTTCTTTTTACACTCCACCTACTTTGATCTGGAGAAAAGAGGATAAATTTTGCCAGATGTCTCTTATACTTCATAGCAAGAAGTGAGATGAAATGATGCTTAGGCAAGAGAATTGACCTACTTTTGCAAAAGAGAAAGTTCTTAGGGGAAGAAACAAAAGCTTGGGGTGGGCCATGAAGTCACAGTGGGTCACGTTGTTGCTGTACTGAAAGCCTGTGGAAGTCACTTGCACCTCCTCCTTCCATAACCAACACAAGTTTTAGAACTGCTGGGACTTGGGGAGTACTGCTGAATCCAAAACACTGTTTAATGGGACACTTATAATCGATGATGGTTTAGAATAAGCTTTCTCATATGTACTGAGGTGTTTTTAGACTTTGATTCAAAATTGATCTGAATGATAAAGACTTTATGCAATGCAATTAACTAGACGTGATTTAAAAATGAAGGCTAAATGAGTCAAAGAAAACACTTTATCTTCAAAAACAGTATTGAGGAGTACACAGAATCTTTGACTCAACAGTAACTCTGAAGACTCCTGTCCTTTTCCTTCTAGACCCTTCTCAGAGTCCAGGTAGTAGCCACAGCATCTACACCCAGAGAGCTTGACCACTTCTTGTCCTCAGGCCACATTCCACAACAGATACATTTTATGTGTAGCTCTTATGGTAGCACACTGCACAGTAACAGGAACTTCAAACTTTAAACAGATTCTGAAATCAAGCCACAGTGGGTCTACCTTTCTTTAGGTATTTGACAGCATCCCAGCCCCTCTTCTAAGGTATTTAAATTCTCTTTATTTCTATCATACTTTGAGAATCCTTTCTTGGGGATTGAAAGCTGCGTGGATGTTCTGCAAATCTAACTAGGGGTATCTGAAGGCATTCTAGATATCACCACTGGTGAAAGAAAGTGTATCTTCAGGTTGTTGATGACTGTCAAAATTGACAAGAAAAATGATCACTCATAGATTTTTCATTTTTCTGCTGAGGAAAAGGATTAGTTGTTTTTTAAGATTTTTTTTCAATTTTTATCAGTATTTAGTTTAAAAAATATAATATGGTGGACATAAACACATATGGATTCTGAGCCGTAATGCTGTATCTATTTAAATGCTTCTTGGTTTGGGACAATACTTTATCTCAGTCCAAAACAAAGCTATTAAAAGGCGAAAATATATATACAAATCTATTGATGACTGAATGATTGCAGAGTAAAACTTATTTGTTACTACCAGTTAGATTCAAATAGTTGGTATTTCAAATACGCAAAATAGAATAAAAATCCTAAAATATTATGTTCTTTTAGCTTTATTAACTTTTTTATTTTCGTTTAGAAGACAAAGGAATAGGGTAAGGGGAAAAAGGGAAGAGAAAAAGAGAGAGGAGAGAAAGAGAGGAGAGGTAGTGAGACCAACACAAAGGGGGAGAGAAAGGGAGGGAGAGGATCACACGCTGGCTCATTCTCTGTATGCCAGCAGTAGCTGGGAATGGGTATGACCACAGCCAGAAGCCCAGAATTCAATCCAGTCCTTTGATGTCGGTGAGAGGTACTGAAGTATGTGAACCATTATCTGCTGTTTTCCATGATGAGTTTTAGTATGAAGCTGGATTAAAACAGGGAAGTTAGTATTTGAATCAGGCAGTCGAAAATACAATGTGGTGTCCCAAGTAGCTGCTTTAAGTGCTGCACTTAACACCTGGCCTACGCCTTATAAAATGAGGCTGACTTGGGCTCAGAGTTTTGTTGCAGCCAGTTAAGCTAACATGTGCTATGCCACAATGCCAGTGAGCTCCATTTCCAATCTGGCTTCTTGCTAGTATTCTGGGGAAAGCAAAGGAAGATGGCCTGAGTGATTGGGCCTTTGTTCCTTACATGGAGGAGCAGCATGAAGCTCCTGGATTTGGCTTGTTCCAGTTCCAGGTATCTAAGGATTGCATATATTTTCTCTTAGTCTCTTTCTCTCAAAGTGTGTGTGTGTGTGTCCCCTCCTCCCTGTTTTTTATTAAGATTTTTATTTTATTTTTATTGCAAAATCAAATACACAGAAACACAGAGAAGAGGAGAGACAGAGAGGAAGATCTTCATCTACTGATTTACTCCCCAATTGACCGCAATGGCCAGAGATGAGCCAATCCAAACCCAGGAGCCTGGAGCCTCTTCCGGGTCTGCCATGTGGGTGCAAGGTCCCAAGGCTTTTGGCTGTCCTCGACTGCTTTTACAGGATTCATGCAGGCAGCTGGATGGGAAGCAGGGCTGCTGGGATTAGAACCAGCATATGGGATCCCTGGCGCTTTCATGGCAAGAACTTTGACTGCTAGACCATGGCACTGGGCCCTCTCTTTGTGTTTTAAAACATAATATAAATAAATCCTTAAAAAAATAAGGTAGGCCATTCCTGGGATAGTTTTATTTGAGTAACAGGCAGTGGTGTGATTGGAAAACTGGTATAACATAGTTTGTTTTCTGTAAGTTTTTTTTTTTAAGATTCTCCATTGTCACCTACATAATTCCCATTCAGGTTATGTTTTACAGTGATCAATGAGAAATACTTCATGAGACAATACCATTACTCCGCATTTATCACCTCGGTAGTGGGATGACTTCTACATAGTTAGATCTCTGATATTCATGGGTTTCATTGAATGCAAAATATCAACTCATTCTGGTTTTGCATTTACAGAGAAATATTGGAAGAGCAACAGTTTTTAAGGAAGTAAGTTTGCTTAGATTACTAATAATCACTTTTCATAATAATAAAGCACTGGTCAGTTTAGACAGTAATGTAAACATTAGTAAAAGTATTTTTGCATAGGAAAAGTCCTTTTGTTCGATGTCCTACTTTTTCACTTTTACTGAGAATGCAGGCAGTAGATGATCTGAGAGTATTTATGACCCAGGACTAGGAAGGAGAGGGAGTTTGAGGCTATAGCTCAGGAAACCTGTGCGTCTGAGAATCTCTCCCTAACATCTTGTGTGTGATCCTCATGAATAGCACATGCTCTGGACTTTGGGGAAGGAAAGAGATGAGTGTATTCTCAGCGATAACTTGCTGTTATGGTTTTTTATGTCTGCTTTTAGATATAGAATACAATAAAAGACAAAGTTCCATTTTATTGATTTCGTTTCATTAATATTGGGGATTCTACAGATTGGAGCGGACAACATATTTCAGTTTAATAAGTTTTTTTTTTCTGTCTTAATGGGGAATCTGCGAGTTGCTCTTATGAGATGGTGAACAGCTGCTCGCTTCTGAGAAATAACCACAGCCCACAACCAAATCTGATAAGAAGTCAGAGAATAAGTGACTTACTTGCACCCAAAATGTTCTACACTCACACAGCGAGTATGAACAGCATGCAGGCAACGTGTGTGCATTGGGCATAAAATGGTTCATTGTGGAATTGAAAGAATAGTTTTATTAATATTACTAAACAGTGAAAGACAAACAAGAATGAGGAGCTTTTCACTTTGAGTAGAAATCTGAGAAAACAGGTGATTAAATTAAACACAAGTAGAGGAAATGATCAAAAGAACCACCAAAGAGCAGTCAAATTTAAATCTAGCTGTTTCCTTCCTTCCGGTGTCTTGTTGACATCATTGAAAGCTTCATCAGTATTTTTTAAAGGTATAGATTCTGTGGGGTGGTGGTAAGTCATCACAGAGGTGTGTTCCAAAAGGAGAAGCCATTAGCAGAATGCCTGAAGGGGGGAACTGTTGCTGTTCTAGTGTGTGGTGCCCAGAAGCCACTTAAGGATTCTTGAATAGATCTGTGAGTAAAAAATTCAAAACACACTTTTGTGATAGAAGAAGACATGTAACAGAACATCTCTAAAAATTGTGGTAGTTAAATACGTTCTAGCTACTATTTCTTCTACACATGCTTTTCTAAGCTCTAATGTGTCATTTAAAGACACATGATTTAAATAAGGGGTGGGGGGAGTATTTTTGAAGCCAAACAGGAGTAAGAGGATCCTAGAGTTTGACAAAAAAAGTGGAAAAGTGAAAGAATTTTGTCTAGTTTAAACTCGTGGGACTAAAATACAAATAGATCTGTGTTATTGCAAAGAAGCTGCTTTTTAAATTTTTTAAAAGTCTAAGCCCAACTTCCATAAATGAGGTGGTCTGAAAGCGATTGAAAGGTGATAATTGCATCTGTATTTTCCTTTGCTTTCAAGATTCAGACTAAAGCCATATTACCTTTGTTGCAATGGATGAAGCCTTGCAAATGAAGGCAGTGCCACAACTTGGCTTAAAGCCACCCCCCTACCTCTTTCCTGCAGTGGGTACAGCAGTGGGGGGTGGGCGTTTGGAGCCCAGCACACCCTCACCAGGAAATCCAGGACCTAAAGATTCCTCTGCGCTCCTCCATCCATAGTTGCAGTCTGTCCTAGGTATCGCTGGGGCCAGATTTGTTCTGCCTCTGATGAGGGCATCCAATATCGCCTTCAGCAGCTCATCTTCCAGCCATGAAGTTGAGTGAAGAGAAAAGATGTTAGGTTTGCTAAAATTGAGAGTGTTTCTGGATTCCTTTGAAAATTGGAGGAATGATATGTGAGAGGAGAAAATACTCAAGTAATTATGGTATAGTGGAGAGCGCTTGTAACCTGAGCTTAGTTTCTCAAGGGAAAGTTCTTAACTTTGGTGGTTGCAACTATTAACCCATCTTTAACTCTTTATTCCACTTGCTTGAACTCCAACTTGGCTTTAATTCTAGACAGTGCCTTTTTTCTTTTTCTTTTAACAAAACAGATCAAACCAAACCAAACTAAAACAAAAGAAATTGTCAGCTTCCTCCCCTGCTTTGAGTTCTGTTCCAGACTGCAGGAAGTCAATTTCAGTGAATATATAGGTAAGATTCACATGTGCATGCCAACATTTAACTGATTACTTCAGTGTTAGTAAAGAACGCAGCGTCCCTGACAAGGCCAAAATAAACTTACTCTGTCCACAAACATCTATGAAACACCGGAGTTTAATGACTAATTCGAGGGACTCAAGTTTAGAGCACAGTCACAACACTGGAGAGTCAGGATCTCAGAGCAGCCAAGCCTTGAATGAGCGCAAATGTGGTCAGTGGAAACGAACTCTCAGTTCAGCAACGTGGCACGTGACTTCCTATTTCTGTAAGGTACTTCCAAAGGACTTCCTCTTAAAACCAGCCAGAGTCCCAGGAGATTTCCTGCAGTGCGGGAACTTAACTCTACTTTCAAGCCCCAGACGAAAGTTTTCCTGGAGATACGGTGTTAGCTTTTTTTTTTTCTTTCTCTTTTCTCTGCGGTCGCCAGCATGCAAGGATCTCGTGGCTCCTGTCCGTGATCGGAAACTGAATACAGTGGTGCAGATCTCAGTAATACACCCTGCTCAGCAGAATCTGACAAGATACGCCAGCACTGAAATTGTGGAGGTGAGCTTGACAGAGCAGCGCGCGGGCATTATTCTCTCTCTGCCTCTCCTTGGTCTCTCCCTCCCCGCCCCTCAGCAAACAACTGACCGGAGTTAGACAATGGTCTGTACCCGTGCTATGTTACAGGCGCCTGTCATTAGGAACACACAGCTCATGTTATCAGGCATACATTGATAACTTACCAGAATGAACAAATGGGGGAGGAACTTGCCATTTTCATCAAAAGGCCTTAGGTTTTTTCCATACTAAGAGAAAATTTTCCACTTTTCAGATTCCTAAATTGAGAACAAAGTAGAGAAAATTAAGGAGAAAATAAAACCCCACTCACAATAACACTTTAAAATCAAATAGAATGAATATCCTCTTTGTGGGAAAGGGGAGTTGTATCGTGCCCTTGAGAGTTTTAACACATTCAGTGTTTTTGCCCTTTCCATTTTCCCGTGCGCTTCACACCCGGTGGGAACTTTCCATTCTCTGCTGTTACTGTGTTTCCAAAGCACCCATGTTTTTCAAAGAAAGGTGGGTGACTAACCTGTAGTGCTTCAAGGCTAAAGGTGTAACTCTGACTCATCAGATGAGAGATTTCCTACTTACATTTATTGTTACTAATACACATTTAAAATGTGTCAGAAGGAAGCTCCTTATTGTTTTGGATCTCATTCAAAAGAGGAAGCGTTTCCTTTCTGATGGTTGTGTTCCACACATTTCACAAGCCTGGTGAGTGAGAGGTGCTTACTTGAACATGTGAGGCCGGGGAAAGTATACTTTAAACTCCTTAAGGTTTGCTTGTTTTTCTTAGACTTGTGAGCCACCTCTGTTTGCAATAAGGAGTTTCTTTGTGAGCACCTAAGGCGGCCTCCAGACCTGGCTGGGTTAGAACTGACTGCTCCTTTGATGCGGTTGATGGAATAACTGATTCAGTCTGGGCTTGACTCATGTCTATTATGGGAATGACCCAGATACTGCCTGTAGCTTGGAATCTGCTCATTGGAAACTGGGTTTCATTGCTGGTATATGAAGAGTTAGAGTGCCGCTGTAGTTAAATTCAATGTAGTCTTATTCTTGTAAAGACACTTTGGCTAAAATCACAAAAGTGTTTAGTTGACATGCAAAGCTTTTCCAAGTAGTCTAAATTAACTAAAAAATATAAAACTGTTGTCAGAATTTTAAGTGTCAATTGGTTGATCTTTGTTTGCCTCCATTTCTTAAAACTGTGATTAAAATACTTATATATAACATTTACTATCTTAATTATAGAAATTGGCACATTTCAAAGTTTTATAGAACACATATTGTAAATTTTGTCTGTTTTAAAAATATTGGATAAAAGAATGGACTAATGAATAAAAGTTTAGGCTGTGAGAAACCTGCCTAGCAACAGATTAATAGAACTCTAACAAACATTCTTGTGTTTGAGTGGGTACTCTGTCCCCTACCCCCACACATACAAGATTTAATGTTTACTGTCAGCTCTCTAAAAATGAATTGTGAGTTGCTGTGAGACATGCCCTGTTCCCTGAATCCTGAGCTAGTGGTTTCATAGTTCCAAATCCATCATATTTAGAGTTTCTTGCATTAGTTTGCAAGTAAGTTTGGGTGAAAAATTACAGATGAGCATCTAAAAACAAGTGGATATTACCACATGAATTCTTATGCAAAGGAAATAAAGTAGATAGTGTAAGATTATCATATGACTCTGCATGAGAAAATAGCTTCATTTCAATTAGATTAATCAACCTCAGATTATCTACATAAATTATAAATGTATCTATTAAATGTATTATAAATACTGACAACTTTTGCTTATAATAAAAATAAAATGTTTCTCAAGAGTTACTATCAACAGCCCTGAGGATGGTCAGATCAATTTGCTATCAACTATTGTATCAGTGCTTTTGGGGCCTAGGCCTTGTACTTCTTTAGTGACATTTGGGAGTTCAGATCTCTTTTGGTGTAGAATCATTTCCTAGAAAAACACACTCAGGCACGCTTTCTGCCTTCTCAGGTGTCACTGCATGCTGCCAACTGCAGTTGTTGCCTTACTGAATCAAGGCTGCCTGCTTGTATACTTACAGGGAACAAGGGACCCGCTGTTTCTGACGGGTGTCACATTCCCATCTGAGTATCCCATCTATGAGGAGACCAAAATCAAGCTAACGGTCTACGATGTCAAGGATAAGTCTCATGACACCGTGAGTATTTGTCTTTGTCTGGCTTTGGGGAAGGGACGAATTCATGCTTTTCAAAACTTGGATTTTTATGTAACCGACATTTTTCAAAGAGGATGTGTGTTCACTGTTTATGCTTGTTTTATAATTATAGTTTGAGGAATGTTTGTTTTCTTTTTTCAAACTAATTTGATTTTGAGCCAAATTGACACTAGATTGGGTGTAAGTAATTTCAGAACAGATTTTCTCTTTATCTGAATGGCTAACTTGATCTTAGTGTTTACATTTAGAGTTGATGTTGTTTTGATTTGAAGGGGCAATTTTGTGGACAGAAAACAAAGGAAGAGATTAAATTGTGTTAAAAACAAAGCTTTCTAAATATTGTAATTAGTCTAAAATAGGTGATTAACCCAAGGCTCTACTCTTACCATTTTTCATTGTATATGGAGAAGATCTCCCTAATACATTTATTTTATGGGCACTAAAGCCACAAGAGAAGGCCGTTGGGAGGAAGGAGGCATCCACAACCTGAGCTGGTCTCCTTACAAAAAAACTATGTAAAACCTCAGGGTTCTTTTCTGATGAACACTTCAGTCTTCCTACCTGGTTTGAATTTCCTCCAGCAGGACCATTCCTCCTGGTTCAACAGTTCAGTGCAGGGTTATCTCTAGAGGTCGCTTGTACAGTTCCTGGACAGGAGAGAAGGTGCTCCTGGGGAAGGCCTGCCAGGGCCAGCAGCTCTTTCATTGAGGTCTGCCCTATGCACATGAATGAATTCATATTCTCAAGGCACCACTACTATTGGAAACTTGCTTGTTAGCAGTGAAGCCTATGACATGCCGTGCTTTGATGGCAGGTAGGTCAGTAGGTTCTCGGAAGGTTGTAAGGCACACTGCTGGTTTACAGCAATATGCTGTGCCTGCTATAGGGGAAATGTAGTTTTAGACCCTGCCCTTATTTGGGCATTTCTGCTTTGCTAAGGATGACAGTTTCTCTTTCCTCTACTATTTTTTTGAAGTGCTGAATGTGTAAGACAGGTGGAAGTAACTTATGTTCAGCATAGTATTTAGTAAAAACAAACGTGCTGTGAGCATACTTCAAAAGTTCATAGAAAATAGGATTATGAGTTTATTTGGGTGGAAGGGTTTTAAAAGTATCTCTATTTTTTCCGTATGAAATTTCTATGACCTTTCTGAAGACCCCTGTGGCAGCAAAGGGATCTCCATCCAGCCACTAAAATGCACGATCACATCCATGCAATAGAAAGAGTAGTACCTGCAATCCAGTTAGGAAGGCCGACTGTACAGCTAAACTGCTTGGTGTTTGCTGCTTTCTAACTTTGTGATAGTTGATTGTCAGTGCCTCTGTTTCCTCACACTGTGTATGGATTAAGTGTTTAGAAGTCTGTTACTGAATGACCAAGTCTAGGCTGCTCCTTTTATACAGTTATTTTGGCTGTTATCTTCTGGTGACTACCAAAGAGGGTAATATTAACCAAGGCTTTTATTTCATCACTAGCTAACTGTGTTTTCCTGAGCAGTCCCACATTTGTTTCGACTTCATTGAAAAAGAGGCAACATGCCATTTTAAAGCTGGCAAATGCTTAGGAGTGTTGCCATTGCCTTTAGTTTTCCTTGACTTTTGAGCTAACTATAGGAAAGGAATAGAATGTCACAGGGACATCCAACCTATGTTTGAACAATGGATTAAACACAAGGTCCCCTGCTTTCAGAGAAGACAGGAGGAGGGAAAAGGGAAAAACCCAGATTTGGAGCAGTGGTTCAAATAGATGTGGTGTGAAAAGTGACAAGCTGTGCTGAGAAAACACAGCAGAGAAATGACCAGGTTGGAAGGAAAAGCAGAGCAAGTGAGGATGGGATTTTATGTTCTGCAACAAACGTTGTTAAATCCAGTCTTCCAACAATCCACTGCATGTTAGGACAGTGTTGAAAGGGCAGCATACAGGGATACCATGGTAGACACATGAAAATGTGGTTCTATATTTTGGGTATATAAAATGTTTAGAAATATCAAAATTAGAAATATTAGATAGTTAAGTATCTTTCTGTCCTTCAGCTCTTTTCATTTAAATTGTGGACATGAATCAGTGCTCTAGAGATGAACTGCCAGCTTACTCACGAATTACACTCTTTTGTTAATTTTGGTTCTGGAAACCAATTCATTGAGGTCTTCTAAAGATTTTGTTCCTGCATCAGAAGTGTGATCCTATGAAAATATTAAATGATCTTGAATGTAAGCTGTGAAATAACACTTGTGAAATTTGAGCATGCTTAAGAAATGCAACCAACTTTCATTTACCAAGTGCTGTTAATTAATTCATGACATTTTCCTTAAAAATAACTAACAATTAGCTCTGGTGATAGAAGTGTAAATAGAAATATAGCTCATTAATATACTAATGGTACCCTTGGACATCTAGTCATATTCTGACCCCCTTAAAATTTTCTCTGGGATGGTTGAGCAGAGACTACAAGTGTCTGATACTGAATTTAGAATTATGCAAACTTAAACATTTTATGATCATAATATGTAGTGATTATGAATATTCAAATGTATTGGAAGATTAATAATCGATGTGCATGTAGTTACAAGTACTTTGGTCACAGAGAATTATTGGCCACTTTCAGTTGAATACAGTCAGATCTTGTGACTGATTGACTACTAATTAGTTGAGTCAGGGGACTAATTTGTGTATTCTTGTTAGGTTTATCAATATGTGGAGTTACTAGTCAAATAAATGTGTTCCTTTCTCATTTCATATGCATTTAAGCACTTATTAGCAAAAGAGGATTTTAAAGAGATGAAATGGCCTTTGCTCGTGCCTTTCATGAATCTATCTGTGTATTCTTCTGAACAGCTGAGCCTAACATTGATCATCTTAGTAACTGCAGTGGAAGTGCAGTTAATCATCATGGTAACCAAGAAGAGTCTAACCGTTGATTTAGAATGACTGTTGTTTCCTCCTCCTCCATCCTTCATCATACACCTTCCCATTGCAGAGACTCTCCTATGTGGCAGATAGATAGATAATGCTTGGCATGTGGAAGTGGGATGAGGGAAAAGGATGGATAGTGCCGTTACTAGGAATGAAATTACATTTTGCTCATTTTTCCAAGATGAAATCCTTTTCTCGAAACAGGCTGCACTAACATCCAGCTGTTGGCTGGGGCCTTTAAAGTCCTCAAATCAAAGCCCACTGCCAGGATATGAAAGCTCAAGTTCTAACAGCAAGGTCAATGTCTTGTGGATGAATACTGGTTAAATGTTCCACTTTAGAATGACAAGAAACTGAAATGGAGACACATGCATTTTTAGAACGTGTTTTACAGTATTCAGCCCTGGGAGAATCAAGCTGGCAAACTGGAGAATCTGGATAACTCAGAGCAAAGAGGAAGACAAGGAACATCCACATCCTGCCTTATCTCCCCTTTCCTTGAACAGCTGACACACGTGCAGACACCTGATTCAGTCACAAAATGGCTCCGTCCATTGTAGAACTTTGAATTTCTGCTCTACACAAGTGCATATTGACCTCATTCCTTTTGCTCTGGGTTAGACAACAACAAAAAATTCATATCCCCCAGTTATTAAGTGGTCACCTCATAGGAAAGAATTCAGTATAGAGTGGATAATGAATATTTTTTTGTATTATTTATTTTTACCATTAGTTACCAAGAACTCTATTTTCCAGTTCCAGAAAAAGTGACTTTATCAAGAATGCATAAAAAATTAACATCAGGGCTCGGCAGCGTGGCCTAGTGGCTAAGGTCCTCGCCTTGATCCCATATGGCTGCTGGTTCTAGTCCCGGCAGCTCCACTTCCTCTCTGTCTCTCCTCCTCTCAGTATATCTGACTTTGTAATAAAAATAAAATAAATCTTTAAAAAAAAAATTAACATCAGACATGTTATATGCCCAAGGCATTCAGTTCTAGCATAACTTCTTAGACAAAATTTTCCAGTTTCATCTATTATGTTTTTCTCTATGGAAAATGAAAGCATTTAACGTTTAATATACTTTGATTTGGCTTTCTAAATTATCTTGCTCAGATAGGTAGATCTAGCTAAATCTGTTAGCTGTATTTCCATACTGTTTAGAAGATATGAATAAGGCATAGTAGGTAAGGGAAAAGAAATTTCGATTATTGAAACATATGTACATGACAAATACCCAATTTAATATACAATGTGATTTTTAAAAAAATCTCCATAAAGCCCTTTGATAAAAATCTTACCTATTTTTGATAATATCACTGATAAAATTTTTGATAATAATAGTTATCTATTTTATGATAAAGACAGTTTTCGGAGAGTTTAAATGGGCAGCATCCAAGATCCATCCAGGTTACTCCAGATTACTTACAGGCACTAATGGTTTATTTTGCCCTCTTCTCTACCCGACAGAGCATTTTATTTTAAAAACAAATAAACAATGTTTAAAAACACTCTTCCTTTGAAGGTTAAAAGTTGACTAGGGAGATAAAAAGTATTAAAATATGAAAAAAAAACCCTCTATATCCATATTTGAGTGCTTACACCAAGCACACAAGACTAATTTCAGATGTCCAGACCTATCTGATAATGTAGTGGCCATCTGTTGTAAATGAAAAAGGAGACAACTTGCTGTTAGCACTTTGATGTGAAATGTGCAAGCTGGTGTTTCGAAATTGAGCTTTGCATCCTTGTGTCTGTGTGGCCTTCTCCAGTTGTCCCCTCATCGGTCTTTCTCTGTTGGGCTGTGTTTACCTCCTGACGTAGTCTGTAAAGGGAGTTACCAATTCCACATAAAAAAGCTCAGGAGTCTGAAAAGATTTTACCACCCATAGATTCATTTGCTTTCTACCTGTGTGTGTGGAAGGGACATAAAATGTTAGAATCTTTACTTATTTTCTAAAAATGGTTTCCTTTTTATTATTGTTTCCTAAGAATTAGTTTCATATTGAGATACAGGTTAATTTTTTATTGGGATATTTTAATTCTGATTAAATTCAGCCTGTCAGATAATTCATTATTACTATTGTTTTAACCTTTTGCTAATATAGCAAGAACTCTTAACCTCTGGTCCACGCTCTTAACAAAATTTTGCGTATAATACAGAATTTCTATGTGAATAATATTTTACCGATTTCTAGACTTAATTAAATTTGTATAACTGAGTTTATGCCAACTAAGTAGCAGCTCTTTATTTTATCATTTTTTTAGTACTTGGCATCCACAATTCTACTTTCTGACACTAAGAGTTTTAAAATTTTATATATGTCCTATTTATAGAATTATTCAATATTTGTACTTTTGTGACCTGACTCATTTCACATAGCACATGGTTCTAATATGTATCGTCACCTACTACAGACACTGCTTCTTTTTAAAAGGCTGAATAAAATTCCATTCTATCTGTATACCACAGCCTTTTTAACAACTCTGATGAGTGTTTTAATTGTCCACGTTTTTGCTATTATGCACAGTGCTGCCTGAAACATCGGAGTGACAGTACGCCTAAGAGAACTTCATTTCCATCACTTTGAATAAAAAGCAAGAAGTGGGACTGTGGATTATGTGGTAGTTCTACTTTTATTTATTTATTTATTTTTCTTTTTAGTTGAAGGGTCTGGGAAGAGTGCTAACTCAATTTCATTTCCTCTATTTATGTCCTCAGCTTTCTAATGCATTTTACAAAAGTTAGAGTTTTGTAGGTCACCTGACTGCTCAGTGTTAAAACGGGTGACTAACTCTTAGATTTTTGTAACTTCTTAAGCAGAAGAACTAGTACGTGTTTAAGTTCTTTCCTCAGTATTTTCTACACTAGACACACGCGTTGCGTTTCCATCATTGTCTCCTTTACCATCTCTTCTCTGTGCTTCTCAAAGCATTACACTCCGTGCGGCTCTTTACAGCTCATCGATGTTTCATAGATTTCTGTTCTCTGTGCTGCAATCATCTACGGTCACACAGTACTTGTTCTATATCATCTTCTAAGGGATTTTGTTGATATTTCTGTTTTCGTTTTGTACTCAAACAATGCAGGAAGGTGTATATTTTGATACTTGCTAAGTGTTCACCAAAAAATAGTGTTTGCAGGAAGAAACATTGGCTGTGTAACAGTAATATAAGATTATTTTAATCATTTTCGAAAGGAATACGTACGACTAAAGCTCTGTTATTTGGACAAATATTTCTTAGATGTGACTCCAAAAGTACAGGCATAATGTAGCAAAATAAATAATAAATAAATAGGACTGCATCAAAATAGATTGTACAGCATGGAAAATGATGATGTGAGAATTCATTTCATATATTTGGGAAGAACATTTTCTTTTTTTTTCTTTTTTTAAAAATTTATTCATTTTTATTGCAAAGTCAGGCATACAGAGAGGAAGATCTTCTGTCTGATGATTCACTCCCCAAGTGACTGCAACGATAGGTGCTGCGCTAATCTGATGCCAGGAGCCGGGAGCTCTTCTGGGTCTCCCATGTGGGTGAGGGTCCCAAGGTTTTGGGCTGTCCTCTATTGCTTTCCCAGGCCACAAGCAGGAAGCTGGATGGGAAGTGGAGCTGCCGGGATTAGAACCGGTGCCCATATGGGATCCCGGCACCATGCCGGGCCCAGGAAGAATATTTTCAAGTCATGAACATAATAGAGGACTAAATCCAAACTGTATATGCAAGTGAAATAAGTCATTAGCAAGAAAACAAATAACCCAACTAAGAATGGGCATAGGAGCTGAAAACACTTTTCTCAAAGAGGATGTGCAGTGAAAACTATAATATGAATAAATGTTTATCACTGCTAGTCATCCATTAACTGCAAATTAAAGCACAATGAGGGGCCAGTATTGGTAGCTTAGCTAGCTAACCATCTGCCGACAAGTGGCAGTATCCATGTGAGTACCATTTTGTGTGCCAGCTGTTCCACTTCCCAGCCAGCTCCCTCCTTATGGCCTGGGAAAGTAGCAGAGGATGGCCCAAAGCCTTGGGGTCTTGCACCCACATGGAGGGGCAAGAATAGGCTTCTGGCTCCCAACGTCAGGTTAGCTTAGCCCTGGCCATTGCAGCCATTTGAGGAGTGAACCAGTAGATGCAAGTCCTCTCTCTGCATCTCCCCTTCTTCCTCTGTAAAGGAAATCCAACTTTGAAATAAAAAAAAAATATTTTTGAAGAAGTACAGTGTAATATCACCCACTAGCTGTTGTGCTGGCCATTATCAAAAAGGCAGTTACAAATGATGAATGAAGAGAAAAGGAAACCTTAATGCATTGTTGATGAAAATGGAAATTAGTATAGACATGGTAAAAAATAGTAAGAGACATCCTCAAAAAATTAAAATAGAGTTACCATACGAATTCAGAAACACAACTTCGTAATATATATCCAAAGAAATCAAAATATTATTCACAGGAGTGAAAATATTGAAACAACTAAAGTATTCATGGATGGATAGATAGACAAAGGAAATACAATAACTTCATGCAGTGGTACTGTTCAGTTGTAGAAAAGGAGAATTCCTATCTCCTAAGAATTGTACTTGTGAAATATATGAGACCCATTCTCTTTCCATGATTGAAATAATATTTATAGAGAAAAGGAAGATTATGTCACTGCAAAATAGATGAGGGTGCATAACATGGCTGTGTGAAGTCAGAAACACTGCATGTCAGACGTATGGGGAATCTGTAAATGATGGAGAGAGCAGAGCTTCTAACAGACGCTGGTGGGGGAAGGTAGTTGGAGGAAGGGGAGAGGCTGATCAAACGTTTCAGTAACAGGAAGAAGCTGTGAAGGGGACTAATTAAAGCAGATGTCATTGTGTATTTAAATATTGCCAGAGTAGATTGTAAATGATCCTGGCACAGAAAAAGTATATGAGGTGATATGGTTTCTTAATTTGTTTTATTTAATTACAGTATAAACATGCATCAACACATTACATGTCACTCCATAAATATATATAATCATTGTATGTCAAAATCTAATTATTGAGTGAATAAATGAATAAGCTATTTTAGTTTATAAAATGAATGGCTATGTTATAGCCTTATATTTGTTTCATAGAACCCATAGAACTGTAGTTTTAGAACTTTCACATTTGAGTGTCTATAAATGAATAAATTAAAAAATGCTTCACTGTAAATTATAATAATTGAAATTAATTTGCTCGTTTTCAATTACATTCAGCTAGCTAGGTCAGACCACTTCCTATTCTGTTATTACAGGTGGGCTGTTAATCACTCATTTTAGAAGTATGATCTACCTTTTGTTTCCTGACAAAGCACTGGCCTGTATTCTCACCTCCATTCAATATTCATAAAAATTTTTTTTTCTTTCACTCATCAGGTTTTGAATAGTGAGCACTTGTATTTTTAAGCATTTTAGGATACCATTACGCTGAGAGAGTTTCTTCTTAGATGCTGTCACGTTCACAGGTTGGGATTGGTTTTATTTATAAACGTTTCAGTTACAGAGAATTTGCTCAGATTTTTATGAAGCTCTGTGTTCCCTCACTGTAAGGAAGCAGAAATGCAGACAGTGAGGTTTGTCTTGGAATCATACTGCCAGGGTGAAAGGCAGTAACTTTTACAAGCCTTCTACATGAATGTTGTACTAGAAATCTCTGGAAATCACTGGAGCATAAGCAGTGGGAATGTGAATATATGGAAATGTAGGAAGCTTCCCCATTGGATTCAGATTTGAATTAGAAAAAGTCAAAGGCACACCAATAGTCAGTGAAACAGTATGTATAAGAAATCACCCATGTGAGCAAAAATTAGACTCAGGCTAACTAGAATTTCAGCAAAGCAAAATTGGACTTGTTATCAATGTATTTTCTAACTTAATCGTGTTAAGAACCAAAGGAGAAAATTCACTACTAAGGAAGTGTTTAGTATAACTACAACATTTAATATAAAAAGGGAGTAGAATCAGAATATAATAAAAATATGTTCTAATGAGGTATTATAAATCTGACAACTAAAAGCTACATAAGAGGACCCTAAGTTACCAACTGTTATTGTTATCACCCAACTTTTTCTTGACAGCTATAGAAAATGCAATGAAAAACTTACACAAAATTTGGAAGGCAGAAATGTTTTATCTCTATTGATAATATTGAACTATTTATCACATCTGAAATGATTTAATTAATAATCATAATATAATAGGTTAACTATTTGGTCATCAGTAAATATGTTTATAAGTCAATAGCTTCTTTTATAGTATTTATTACCTAGAAGGCTATAAAATCTTGCACAGTACAATCATCACAAATGGGCAAAACTTCTTGTGTTTGGAAGAAAATGGCAAATAGAAATGGTCCAAATCCACTTTATAAATTTAATGTAATTCTCAATGAAATTTGTTTTTTATGGAGAGGAATGGTTATGATTATATATAATGTTCTAGTTTGTGGGGAAAAACAGTATCAAAATACAACCAAAGTTACTCTTTAAATGAATAGCAAAAATTACTTGATTATTAAGGAAAGGAAAGCATTACAAAAAAGTATGGGTTTTATCAGAGAAATATGCAAGTAGAGAAGTGATGTGGAATATCAAAACCAGGGCAAGGTTCTGGACCTGACAAGTCATGATTTAGATGGTGTTAACTTAATAAATAATAAATGTATTATTTATGAAAAAAGCTCAGATGAGGTAACTCTTCATCTGAAAGAAAATAATATTTTCATCATATTGTATGTATTAAAATCTATTTCATGTGGAACAAGTAAATGTAGAAATCAAACTATGTTAAAATGCCCATAAAATAATCTGACAGATCATTAGCATAATTTTGGGGTGGGAAACAAGGAAGCTTTCTGAACAATGGAAGTTCAAGCAGGCTTATGACTGTATGGTAATGAAAACAGTATACAATGTGAATAAAAGGTTTAAATGACAGAAAATATGAAAAATAGTTTGTAATCACCTCAAAATATGAAGAGTTCTAATTTGAGAAGAATGGCAAAAGAAAAAAAAATGAGCAGGGCAGATGTATGGCCTGGCAGTTAAGATGACTGTGCCTGTAATGACATGTCTGGATTTGATAACTTGCTCTGGCTCCTGTAGTCGTTGGTTTCCTTACAAGCAGGTGGCAGAAGTCAGGCTATTCCAGCCTGAAGTTAGAAGCCATGAACTCAAACCATGTCTCGCCTAGGTTTGACAGGGACATAGCTGTGTGAGCCATTACCTGCTACCTCCTTTATGGCACATTAGCAGAGATCTGGATTGGAGCTGGACTTGAACCCAGTCACTTCAGTATGGGATTCAGGTGTCCCAAGTGATATTACCCACAGCCAAATCGTCAAGCCAAAAGTTGTAAAGATAATTGTTGCCAGAGATATGAGAGAAAAATGAATTGTTATATATCTTTTCTTTAATTTTAAAACAAGCTGCTAGTATATATAAAATTAAAAGTAAGGGTGGGTCTAGTGCAATGGCTTAACTGGCTAATCCTCCACTTCCAAGTGCCGTCATCCCATATACATGCTGATTCGTGTCCTGGCTGCTCCGCTTCTGATCTTAACTCTTAATTCCTTGCTTGTGACTTGGGAAAGCACCAGAGAATGCCCCAAGTGTTTGGGATGCTGCACACATGTGTGAGACCCAGAGAAAGCTCCTGGCGCTCAGCTTTGGATCCCCATTTGGGGAGTGAACCAGCACATTGAAGATCATTCTGTCTTTCCTTCTTTCTGTAAATCTGCCTTTCCAATAAAAATACATTTTTAAAAACAAACTCTGTAAGGGTACATTTTGATTTAGCAAAAATATTCCTAGTATTGACTTCACAAAAAGAAAATACCAATCCTTAGGGATGTTTAAAACAGTATTGTAATAGCTTGGCTTACAATATTGCAAAACTAGAAACAGAAGGCTTATCTATAAAGGCATTGTGAATACATTCTGATGCATGCACATGAAGGGATGTTGTGAAGCCTTATCCAAAAAGAAAAGAATGTTACGATCTAGAGCTCTGAATGGAGTGTGTGCTTGAAAGAATGTAGGTGTTGCATGACTGGGACAAGTAAAATGTTTCAAAAATGATATTAAACCATTGAAAAGCTAACAGTGAAAATGGCTTGTATGTACATTTTGCTTTCATTTACATAATAAACACATATAACTGTCCTGTGTGTACAGATACAGCAGGGGAATGGGTGAGAAACCAAGGGAGGGACCATTATGAACAAGTGGCAGTTGGGAAGAATGATGGTGGATGTGGGGCGGGGGTGATTAGGCCTAGGGTGGTGTGGGGGACCAATCTTCAGCGATTGTCAATACGAATACAGACAGCATGGAAGCAGGCCAATTCAGAAGAGGAAGAAAGTGTCAAGTCATTTTTAAAAATTTTATGTAGCCTTGGGAACTCCCTGAAATAACCAAAGGGAAGTTCTGAACCCACCACCTTGAGTTGTTATAGAAAGTACACTGTATGATTAACTCATGGTTCAGAATAGATCCAAAGGAGGGCAACAGCTTTGACCTAACAGCGAAGGTGTCTGTTAGGGTGCCAGCAAGCTATATGGGAATCCTGTGGTTTCTGTGCTGCCTCAGGCTGCTTCTGGAGGTATAGACCCTAGAAGGAAACAGTCATGGTTCAAGAGTTGGACCTCAGTAACCTACCTTGGAAGACTGCCTTGGATTCTGGTTCTGAAATTCAGTTTGGCCCAGCACTGACTGTTATAGGTATTTGTGAAATAAATCAGTGGATGGGAAATATCTTTCTGCCTCTAAGATTGAAAAAAAAAGTGTTTATTCTTTTACTTACTGGCACCAAGCAATTGATCTAATCGCTGACCATTGAAATTTGTGAATAAAACTGAGCTGAGTTCATTTCTATTTCAGAGTATTTCTTGATTCTGGATTGCTTATCTCGTAATTCTCAATCTCTAATTGGTATTTTTGCTGTAGTGACTGGCCAGCTCTGATTCTGTCTTGTCATTTAGGAGCATTCTTGGTACAGTCACAAGTGCGGGTGAGTGCTTAGAGAACACCCTATAGTGATGGAAATCCCTTACGCTGACCTTTGCGATCACAAAGGACATAGATTTTGCCTTCACTACCCAGTCATGAGAAGTTGTGTAAAGCTGAAAAGTGGTGCCTTGCCAGCATATTCCTTCTGAATCAAAAGGGAGCAGAATTTGGTTACTTATAAAAGTCTGCTTTGGCTAGGAATAGATTTTAATTACGATAAGCTTATACATGCTGCATACTGTTAACAAAAAGAAATTCTAAGGAAACCCAAGCTTTCCTTGGAGTCATTTCAGTGGAATGATAATTACAACTAGGTTGGGACTAGTATTTGAATTCATATAAAAGTTATTTTTAAACTGAAACAGCCGTGTACTACAGCAGATGATGATATACTTAAGAATGTTTGGGATGTCTGTTTCCACATTACAGATATCTTCTTCATATGTAGCCAAGAACTGTGTTGCTTAAGTTTCTTGCACTGAGTCAGGCTTCTTTTAAGATGTGCTGAATGTGTATGGAGCTAAATGCTAACGTCGCAGCTGCTTCTTGCAGCATGGCCTAAGGAGTTCAGTGTGAATTCAAAAAGATGTTCATCTTCCATATAAATTCAGCCTATGGTTTTCAATTGTGATAGAGTGTAACTTTTGGAATTCACGATAGAGATTTGTTGAGTTCGATATGGAGGCTTATAGTGGTATAACTACATTTTGTTCAAAAAGTTTTTGAAATTGTTATTTGCATTTTTTGATAAAGCAAAAGCACCAATGGTGATTTTAACAATTTGGAACTGCAAGTAGCTGTCCAAGAAGATATTGTTTGATAAAGATTAAGTGCAAACAAGAGCTTACCCAACACAAGTTCTACCCCTGCCTCATGCAGACAATTTGAAACATATGTTGAAACATTCATATTTTTTTAAAAAAGATTTATTTATTTGAAAAACTCTATCTTCTCACTCATTCCAGGAGCTGGAGCTTTGCCTAAGTCTCCCCTACTGGGCAGATAGGCCCAAACGGTTGCTCTGTCCTCTACAGCTCACCTCGATCATTACTAGGATGCTGCATAGGAAACTGGAGGAACAGCGACAAGAACCAGCACCCATAATGGATGGCTGTGTTGTCTTTCCTGCACCCATAATGGATACTTTTCCCTGATACACCATAGCACCAACCCTTGTAGCTTCCATGTTTTCTTTTTGCCTTGAATTTCAACCGTGAGGAATATTTAGATGTGCATAGCAGCATGATCTGACCTTGGAGCAACAAAGAAACCGGGGAATCATAGTAAAAACTCCATACATGTGGTTGGGAATATGAGTGTGTTGAATAATATTCACTATGTTATATATGTAGATGTAGCTATGCATTAGGTACAGCTTTAAAATTTAAATCCTCAGCTCAGCTTCATTTGTGGATGAAAAAGCCAAAAATATCCTTAGGACAATATTAATATTCAGAGAACTCTTTCAGTGAAAACAACCTCTTCAACTAGTGAGCTTAAAGGCAGAAGCATGTTTTTACGTTGCGTGTTATTGTTATCCTATTTTGCTATTCTAAGCGTGCATGTGAGATAAATAGTTGCTTTCCCTTGCCATTAGTTTCTTTGACTTTGAACTGATAACAAACTAACCATGTATGTACCTGAAAAAAGATGGTACTAAAGTGGAAATAAGCTATCATAACTGACCATCAGAGGCATTCGAAAACTCCACCAGTGGAGGCATGAGCAAGGTTTTTGAATACTGCTGCGGGGAAATCAGCTGTACCACTGTCCCAAGGACATTTTCAAACTCGAGATCAAGACACAGGTCTTTGGGCTTTCATAGAGTCATTTTTTAGAAGATTTGTTCTTTATTGGAAAGTCAGATATACACAGAGGACAAGAGACAGACAGATCTTCCATCTACTGGTTCACCACCATGGCTAAAGCTGCACGATCCAAAGCCAGGAGCTTCTTCCTGGTCTCCCACGTGGGTTCAGGGTTCCAAAGCTTACGGCCATCCTTGACTGCTTTCCCAGGCCACAAGCAGGGAGGTGGGTGGTAAGTGAAGCCACCAGTAATAGAACAGGTGCCCATATGGGATTCAGGAGCTTGTGAGGCGAGGACTTCAGCCACCAGGTTACGGCACTGGGCCTCATACTCATTCTTAATCTTGGTGTACGTGGAGTAGAAAACCTAAAGCTTCAAGCCAGGAGTTCAGATTTCAGATCTGGTTACTATGGGACTTCAGGTGAGATACTGACATGGCTCTCAGTTCCCTCTGCTCTAAAATGGAGAGTTCAATACATGCTGTGTTTATGACTGGAAGGAAATGTAGATAAAAGTGGCTTGGAAGCTGCAGGGATCAACCTCATTTACTACAGGTGGTGGTGTTAGGTTCCGGAGTTCTTTTCTGAGCAACACTGCATTTCCAGAAAAAAAAAAGGATTAGTGATTTCAGGGTTGCTGACTTCAGGAGACTGTATTCCCAGTAAATCCATCAGTTTGAAGATGGATATGATTCTATGTTCTTGTTTGATGATTTGTGGCTGGGCACAGCTTCTTGCTAAAGCACAGAGCTTTTGGGATTTGAAAACCTAGGAAGAGTAGTGATGTTCCCTCTACACTCATTTAATTATGTAGTGATTTGCATATGTGCATTCTAGTATTCCAACTTTCATTTCCTGTGTGACTATTTCTTTCCAAACTGCATCGAAAATTGCAAAACGTGACCACACAGACATGCCCACGCTTTCCATCGCCACACCAGTTTGACAATTGATTCTCATTTCTGTGCTGAGTTGCAAGTAACAGTGTATCTATGACTCTTTTGAAATCACACGTGAAAAAAGCAAGTGGAAAAAATTCTATTATTTCAGATTTATTTTCCAAATCATAGTTATACCTCATGTGCTGACCAGTTAGTCATCCTGTCCCTTTTTGATTTTTTGAACACTGAGTAGTCATTCAGTTTGATATTTGATACATCATTCAAAATGCTCCTAGTGAAAGATTTTTGTAGAATTCTTTGACCTGGTCATTGCAAGAAGTAAAATAGCAGATAATAAATAATTTTCTACCTTCTTCAGAATTTAATTTGATTCCCTAAATGTATTTGTTATTAAAAAAATTAGCAAATTGTTTTCCTAACCTGGCAACTTTAAATTCATGAATGAGTAACTAGTTTAGACTGAAGCAGCTTCTGGGATTAGAGCCACCTAGAAACTACACAAAATGTGTTTTCCCATATTACTTGGAGAAAATTTTGCCAGTAAGACTCTCAGAGTGATCATAGGCAAAACAGAAATAATTCCTGAATGACACACGTTCATTTAAAAATGTCAGATTGAAAAACAGGATGGTTTTACTACATAGGCATAATGTCATTTTACTTTTCACAGTACTGCTAATTAAATTAGGGACATTACAGAAAACAACAAGCAAATAGTATGTAGTCATGAGCATTTGTCATTGTGGTTTAAATATATGGTTGAACAGCCATGGCCAATACAAAAATATCTGGGTTCAAGTCCTGGCTCTGATCCAAAATTCAGATCATTGCTACTACATAACCTGGAGCTTAGCAGGTGATGGTACAAGAACATGGGATCCTGCCACCTACATGACAGACCCAATTGGAGTTCCAGGCTCATGGCTTTCACTTGGCCCAGGTCCAGCTGTTGCATAAATTGGAGGACTTGTCTTTCTATTGCTATCTTTTAAATTAGCCAATTAATTATAACATGACAAAAGCCTGCTTTTATTGCAAAGTTAATGCATATAGTTTCACATCTGACACTACTTCATAGCAAACCTAGTGTGTTACCATGTCTTAGGAAGCTGCAAATTTGAGTTATATAATTTATCTAAGCTCATACTGAGTTTTGGGTCAGAACTCTGGTTTTCTGGTAATGAGCCATTGAACTGTAGGAAGTTTCTCAGTAACAGATTAAAACTAGATAATTCTGTTATTTTTATTCTCATGAATTTCAGTCAATTCTTCAATGAAAGACAACTATAATTGCAAAGTTTGTTTTAAGTTGCCTCTTCAAGTTGAACTGACCATAGAATATAGTTCCCTGCTTTAAGACTCTGAATGTGTAATGTGTTTTTAGGTGATGCCCACTGCACAGGGATTTTATGGGCTGAATGCATGGACTAACATGCACTGAGACCCTCTCAAGTTGTTCATTTCACTTTTAAAGCTCTTTCTTCTGTAACTATATGAAACTCTTCTACCAATAAAAAGCCAGTGTCATCTGGTGCCTATGTTAGGTTAGCCGAGTTTAGAGATGTTGGACTTTGGTATAGATGAACTGACATCCAAGAGGAACTAAGCCATGTTGCCAAGTGATCTGGAGATCTTACCTCACAATACTGATATGTCAAAATTGATATAATCTAGCAAGAAGGACGATGACACAAGTCTCTAAACAAAACAATGACAGTCACCAATACTGATTCAGATGCATGATGATGTTATCATTGGCCTAGGATTTCCTCTTTTTTTATTCTACTATCCTGATCATGTTGGCCTTTAGTCTATGTATGTCTCCCATGCATGATTGCACGTTAAAGGCACAAGCACTTTGGTTTGCATTTTATACAAGGAAGCAAACGGAGATCCATTACTTCTGTTCAGGAAAATAAAGCTATGCCCAGATCTTGAAAAGGAGATCAAAAATGAAGCAGAGAACGAGAATACAAACAGAATTGACACCTTGACAAATATTAACACTTGGAAATGGAGAGAGGATCAGGTTCGAGCAATAAGAAGAGATGGAAACACTGCAGTGTCCTGGAACCCGAAGTATGGAAATGTTTTGAGGTGGAAAGGAAGGTCAGTGTGGCACACAACTACAGAGATATCAAAGAAGATGGAAGAATGTGTATAGAGATTACCAGTGGCCTTTTAGCAAAGGAGCTGAGAAGAGCTTTGAAATGAAGGACCTGGTGATGAGATAACACCGAAGTACTCATGGATAAAGGAGCCTGAGCAGACACACAGAAAGGTGATGTTAGTTTCGGAAGTGGATGGCCATATTTTTAGATATGAGGCCACAGGTGTTCAGTAATGATCCCTGGGGAATTGCAGTAGTTGAAAGGAGGCTATCCCAGAACACAGAGGGAGATCGATCGATCTATCTATATTTCTCTTTCTTTCTTTCTTTCTTTCTTTCTTTCTTTCTTTCTTTCTTTCTTTCTTTCTGTCTGTCTTTCCACGTTTAAACTAACACTTCATTTTCGGCATTATTTATATTATGAACTTTTCCTTTTAACAAAGGAAAAATAATAAGCCATCTGTCTTGAGTCTAGTTCACTTTGCTGAAAAGTGAGAACCTTATTATTTGTAATATGTTTGCAGATTTTTCTGGAAAGTCACCTTTATCATGTGAAGATGACTAGGAATATGACATAAGGCATAGTAGGAATTAATGTTATCCAGTTATGTCTTGACATTTGTAATGCCCACAAAAATATTATTTAGTGTGAAAATAACCTGGGGTATAAACCAGATTTAATCCAAGAGAATCATTTGAGAAAATAAAAAAGTATATCACAATTAAATTTAGTAATATCACACATGCTGTTTTCCTACATCATCCAAAAACTTTGTCACAGGGAAAGCTCCTCTCCTTCACCATATTTTACTGAAATATTTTTGTTCCATTATACACATTCCACAATGTCTTCCTCACTTAATTTTGCTTAGAAATTCAGATCATTGGAAATGGTAGTATGAAGCATATTCCTCTGTTAAGAGCTGTCTCTGGTATGTGGTTATGATGGTGAGCTGTGGCCCACCTCAAGCAGCGTTCATATCCAGGCTCCAACACTTTATTATGTGCTTAAACATAAGCCAGTTGCATAACCTCTCTGTCAGTTTACTCATCAATAAAATGAGGAATAATATGAGTTTTTGTGGTACAAGGGTTTATAAGGACAAAGTGATTTACCTTTTGTAGAGCTCCTGGTAAAGTACCGGTGAAACAATTACTGCTCAAAGCATGTTGCTGGCAGTTGTTGTTCTTAATATCATTATATACTCTTTATTTATATTTTTGAAGTATAGTTAGCTTTGAAGTTTCTGTAACTTTAACACTATCCAAGGAAAGCTCTCAAGTGGAAATAATATGACAAAATATAACTTTTCCCAGGTCACACTTTGCCTTACATATTTATGTCCAAATATGTTTTACTTACATGTTTTATCTAATTTTTAAAGCAATAATATATGAAGTATGATTTAGTGATTATATGTGTATGTAGAAACAGATATGTGAAATGATCAGATCAGGATAATTTTAGCTTTTTCATCATTACTTTGTATTAACTTGTCTATTTCTTTATTCAATACATAGCAGATTGTTGTGAACTAATCAACCAGCTGTGCTATCCAGTCATATTTTGCTACCCAGTATCCAGTGTCTCTCCCACTCCTACCTCTATGGTGCCACTGTTTTATTTGTTTCTATACTATCTCCTTTAGCTTCCATATAAAATAGTTAGAACTTGTAGTAAGGTGATTAAATGACAGGATTTTAACTTTTTTACAATATGAAATTTTTCATAGTTTTGGCCTAATCTTCATGAGCCAAGTGAGTAGGGACACAATATTACTTTTGTTAAAGAGCAGAATAGAAATTTCCTGGAAGTAACAGAAGCTGTAGCCTAACCACATAAAGGGTTGACTACCCTAGGAATGTAATTAACACAATTAATTGAGTTTACAACTCAAATGGGTTGTAAAGTACTAGGAGACTGAATTCTGAGCAGCAGGTGAGTTAAGCGAAAATGAATAATAATAAAAGAAAATCACATTTGTATGACCTATTGTCTGCTTTTGGGAACAGAGTTAGTAGGAAGAATGTTCTTTTCAGTCAGACCACTGTGCCTTAGAGATGTCAGATTGGAATAGTCGGAGCAAAATGTACCTATTTAACAAGGGTAGTGAACTGTAAATATTTTCTTAGCTTAGAATATGCTTGCAGCCTTGTGCAGATGACATGTAGAGTTATGTATGTTTCTAGGCTTTACATATTTTGCTTATTCAATCTCTCCATAAGATTGTTATTGTTAGTATCATATCCATTTTGTCAATGAGGACATCAAGTTACAAAGAGGTGGTGGGACACTGAAACCCAGAGTCACAAAGCTATTAGGTAGAAGTTTGTGGGATTGCACCAGGTCATCTAGTTCTAGAATCTTAATCACCAAACCCCAAAGTAACCATGAACAACTTGGCAAATGGTATTTATTATTCAGGTGCCTATTTTATTTTGCCACATGAGCATTTTTACAAGCATGCTTTAAGTATCACAGGGAGAAAATTCTAACAAGTTCACAAAAAAATTTGTGTTTTTCTCTGGGTGTTTGAGATTTATTATCATAGATTTTTCAGAACCTTAAAAGGTCAATTGTCATTACCCTATTCATCTTCTCAAAACACTTTCTGCTCTATGAAAGGACATCCATCTATGCAATATAGATGCAAAAATAGAATTTATAGCACCTACATACTTGGCTCTTCAATCTCCACCCTTTCCACTGTGTTGCATAACACAGAGTCAGATTTTCAAAGTAGTCATTGTTTGAGCCTGCAGCTGTTTGAGATTGATCCTTGCTCTGGCTAGGAAAAAAAAATGTTTCCATTTAAAGCCTTCAATATTTCAAGTCTAGAAGAGAAGTGTGCTTGCCTTTGTGTGCACTATGTATCTATTTGTTTTGTGGGCAGCTACATAGAGTAAGTCCTTAGTTTAAGACCTAAATTGAGATAAAAATCTACTGAAGCAATCATGTGAGATACTATGTGGGGTGATATCGAGGCAGCAGAAGTCAGTACCATAGATGCTCAGGCAGTCACTTCAGGTGCAGAAAGACATAGCTAATCATGCCTTCCTGAAGGGAACACACATCTGGGAGGCATGTTCTCAAGAAAGTGCAGGTCTGTTCTGTCAAAAACTCCTATTCCTGACAGTTTCTAGGAAGCATACTGGAAACAAAGCGAGGGCTTGGGCTGGGAGACCAGCCCACGGTGAGATCCACCACACTTTTCTTTAGCCTTTTCCTTGACAGAGTCAACGGTGTGTGTTATTTTCTACCTTTATTGTTATTTTCTTATATTTGGTATAAAGGTTGATATTGTGCCGAGAAATCTTCAAAGACTTTTTATCAGTGTGATTTGTTTTAAAGGAATATCTAAAAGAGTTTAGGATTCTAGATGAACTCCACAGGGACTCAAGCTTTGGCTAGTGTGACTGCTGAGAGTGGGTAGATTCTCAAAGCATGCCACTAGATGTTTCCCGAGGCTGGTTACCACCAAATTATTATGAAGAAATTCATATATATATCTGAAAGAGAGAGTTTGGGAAAGAATTGACTTGAGTAAGAGTATTTACTGTCTGACTGTGACCTTGAGCTGTTAGCATTTCTGAGAAGTTTTCTCACAAAGAGGATGTGACCAGCAATGTTGATGAAATAATTAAAATGTGTATCAGTGTTTGGTGTGTTGATATGATCTGTCCAAAGTTTGCTAGGTATCCAACCTAAGCCAGGCTCATGAGACATTATCTGTTCTAGAGTGTCATTTTGCTTTCTTCTGGAAACATTGGGGGAGGAAGCCTTCCTTAGGGAATGACGTGAGACCCTCAGCAATTGTTGTGTGGTCTCTTGAGAGAAAAATCTCAGACTATAAGTGGTGAAGAGAAAAAGGAAAATGCCGAGAGTTTCTTTCACACTAAACACTAGAATCTCAGTGTTCTCAAATAAGAATAACTCATTACTACCTTTCTGTCTACTTTCTTTCCTTCTCCTGGACCACACCTGCAGAGAAACGACCAAGGTTTTCCTTAGGCTGGCATTCAAGTTGCCAAGGTTGAGCTCTGTTAAAGTCACCTTCACTCATGTGGAGCTGTAGGGTTTCCCCAGATTCTTACATCTTCTAGACCAGTAGACATTCCCCCACATGTCGATTGCTGTGCGGTCACTGTTAACTTGCACACTCATTTGCCTGTTGCTTCCTGTGCAGCTCCTTTGGGAACCATTCCTCACAGTCTCTTCTCAATAGTTTATTTCTTTAATTCTGTAACAGTTTGTACAAGTGTATGTCTCAATAATTACAACTGGGTAGTTAGAGCACTCTGTTTCCTTGCACTCTTCTCTCACTGGAGGGACCTTTTGAATCACCAGTCGTGTCTTTCACTGCTCTGCCCATCAGATTGTGTGACTTTTGAGAGAATAAATAATTGCCTAATGGTAACTACTTTTTCTGAATAGTTACATGCCATAAAAATAGTTATTACCAAAAACATGAAAGAAAAAGACATTAATATTTTATGATTGAAAGAGTAGGGATGCCTTGTTCAAATACCAATGTTCAAAGTCTTGAATATTGAAAGTGAAAGAAATTATTTTCATCAACCGAATTTGATAATGGAAGTATCAGATTGGGGGGTTGAGTTTTAATTTTTTGAATTAACAAATAGTGTTGTATGTATCTATCATGTGATATTTGTAAGTATATATAAATTGTGTGATGTAAAACTACTGCAGTTTAGTTCAGTTTTTAGAATTGAAAATACAGAGAACAATACTTGACACTTAGATGCTTATTGTTTTTATGACTTTAAAAATATATTAATATAGAGAATTTCATGTAATTCATAGATATAATTCTAAGACTATAATGATTGCTCACTTCTTTTCTTTCTGTATGCCTTTTAACTTTTGTGATAGTATATTTTTAATTTACATTATACTGACAGAATTAATGCTCCACTAGATAAGGAGACAGCGAGTAAAAACTAAAAAGATCATTGTCAGGAATGTAGGCAAGGCCAAAAGCAATAAAAATTTCTAAGGTGCAAATTTCACTCATATTCCTGAAATTTTTGTGCTGAATGTATTAGTTACTACAGAGAAAACATGTGCTATTTACCTTTTAAAGATCTGGCTTATTTCATGAAGTGTATTGATCTCTAGATACGTCCATTTTGTTGCAAAAGAGGATTTCATTCTTTTTAATGATTAAGAGGTGTTCCTTCAGGTGTATGCACTACATTTCCTTTATCCAGTCGTCAGCTGATGGACCTCTGGGTTGATTCCATACCTAACCTGTTGTAAATTGCGTTGTTATAATCATGAGGTTAGCTTTCATTGTTTGATTTCATTTCCTCTGGATGTATTACCAGGAGGGAGTTGGCTTGGTTACAGAAGATAGATCTATTTTTATATCTCTGAAACATCTCCATACTGTCTTCCATAATGGTTGTGCTAGTTTTTATTCTCATCAACAGTGTGTTAGAGTACCGTTTTCTCTGCACTTTTGCCTGAACAATACTGGTTTGAAGTGAAGCCTCATCATGGTTTTTATTTTCTTTTACTTCATGGATGGTGATCCTGAGCATTTCTTCATCTGACTGTTGACCATAAATGTGTATTTCATTTGATGAAAAAATACCTTTCATGTGCTTTGTTCATTTCTGAATTGTCTATTTTGTTGTTGAGTTTCTGAAAAATTCTAGATATCATTCTTTCATGAGATGTATAATTTGCAAATACATTCTCTCATTTTGACAGTGGCCTCATCATTTTCTTGAATGTTTCCTTCACGCTATAGTAGCTTTTTAGATCAGTATAATCACACTTGTATTTTTACAAGGCAAGTTTCAAGATTTTTAGGAAGAGAATCAGATGCTTTAATTACAATACTTAGGACATTTTCCTTTGTCTTGCATAATGTTGCAGGCAAGCCATTTTTATTGTGTGGTCTTGGAAGTTTACATATTTGTAAAGCAGCATGGCTTAATGGAAAATTTTCTTCAGATACCTGTGAGCCTTTGGTATGTTTACATGTCTTATTAAAAAGGAAATATGCTGGATGGTGGGTTTCTCTTAATTTGTTAATTTGAAGGGCCTGTAATTCATCCAGTTCTATTTTGTTCCTGTGGTTTGGGAATTTATAATATTAAATTCATATGGGTAACCATTATACTTCCACCATAGGGAACAGTTCAGAGACAAATATACAATGTACATACAAATTCATGTCCATAGCGGGTCTTTACCCCTTTCTAGTTACAAAACCATGAATTTCACACAGATTCTCACATTCTAAATCTACTGTCTCCATTTTGATCCAGTAAGACTTGTTATGCACGTGTTCACTGCAGACAATGGGGAACAATGTTGAGAAGACAAATCTTGGTGATATTGAAATACAGGCTTGAGTCCTGGCTCTGAGAATTACCAACCAAGAAGACTTGGAAAAAGTTATTAACATTATTAAAACTTCATTTTTCTCTTTTTTATTGTGGAGAGAGGATTAGTCTCCTTACTTATAAACATTCAACAATAAAAAAAAAATGCAAGTCCTATTGAACTCTTAGTAGAGGTCACAATATGTTAAAGTTCCACATGTTTAGTTGTTTTTGTTACAGCTGTCCAGCAACTAACAATATGATAGAACTTGGATAATACTACAGGCCGGCATAGAGAATTGGAAGGAGTTTCAGGGAATTGCTTCAAGCAAAGGATAAAGGGAGCGTTACAGCAGTCACTCTAACAATATTCAAATTTCATTTACACACACACAGACCCATGGACATGCATGAGAATATGAAGAAACCAATCTGAAATGTTTGTTAATTGTAAAAGGATGTAGGACATTCATCTTGCAAAAAACCAATTAGAAGCATTCTACATGCTAATTTTATTTATGTTGCCCAAGAAAAACTTATTGCTTACCAAACTTCTATATGACATGAGAAGCAGTGAATAGTACCAATAGTTAAAGCTGAGACAAGGCCCCTGGAAAAAAAAAAGAAAAGAAATTGCTCCATCTTTTTAATTTAATTCTAATTTCTACATCCATACCATTGTATGGCTTTCAAGTTGCATTGAAATTCTAGGTATTCTGTAACTACTTTTCAGATAACATGATTTAGAAAGGCAATACCCAGGATAGTAGAACTGTATTTATGCAGTATTTATTGTGGGTGTAGTTTTTGGTTAATTCTTAGCAATTTAAGAAATTGTACAAAGTAATTATAATACTTTTTCAATTATAAAGACCTCTATTATAATTAGGTAGTTAATATTTGAAATTCATATTTTAGAAACTTTGAATTTAGATTAAATGCACTAAAAATGTTCCTTGGTTTTGCAATAACTACATTAAAGTCCAAAGCTAATATTTGTAGCTAATACTTAAATGACAAGGAAAATATTTTATTTATATATCTTTTATATCCTTTGACCTTATATAAATTATTCCTAGAAAAAATCTTATTATGTGAGCTCATACAGTTAAGCATTCAGAATGCACTGAAATGCTCAAAATATTTTAAGGAAAATCTATATTTCTTTTTTGTGTCAGATGGAGGTGCAGCCATGATCTTACACAGGACATGTTCACCTTAAGCCATTTTTCATTCATTATTACATGCATCTACTCTTTCACAAGGAAAACTAACATTGTTCTTAATGCTACTAACTGGTGAATCCCATGAAAATTTTGCCTTTAAAAACAAAAAGGTAAGCCTTCAGTTGAATTGGTGTCATGGAAAATGAGAAGTTGACCAGTTAAGGGTAGAGTCAATATCAGTTCTAAGGACTTCAGTGATAGCACAAATATGAATAATTATTCAGTATCTTCATAGTTGTAAGAATAGCTGAAGACCTTCCAGATTTTCATTTAAAATAACTTTTGCTGCTTCAACTTTTAAAGTGTATGTAGTCTACACCAAATCCTCCTTAGTGGAGCTATTATGAAACGATTTTGTGCTAAACCCCTTCATGTTTAAAACGTGTGACTTCCATAATCCATTCTCATTTTCCTACACGAAATGCTTTTAACCACCACTGGCCCTCAATGTGCATATTTTATTCACTGTAGTCCATCTTTTACATTGTATTTTTAGACTTTCTACATCTCTTCCTACAAAATCTCTGAAGCATCCAAGGGATATAGAATAATTTGAAAGTTAAATGCCTTCATAGAGCCACACATTTATTCCCTGTAAACAAGGGCAGATGGAGAAGAGGCAATGAAAGCTAAATTAGAGAAGAGAATGTGCTTTATTATACAAAATATCTGTTTATTTGCTATTTGAGAGTCAGAGACTGAGACAGAGATGTGCCATCCACTAATTCATCTCCAAATATTGGCAACCATTAAATTGAGACCAGGGCTAAGGAAAGGAACTGTGAACTTTATGTATGATTCCCACATGGCTGTCAGGTATCCTGCTACTCGAGCCCTCACCTTTACCTCCTGGGATCACAGTAGCAGGAAGGTAGAATTAAAAATGGCTTAGCTCTAAAGCCAAACACCTGCCCCAAGAATGTGCCTCTCGTACTAATGAAGTTCAGATCTGTGTATTCTGTTTCAAGGAGCACCAGCTAGAAGAAGATCCACACAGTCAGTGCTTACTACTTCTTTAGTTACTATTGATTCCTAATGTTAGAATGTCAAATGAATTGAAGACTGAATCATATTCATTGATTCTCCAAAATCTCTACGTTTTTGTATGCTCGATGCTACCAGGACAGGTTTGTGAGATTTCAATGTTTATTGCAAGTCTAGTTGACTGTATTCTGAATTCCATTCTGACAAGATGGTCATTTGTCCAGCAGTCTACTACCCCACACCCATTCTTTCTACTTCTCTATTCTGCTTTGCTTGAGTACTGAGCTGCTTTGCTTTCATCTAGTATTGGTTATAGTTCATCTGAAACCCTGGAAGAAAAGTAAATGTAGGAGGAGAGAGATCTATTTACAGCCTCCAACATTTACTGTAATGTCCAAACTGGACAAATTTCCTTTTCTGCCACAGTGCCTCTCTTGTCCCACAGCTCTACTCCTTGTTCCATGTCTCAGCACATGCTTATGGAATGTAAATCCTTTCCTGTCCCATCTTAGTAGGGGTTGTGGGAACTGCCCACCTTGGTTACATTCTTTGGTGCATCAGCCCTCTTGCTTGCATCCCTGACAACCCCATACCTCAATAAGTCATTCCTTCTTTGTGTCTGCTTCAGTACAACCCTGTTGACTATGCCATCTTTTGTAAAGATATGTTTATGTAAAAGGAACAAGTTTCATGCATTTTAATATTCAGTTTAAGGACATAATGATACTTCCCACCCCTCCCTCCCTCCCTCACTTCCGCCTTACATCCTCCTTCATTGTTTTAACAGTGGCGTAATTTGATTTACTTTAAATACAAGCTTAACCTTCTGCTAAATGAAGAATACAGCAAGTAGTAAATAGAAAAACCACTGTCCCTTAGGATTATAGACAAGGACTATAAATATCAAATCTGAACATGTCAATTTTCCTCATATGCATTACCTTTTTGGTGCTTTGTCCTTGGTTGACACAGCTAATAAGGTATGCTTTCAGCCAGAAAATATATTGGTTTCTTACATAGCATTTTTTCTGATGGTATTACCTTAATGTTTTTAATCTTCCTTTTTCATTGAGTATGTCTTATTTATCTTTACATATCTGAACACAGGTTAATAATGAACCCGTTGTATACCTATAGGATGCTTTAAAGAAATGCTTGTTCAGTTGAACTGAATTAAATTCACAATGAATAATTTTATTTTTGTTGCAGCAGACTCCGTGAGTAATGTTTAGCTGCACATAGTTTATCGAGTGATAATTTGTCTACATAAATTTAAGTAGTCATGCTTCACTTTATTTCTACTTTTTAACTTCTGTGGTTTGCCTTAGTTATTCTCATGCTAAAAGATAATTAATGAGCCTTTTAAATTAGGAGTAGCTACCTCTAATAATATTTTAGTGGAGTCATTTATTCTTTAATAATGTATGCAAAATTTATGGCTGCCATTTTATAATGTGGGAAAATGCTGTTAGAATTACTGTTGAATCAAGGTAATCATAGGGTCAATTTGTATAATCAGGATGGAAGATCAAATGGAAGCTACTCTGGCAATGTGAGGAAAACAATAGGCTCTTTTGACTAGGATTAATAATTTGGGTAAGCAAACCCTAGTAAAAAATTGATATATATTTTAAAAGTGATGTATGATCTGTAACAAGGCTTTGTGATTCTTTGCCTTACTGGATCTTGGCTGCTTTTGCAAGATGCGTGCATTATAATGAACTGCTGTGTGGAATGACTAATGTTGTGAATACACATTGTATTTAATTGATGTAACCACATTTCTGAAGTCAGTGTTCTAAGTCCTGTTAAGCGTAAACCACTCTGGTTTCTTCAACCTGTGCTGCCCACAGGTAAGTGTGAAGGAAGGATTCTCAAAACTGCCATGTATAGAGCTAGCTGCAAACATTACTTCTTTGCATTTCCTTCACCTATTGCTTATGGGTTATTTTTCTTATTACAGTGCACTACTTCTACAGAAAGACATGACTAATATTCTTCTTTCTCTGCTAATGTCTGCCTTTCCTTCTTTGCAGTCTCAGTCGATTTTTGCATCTGTGTGTTTCCAGTTTACTGAGAAGGCTTAGCTCAGTGGGGAATAAATATGAAATAGTTTTATTTTTCACCAGTCTGCCTCCCTGTAGTGTTATGTCAAATTTCTCTTCCCAGCTGGGTAGCAGATCCCTTAACAGCATCCTAGGCAGATGCCATGGCATTCAAGTCCTTTGGCATTACTTAAATCCTGTATAGCTAAAAACATCAGCTTTCTTTCCTTTCCTTTCCTTTCCTTTCCTTTTCTTTTCTTTCTTTTTCTTTTTCTTTTCCTTTTCCTTTTCCTTTTCCTTTTCCTTTTGTTTCTTAAGAATTTGCTTTGTAGTACCATGGACTAGGTTTTGTTTTAGTCACTTGGGATATGCTGTGTGGCTTGCCTGTCTGTTCTTGTCACTTCTTGATTTGGGAAGCCAAAGAACGATTGCCTGGATGACTCTGGGCACATTCTTTGCTTTTATTGTGTTGTGTTGTAGGAAGAGGAAATGAATGAAGAGATTGCCTAGGGTCATTTTGCTTGTTGATGGCTGTGACTTCTCAGACCCCTGCTGTCCAGTTGTATAGGCTTGCTAGAGAGTCCATTTTAGGGGCATCAGGAGATGGGGTGAGCTTCCCCGCAGCACCAACTCCTGAACTTTATCCTATACTCACTAACTTGCTACTTGAAACTCACCCCACCCCTGCAACACTCCCAGATGCTGAGCAGTCTTTTTTTTTTTTATATTTTTTCTTTTGTTAAAATTTTTTCACTTTTCATTTTAGATGTTTACATAATTGATCAGGGTGTCAGGTGGGAAAGATCGAGGCTTAAGGGAAGGTAGGCATGATCATTGTTTCTAAGTTTTCCATTTCTTTTTTCTGCATCTAGGGCAAGGCTTGGGCCAGGGAAGAAGCCACACCCAGTATCCTAACCACGTCAGCACCCAGGGATGGGGTTCGGCCACCCAATATCGGCCCAGGGTCCTGTTGCAATTTACTCTCCAAGTGTCCTGTTCAGGTGGTGTTGTCGATTTTGCCAGTCCAAAGATGAGGGAATACTTTCAATTTCCATTGGCTGACGTAGCTAACCTTAGCATTTCCATTTGCCCAGTTGTTTGCAGTCATATTTTGGCCGGGGTAGTTGTCTAATCTGTTCTGTTCTCCTTCATCTGCTGTGGTAACAGATGTCTTCTGAAGGCCCCAAGTCGTCTGCCATATCCTCTGCTCGGATCTGGGCCAGCCATCTACTACTTCATCGATTAACTGAGGAGGGCCAGGTCTCACAGGCAAGGCCAAGGACCCAAGTCAGGTGACCCAGATCCCACCATACTCCCTTTCCCTGGGGCTCACAGACCTGATACCCACTGCTCAGGTGGGTCCAAAGACCTAGGTCAGGTGACCTGGGTCCCATCAGACCGCTCAACCCTGGGGCTCATGGACCTAACACCCACCACTCAGGTGGGCCCAAGGACCTTGGCCAGGTGACCTGGTCCCTGCTCTACCACATCCCTTCCCCATCTGCAGGGCTAATGAACTCAGCCCCCATCATACAGGAGGGACCAAGGACCCAGGCTGGGTGACCCAGGCCCCATCGGACTCCCGAACACAGGGGCTCACGTGCCTGATAGCCACTGCACAGACAGGCCTAAAGACCCAGACCAGGTGACCCAGGCCCCACTTGGCCTCCCCCTAAACCCCTCGCTCCCAGAGCTCATGGTTCCTCCCCACTGCCCCCAGACTGGAATGGCTCACCTCACCTCAGCATTGACTGGCGAGTGCTTCAGCCTGGCTCTCTAGCCTGCCTCCAGTCCCAGCCCCTGCTGGTTGGTGCTGCAGCCTATCCTTGCCCAGTTAGCGCCCTCTCCCAGCTTCAGTGTGAACTGTTTGTGGCTCAGTATGGCCCCTCCTGCAACCCATCCTGATCCTCAGATCTGCCACTGGATGTAATGAACTGGCCCAGCCTGGCCTACTCCCCAGACCTGACTCGTGTGTATGCTGGCTGGTACTGTAGCCTGGCCTGGCTTGTGCTGCTCCCAGCCTTGGTTCTTGCAGTCTCCTTCAGGGACTCTGTCATGACAAAAGAATTTCCCAAATTCCTCTATCAGGTACCTCCCTGTGGCAGACATGTGCACACTGTTGGGTCCTTGGCCCAGGTTAACTTTGTCTACCTCTTGTTTTGGCAGGAACAGTGTCCTTGCCCAATCAGCCCAAACACAGTCTGGTTCTTATTGTTGGTTGTTGCAGCCCAGCCCCACCTGGTCCATACCCAGACACAGCCTTCATGTGGTTCAGTGTGAGATAAAACCTATCCCAACCCATTCTACATCCATGCTTAAACAGTCTTTTTAATGTGAGGTCCTGGTAAAGGTAGTTTCAGTCCAGCTTTCTTCTAGAATTCTCACTTTACAATGGCAACCAAACTTTGGAATTGTAAGCTGAAATAGTTCTTTTTTTTTTTTTCAATTTCATTTCATTGGCTTAGACAAATACAGGGAAGATCAGGCATAGCATGCACAAACGGAAAACACTGAACAACATTGGAGCCCCACTATCTATTAAGTATTCTGTTTTCTCCCTCCGTTTTTTCTAATAATAAATCCATTTTATTTTTGATGATGTTTACATGGTTAAGAAGGATGCATGCCCATGTGGCCCACTGGTTAGAATGGAAAAGGTCAAGGAATGGGGGAAAAGCAGATGAGACAACTGTTTCCAATCTCCTTTTTTTCTTTCTCTATATGGGGAAAGTGGGGGCGGTAGGGGAGAGGGCCACTCCTAGCAGTTTGATCACATCAGTACCTGTGGATGGGGCATGGCCTCTCAATGTCATCCTGGGGTCACAAAGTGGAGCATGTTCTGAGGGCACTGCTCAAGTGCTTCTATAGTTTTAAGTTGCTCTTACTTCATTGTGCAAAGACAAATGCTACAACAAGACATGCCATCCCCACCATTTCCTTCAGTAAGTAGATAAAGGAAGTCAGGACTTAAGTATGACTTTGAGTCTATTTCACATGCCTTTGAAAGCGGTGAAGTGATAACCCCCTAGCCTGGGTAGTTCTCTTTAAAACAAGGGGTGCTAATATACTCTGTGCTTATCCTCAAGCAGTACTCTTAAATTTGGAGCACAATAAAATTCATATTTATTTTCCTGTTACCTGTTTCTTACAAGCCTATGAGCAGAAACAGCAGAGAGAGAGAGAGAGGGAGAGAAGGAGGGAGGGAGGGAGGGAGGGAGGGAGGGAGAGAGAGAGAGAGAGAGAGAATGAATATATGTTACGAGGAGTATCAGTGAGCTAACAACACTGTATTTCTTTCCTGGAATCAGCCCAGCCTCATGCTGTCCTCCCTGTTCACTCCCTCAGCTTTGTTACTCACATCAGTGCATCCAGCTGCTTCCAGAGTGATCACAGCCTGAGTTTAGCCGCTCACTGTGACTTCACTCTTTCTTGTCTCGGATAATCCATTTTGAGGAATGCAGATGAACCTACCCGCCCCTACCTATCTTTCAGGGATGTTGGAAGACAAATGAAGATTATATCTGCACCCCCTTTGGAAGAAACGTGATGTATAACTCTAGGGTGACATTATATATGAGACACCACCTAGATCATTCTTCCACCTGCTATTACACTGCTATGCTAAGTGTAACACAGGATCACTGGACTCGGGGGGGTTTGAAATCTTGGTTCTGCTTGGTTTTAGACACTAAATTACTGTTTATTTTAGCAAGTGGCATCATCTCTTTACATTTATGTACGCTTCTAATAGATGTGCAGCGAAGTATTATTTACTTCCCAGAGGCACTGTGAGGCTCAAGATATGAGAAATTCTGTGAAGCACATAACACATTCTGAAACATTTAGAATGCAAGTATGTATAGATATAGTAACATAATTGTAGTGTGTTAAGTTTTCACTTGCACACACATGTAAATAATCATTTTATTTGTCTTAATGGCATGACGAAATTGGGGAATTACTTTGAAGTCTGTTAAACATATACAAATGAAATAGCTCATTGCCATTCATTGTTTATAATTTGAAAGATGGTGATGTGTGTGTGTGTATTTATGTTTCTGTGTAGACCTGGGGTATTTTTTTCAAGTTTGTGGAAAATCAAAAGGGATTATTTTGATGCAGGAAATTTTGCAATTTATGCATGGTGTTTTTATAACATGCATTTTATACAAGCTTCTAAAAGTACTTTTGTATTATCAGGTTCTCATTCATAACTGAAACTTGATTCTTGGTTCTTACTCTTTTCTGTACCTTCCTTCTAGTCAGGGCACAGGGAGACCACAGACTATATTTAGAGATGTATTACTTTTGCCATTTACACGTGAGACAAACCCTGTTTTCTTCATTTCTCTCATGTGTTTTTACCTTTCTGATAAATAATCATCTCTGTACCTACCCTTATAACGTATTCCTTTTTCTGCTCTATCTATTCAGTTTCAGTTTGACCAAGTTTACAGTTTAGTCTCCTGAGCTTTCCCACCCAGCCCACCAAGGGTTTTGATGGGACTTAAGTAGGACACCAGATCCTGTGTTTTATCTCACTTTCACCCCAGTGATGTTTTGTTCTTTAATTGGCTTCGTTAACAATCAGTTACTGTTGTTCCTAAGGTCAAACTAGGGGTTATAGGAAGTGAACAAGAAGCGCTGATGTATTTGTTCTTTGTATATATGTGCATGTGTATGGTTACTTAGAGTCTCTCAGTTCCTCCCACCCGGCCTGACGTTTCTGGAAGTGCTGTTGTAGTTTCTTCTGTCTGAACACTTGTGACTCTCTCATATCCAGCCAATCTCCCACCTGTTACAATAAGGAGCTCCAGTTTTCTCACATTATCTTCCCAGTAGGTAGCAGTGATTCCTCTTCCATGAACTGCTATGGCATCAGACCCGGGCTGTGGCACTTGTTATCCATTGTGGTTATTTGTATCCACTTTTTTTTTTGGCTTAGTCTGGGTAATTCTTTTTTAACAAAATCTTATTTTTTCAGTCATCAGTTTCTTCCCGAAATGCTGAGAAGAGCCAGATCAAACTCAGGAATTAGGATTTTCATCTGGGTTTGCCACATGGCTGGCAGGAAAGCAGATGTTTGGAGCATCATCTGTTGTCTTCCACATCCTTCACAGAAAGCTACATTACAAGTAGATGCATGATTTAATCCCATGTACTCTGACAGAGATCTGGCATCCTAAGCAAAAACAACCCGTTGTGCCACAATACCTGTCCCAGTCAGCATGATTCTTGAAGTATGTGAGCTACACAATATTTATTTCTGGATCTCCCTTATCACCAAGCCTGAAACCTTAAGCAAAATAAATAGATAGAAAATGTTAATTGACCTATAATAATGTTATATAGTGTTTGATAGTCACCTAAAAACGGATTATTTTATTTACCCTTTTGTCTCCTGATGTACTTCCAGTATAGGTACTATGAGATGTGACAGTATCTGGCTGTGAAGAATAACGATCATTGTAGAACTTGCAGATGGTATGGAGAGACACATTCTGAATGGCAACTATATGACTTAATTGCAAATTATAATAAGTGCTACAAAAATAGAATTTCATGCTACATGTTAAATGTAAGGAATCTGATTTTAAGTATGAAGAGTAGGGACAGTCTTTTTGCACCAGTGATGTTTGTCAGGAAACTTGAAGGAAGTCCCTTAGATCATACTTCCTGTGACAGGACACTGAAATTAGGTAATCAACCTCAACTGTAAGGAACACTTGGAAAATTGCTGTTCCTAGCAAAGGTAGGATTTCAGTAGGAAGGAATCGCAAGTTACATAAGCTAGGCAAATGGCAGTGCCTACCCACTTACCAAAACTAGTTCATGTAGATAGGGCCAGATGGCAGTACCTACCCACTTACCAAAACTAGTTCATGTAGATAGGGCCAGATCGTGCAGGGTCTTTAAAATGGGTTACTTTCATTTTAATATCCCCCCACCAGCACACATACACATACACACTGAATAACTTCAGTAAAGGCAGAACAAATAGTTGTGTTTGTACTTTTTGGTGGAATGTGGATGAAATAGGGAAAGGAGAGAAACAGGTGGAATCAACGGCTATGGATGAACTACTGTGCTAGCAGTGGAAAGAAGAGAAAGAATAGGATATTGTTTGGAAGACAGGGGACAAGAGACACACAGCAGGGAGAGGGATCTCACATCTCCTCATTTACACTCAGGTTCTTGCAGTGGTCTCTAGATGTGGCCAAAGCCAGGATTCTGGTGCCCAGTCAAGATCCCCAAGGTGGATGGCAGGAATCCAGGTACTGCAGCCGTTACCTGCTGCCTCTCAGGGTGCACATCAGCATGAAGCTGGGGTTGAGAGCAGAGTAAGGCTTCAAACTTGTATGATCAGGTATTGGTTGTGGAGTACTAAGTGGTGCTGCACCAAATAGCTACCTTAAGGCTGGAATTTAAACAAGGATGGATGCCTTAAAAGTTGATGGATTGTGGAATTAAGTTATATCAACATTGGTTCCAGAAATGTTGAAATCTGTACATAGCTCTTTTCTTAGTGCCTATTTCTAACAAACATTTAAAGATCCTCTTACATAGGAGTCAATAATCACGACTTAGTAAACGTGGAATAAAGCAGATGAGTTATCAGAAAGCCGCAGGGTTGACACCAAAAGAGCAAATTATAGAATATATAGCAAAATTCATATAAAGTGTTAAGGACATAGATATATCTGGGAGTACTTCAAAAAAGCTAATTTCATTCATGATAAACACATTTGAAATCTGTGTACAAAAAGTTGGTGAAAATGTATATGAAAAACTACATAAGAATTTGTTTTTTCCATTCTCCCATGAACTTTTTGAAGTACAAACACACATAGTATATATGTGATTATATGTTTATTACTTTATATTGTTATATATGCATATATATGTCCATATACATATCTTTTTATAAAATATATACACATCATATATATGTGTTTAAAATGCATGGTTAAAATATGTACATATATGCATGCATTTACATATATACATACATATACATGTGCATGGTGTGTGTATGTGTGTGTATATATATAAAATCCATGGTGAGATTCCTCTTTTACCAGGGAAGTACTAACATAGATAATACTCTTAAAACAACTGAAATTTGCCTTTTTAATTTAACATTTTATAAATTATATTCACTCTTTAAAATTGAAGAGATTACTAAAATTATCATCTTCCATTGTTATCTAAAATTATGCTTTCCTTCCCAGTAACATGTGGATCTCTGACCTGGATCCTGTGGGATTTGCAGAATTAACATAGACATTATCCCATTCTTGAAATGACCTAAATTCTTCAGAGCCCTAGGGAAGGATTTTAGCATTAATTATTTTCAGTGTGTCAGTAACTAACTTAGCTTTGTCATATGAAGTAATCCTTGGATATAAAAAAGATGTCTAAGCTGTGTTTTGCAAGGCTAGCTTGATGTGAACTTCTCAGGACTTTGTTGTGTTTTATTTTATAAGATTTTGAAACAATTTGATTTTTCTGTTAAGTATAAAATAGATGGTTTTAGATGACCAGTTGCTTATCAGGGACAACTATTAATTCATATTAAAAATCATAGGTTAGGACCCGGCACGATAGCATAGTGGTTAAGGTCCTCGCCTTGAGTGCGCTGCGATCCCATATGGGTGCTGGTTCTAATCCCAGCAGCCCCGCTTCCCATCCAGCTCCCTGCTTGTGGCCTGGGAATTCAGTTGAGGACAGCCCACAGCTTTGGGACCCTGCATCTGCGTGGGAGACCTGGAAGAAGCTCCTGGTTCCTGGCTTTGGATTGGCTCAGCTCCAGCCGTTGCAGCTGCTTGGGGAGTGAACCATCAGATGGAAGATCTTCCTCTCCGTCTCTCCTCCTCTCTGTATATTTGTCTTTCCAATAAAAAAAAAATCATAGGTTAGCAAGTTTCATCATTTGAGCATGCTTTTATATATTCTATCTAGAGTGATTGTTCATTTACTTTTTTTGACCCTGGGCTCCTGAGATGATTCATTATAATTGTTGTTTGTGCGACTGTAATGTTTGTGCTTACATTTGAGTCAGAATTCACATAGATGTTGCCAGAAGCCTGAACTCATAGTCCATGATGAGTTCTGTTTTTATGTATGTATATATATGTACATATATTACCTCAAATAAAATTGCTTTAAATGCTTCTGTATATAATTTAAGTCAGAAAGAAACGTTGCATCTTTCTATTATAATTTTGAAAGATCTGAAGTTCTTTTCACAGTCAATACTATATAATGGCAGTCATCACAAGTCCTATTTTAAAAAAATTGATGGGAAAACCAAATCTAGAGAAAATGGGATTAAAGTTCAACATGACCAAATAAACTCTGACATGAAAAAGAATTTCCTGACCAGAAGGGTTATTTGAACTCTGCAAGTTATCGGAGTAGGCTAAGGGATATCAAGACCTAGAGATTTGTGGGAAAAATTGAATCAAAAGAGCATGAAAATGTTAAACTGTAGCAGATACAGTTGATATCTTATTTTCAAATTTATATCTTTGGATGTTACTTTTGGTGATGATATTAAAATAGGCGAGAAGGTGTATTTACTGTGTTATAGAAAATACGTAGAAGTTGAAATATTAAGAATATTAACAATTTTACTATGTTGTGTTTTTTTTGTTGCAACCAATTAGAAACAATACAGAAACTAGAGTAGATGAAGATAATGCTATATGATAAAAAAAAAGAATAAACTTGAGTGAGGAAGGAACTGTGAGACATAGAGTGGTAGCAGAAACAGTAATCATATTTGCTACATTTAAATTTGAGGCATTTAATTATCTCTCTAATCCTAGTGACAACGTGATGACAAGCACAGTCTTCCCATAGGTGTTTGCAAATGAGGGAATCCATGAGGAGTGATTAGATTAGGAGTGTTGTCCAGGATTGGGCGTCTCTTCATTCCTGGGGCCAGACAGCATCACAATGGCTTCAGAAGCCGTTTTTCCTCACAACCTCTTAAAGACAAGAAAGGCTTCTCAGTTCCAACTCTCCAGGGCTATTTCCCAACACGATAGGTATATGATAGGTAAGATATGACGCCACAGGTGAAGTGCTTGGACAACGCAAGCAGACTGTTCTTCGTGATGCCCTTCAAAAGGACAGCTTCCTGATGATTCCTGAGCTGAGTTTTTCAATTTCAGCTTCACTAAGCATTGTAATTAAGCAGATCAAAATAACCAGTTTAGACATGGATGTTTTCTAGTGGTTTGTATTGTTGCTCCAAATATGTTTTTAAGTAGTTTTAAAGTAGCTCCCTCAGTACTATTCAGTTGTGACTACAGTTTGTTTTTCCTTACCACCGGAGAGTTTTATTCTATCGTGCCTTATTTATGTATTATAGACCAGATTGAAGTCCAGAACTAGGAACTTAACTGGGTCTCTCAGTGGATGGCACAGAACTAAGTCTGGGAGCTATTTCTAGCTGTCTCCCAGGACACACTCTCACATGAAGCTGGAATCAGGAGGGGAGATGCGACTGCAACCCAGACACATGGATGTGGGATGTGGGTGTTTTAAGTAGCATCTTAATAGCTAAGCTGACTGAGAAGCCTTGGGATATTTTTTGTATCGACTTTTATTGTCATCCTCAGTTGTCAGTGTGGATTTACTGTGGACAAAATAAGATTTAGTATGCTAATGCCAGAAAGGGCTGTAACAATTATTTAATATGTATGTTGTGTTCATGAATGTTAACATTGTATATTTTTAAGATTTGATTTGATTGGATTTGATTATTTTATTTTAGTCAGAGAGATTGGGATTGCAGGGTCAGGGAGAGATTGGTTCTGGCCTGGACCTGGCCAGATCAAAGCCAGAATCCAGGAGCCACTTCCATATCTCCCAAATGAGTGGCAGAGGCCAAATACATGGGCTGCCTCCCTCTGATTTTTTAGACCATTATCTGGGAGCTGAATTACAAATGGAGCAGCCAGGACAAAGAGCCATACCTGTATGAGATATCAGCATTGCAGGTGATGGCTTTGCCTGTTATGCCATGTTGATCCCAATTTGAGGACCATTTACTGGAAGATGAGAACTGTTACCATATCCACAGATGACTTTATTGTGGGTATTTCTCTAGACAGAAGAGGGAGATTTGAATGTCTGCCTGCCTTGATTCTTATTCCTCATGAGAGTGGTAGGACTGCTCTCTGAATATCAGAAAAACCAAGTTTGGTTTTTCTCCAGTACTCTTGAACTCAGCAATTTTGTGACCAGTTGTGTGTGTTTTTCACCACAAGCAATTCTCTAGTTGTCTGTGAATACCAGTGTCCTGCAATTTAACTCTAATACTAAGCAATACAGAGTTAGCACAGACCCCACAGGGTAAGGACTCAGTTCCACGAAACTACCCTCCACTTCGAATGACAAGGGCAAGTGGGTCCCCAGTTTATACCACCTCTGTCTGACTTGGCTACAAATCAGAAGTTTTACAACCCCTTCTTTGTATTTGCTGATTCACCAGGACAGCTCACAGACCCCATGAAGACAGTTCACGTATTAATACTTATTCATTGTAAAAGATGTGTTAAAGCATATGTACACTGCACGGTGGAGGGATGTATAGGATAGGATCTGGAAGAGTCTTGAGTTGCTGGCATTGAGGTGGGAAGAAGCTCCCTGAAATCTTTGAGGCTTAATTATTGTTCAATCATTAACTTTCTCCTCTTCCCAGAGAATGGTATGTAGAAAGCCTATGATTTCTAAGCCTCTAATCATGACTTGGTCTTTCTGGTAACCAGTATCTATTCAGCCATCCACCAAGAGTTGCATCATTAGGTGTACCAGGAAATCCCAAGGGAGTTAGAAGCTTTCTGTCAGTAACCAGAATCAAAGAACAAACATTTGCTCCTCTATCATTGGGGAAATTACAAGCATATTATTGGTATCCTGTGCCAGGAACCAAAAACAGAGACCAAATGCAAATGATGTATGATGTCATATCCAGAACTGTATTATCTCCAGAAGCAGCAGGCCTTCATGCTTCCAGCTCCTCATTATTCCTACAAATCCTCACCATTGCTTTCCTGCTGACCAGGATGCACAACCTCTAGCAGTCTTTTTGTTACAATCCATCAAAATTCTGTAATAAGAGTTTTCAAAAAGGAACTCAGCAAAACCATTAATTCTCTCACTTCTGTCACTTTCACATAAATTTGTATATTATGATAAACTGCTGGTTTCCATCCTGAGTAATTTATTTATTTTAACAATGGTATAAAAATTTACTTGAAAAGCAGAGTGACACAGAGTGAGCAAGTGAGAGAAGTGAAAGAGATCTACGGTCCTCTGGTCCACTCACCCAATGACTGCACCTTCAGCCAAACCAAAGCCAGGCACCTGAAACACCATTGAAGTCTTCCTCTTCCACTTAGGTGACAGGGGCCCAAGTACTTAGGGCCTCTTCAGCTGCGATTCCAAGCACGTTGCCAGGGAGCTGGATTGGAAGTAGAGCTTTAGGAATTGTTGCTCTGGTATGGGATGCTGGCAATGCAATGCATATCTTAAAGTGCTATGTTACAATAGTGGCCCCCATTATCCAGTTACTTTTGTCTTCCTGTGGTATTGAATGCAACTGTAGAAATGTGTGCAGTCACACTGAGTAGATCCTTGTACCACAAGCACATCACTTCTCAGCTTTTCCATCATCATTCCAAACACACAGGATGTGTTTTTATTTTTCCATCTGCTGTTATTGCACTCATACATCAACATTGGCACCCCAAGTACCCCAAAAAAGAGTATACTGAAAATCATCAGAATATATCCATGTTTTCTTCATATTTTCTCCATCTCATTTCAGACACGAATTAAGCATTTACATGGCTTTCTTACATGCTGTAGCCATACAGATTCTTCTAAGTGTGAACTGTCCATTGATGTACTTGACATTTTTCCTCATGGCTCTGGCCTTTGATATATTCATGTATTTCACTGTTGTAGATATGAAGAGCTTTAAAAGTTCATAGAAATGTCTTATGATAAAATCATACACATATTTTAAAATTTACACCCAAATATACATCTTGTAATTCTATCTTCCCTGAAACTTTTGAAGAAGGCTCATAGTTAATCTCTTTTTCCTAACCACTCATTTCTTTGTAATCAACAGTATTCATTGTGACCAGAATAATATTCTTAAAATATAACTCTGCTTCATGCAATTGCTCAGAAACCATTTTCTCTTTTTATTATTATTATTATCAAGGATACAGTTTTCTAGGTATAGGGATCCCTTCTCTCCCCCTCCCTCCAATTCTGCCTCCACCATTTTCCTCCGTGGTATTACAGTAGTATAGTCATTCAGCAAAGTCACACGTCCAGTATTATGCTATTTAAGTATATTATGGCATTGTAAATATAGACAAAGGTAGAAAATTTAGTGTCATATTGTCACAGTACAGTTAACTGTTTCATTGAGAGTTCTTTTATTCAGGAATATAAATGCATGTTAGTACTTAGCTTCACCTGCCAGTATGCTGATCTCCGTTATACAGCTCATCTATGGCTCAGAAACCTCCGGGAGCTCTTTATCACCTTCCAGCCTTCCAAGACCAAGCAAATTCTGTGTGGCTGTAGACCACATTGTCACACAGCTAGATCACCCACTTACAAAGAAACACACACACACAAAACAAAAACTAATCTATTTCTTTTTTTAAGACTTGTTTTATTTAAAGCTTGTTTCATTTATTTTAAAAGCAGAGAAGAGAAAGAGAAAGAGAGAAAAAGAGAGAAAAGAAAAGGAAAGGAAGGAAGACTATCTTGCATCTGTTTGTTCATTCCCCAAATGGCTGCAATGACCAGGAATGAGTTGGTCTATAACCTGAAGCTTCTCTGGGTCTCCCACTTGAGTTCAAGGGCTCAAGGACTCGGGTCACCCTCCACTGCTTCCCTAACTACATTAGTAGGGAGCAGGATAGGAAGTACCATGGGCAGCACTTGAATCAGTGACCGTATGGGATGCCTGCATTACGGATGGCAGTGACTTAATGTGTTATACCATCATGTCAGCATTATGCTTTTTTCCTTTTTATCCGGACTGCATTCCTTTCCATATGTACTTCTCAGATGTTTTGTAGCATAGGTAAATGTACAGTGTAAATCATCGCCCTTGTACATTTTGTATATCTTCTAGGATATCTTCCTCCTTTAAATTCTAGTTGCAACTTATACCTCATTTTCAGCAATTTATCCTTTTATTCTTTCTAAATAAATTGAGTTGTCCTATTTTTACCCTGACCAATATGAAAATTTCCCAAAGCGTAAAACCCCATAGTTTTCTTAATATCATTTACCAAAGTATGTGTCATTTCAGAATATTCATCTTACTGAATCATTCCGTCCATTTCTTTTAAGAAGAGCTTCACTAGAGGAAGAAATGATCAAAGCTATTTTATATGCAAACGGGTCTCTCTCCATGAAATTAATTGGCCTATCTAAAGATCAAAGCTTTGACTTCATTAGCCCCATGCTCTGATAAGCTTATTTGCCTCACAAAGTGTGCATGGTTAGATACAGCCTGTTCTAGAGACTTCACTCTTTCCAGAAACTGGCAACTTTTTTCTTTCGTATTGTTACATAAAGATTATCTGTACAAAAGTAATTGTCTTGACCAAGAAGGTCATGTCTTCATAGCATATAAAAATGTGTGCATAATTACTAAACTGATCAAGTTTCTGTGAACACCCCTGTGTTTATTTGTGTCCTTATTGTTAGCTTGTATATTTAATGAATGCCAGCTATGATATAAAAGCATGACTATGGGATGGCTTCTGTTTGTTAGAATTCTAAATAATGAACCATCTGAAGCTTCTTAGGTCACTTCTGTCTCGATTACACATTATTTTGAGAAAAAAAAAAAAAAGAATGGAAGGCAAATCTGCATGTTGTATAACTTCCTGGCTTCTCTCGTGCGCTTGGATAGGTTAGATTAGGTATACTCTCAACTTCTTTTAGTTTTTTCTATGAAGAAGGTTGAATCCATTTCTTACCCTTTGAGTCTGTTTAACCTTATGATTTGCATTGAAAGGGAGAATGCAATAGGCAGGGAATAGTATAACTTATGAACTTCTATTTTAACAAGCCTGGAAGCTTTTACCCTTGCCCTCTTGGAACTTTTAGCATTCTATTAAAAGCTTTGAATACAGATTCACTGGTGCATACCTCCTAGTTGTGACAAACATGCCAACCATCCTAGCTGAGGTCACAAGTCAGTTTGTGGTAGGTATCTGACATCTAACCCATGGAGCCGTCAGCCACCACGTGGCAGAGCCCTGTGGCTGAGCCCAGTTGGTACACCTCACAGAGCGATTTTGAATCATTGACCTTCAAACTGTTTAGTGCTGGGTTGCTTTGTTATGCAGAAATGGGTAACTAATATACTTACATGTTAGATTGTGTTTTTAGATATTTCTCTTTCATTTTCTCAATTCTGGAGTGCGTAAAGATAGACTTTCTCATCAACCTTTCTTCAGTGTCACAGGGTTCCCTAATGGCACCTAAAGCAATAAAGAATATTCCATTTAGGAATGGATCTAAATACCAGTTTTTGTATTAGTCAATTTTTCATCAGTACAAAAAATACCTGAAATACCTGAAGCAATTAACTTAAAAAAAATAGAAGAAAGTTCATGTTTGGCTCATGATTTTGGGAACTCAGTCTGCTCTCGGTTGTTTCTTTATATTTGTCCTCTGTTGATTGTGCTCTGGTTGGAGCAGCACAGAGTCTCCAGTGGCACAAGAAAGACAGGGAACACATGCCTCTGTCTACGAGTGGTCTCACAAAGCCACTAAAATCTAGTCACCAAGCTTCACTCAGATCCCATTAGCTTCCAGAGTTCCCACATTCAAACAGCATAATTTGGGTAAGTTTCCACCCTCTAAGTACCATTATCACAAAACTTTTGGGGACCAAACCTTAAATACTTGGACCTGTAGGAAACATTCGACATTTGAAGTAACATCTAAACTATAACAGATAATCTGATTTCTAAAACAAGGACATTACATCAAACACAATTTAAAGATTTTCTGTGTTACGGAACAAGTTCATTTTCGTACTTGAATTATTTGTTATGAATTGACATTCAAGACTCTAAATTTCTTCTTTGTCTTCTGCCTGAATTTCTCTCCTGAGTTCCTTCTCTGGGTCCCCAAGACATATAAAAGAAAAGCATGGGAAATGGATATGAGTGAAAGTCTTCAGTGGCCAATGCCCAATGCACCATGTATGTGTAGTGAGGTGGAGGTGAGAAGAATCCTCTCACTCTGCTTTTCCTGTGAAAATCCTACTCCTCCTACGTGTGGAGGAGCTGTGTTCATCTAAACCTCCATCTGAATTGCCACATAATGATGAGATTAAACACTGCTGAAGATGACTTACACAAGATGTCTTTACACCTGCTCAGTTTGTAGATGTGGGAGTCAGTGTGTACATTGGCTGAGCCAGTGGCCCAGTACTCTGAGAAGGCTCCTCACATATGTTACCCCATATGCTAGATGAAGGCTGACTGTGCCTTTGCTGTTGAGATTCATTTGTTGAGGTGGTTTTTGGCTGTGGGCATTCCAGGACTCTGTAGCTGACTGATTTCATGCATTTTAATAAATGTTTCTTAGGTGCTGAATATGCTGGGTTTTGCTTTGTGATTTCATGTTATGTGATTCAAATTGTAAATTAGGCATAAATCATACAGTGAGAAAAATGTCTTAGATGGCCAAGAGTTATTGAAAAAAATTTACTTAGCACCGAGAAGAAATTATTGAGGAGCATGGTGTACAAAATTTTGGAGCCAGAAGATATTTTAGAAACTATTTTCTGAGCAAAGCAGGACTCACACACAAGCAGACATGCAGAGTCACAAAGCCAGTTAATGATATTGTGCCATTAGAAATTAAGCAGGCTGTATACTGTTCTTCACAGAAAGGTCTTTGATGTGACTACTAGGTAATCACTGTACTAGGAATCCTAAGTATCTCTTTGTAAATACTTACCCTACAGAAATGTGGATATGGGTGATTGAGCAGAGACAGTGATCAAAACAACCCTCGAGCAGCTGTGTATATGCTCATGTGCAGAAGTCATCCCCCAGGAACCCTAAGGGATTAATTCTAAACTCATGGACACCAAGACACACAAATGGGAAGCTTCCTGATATTTGTCTCAAATAGCATTTTTTTTGCATGCAATCTATGCCATCTTCTTTTACACATTAAATTATCTCTAGATTGTTTATAACACTTTTAAATTGTAAATTATATGAAAAGTGTTGCTACACTATATTGTTCAGGGGTTCGTAACAAGAAAAAAATGTCATCACATTTTCAGTATAGATGCAACTTTTTTGCAAATATTTTCCATCTGTGGTTGGTTGAATACAATGCAAAAGCTATTGAGCAGGATGCCCATTGTGTACATATTTATGTTTTAACACACACACAACACAAATGTGAAGAGGGTGGGAGGGGGAAGAGACACATTCTGGGCGGAAGTAATTCAGTCCAACAGCTATAGGGAAGGAAAAGCCAACAAGGAGAGAGAAGCAATTGCTTATGCTAACTCCTCTGTACACTGTGGAAATTTCAACTTCCGCAAGCTCCCCAAAGTAGTTCAATGAAGATCATGGAAGCTGACCAGTCAAATCATTCTCTTAAGGAAATGATTATCTCTGCTTCTCCTATTTAGCCTTTAGAAAAATTAAGGGGAAGAGACTGGAGTTCCCCCTAGAGGCCAGTATTCATACTCACAACTACAAAACTTACTGGATCCTCAAAAGCATAAGGATCTTAATGTTTTCCAATACTTGACAATTTTCTAATGACCTTGCATATTATTACCGTGATCTCTGTTCATTAGTTTTCCAAATTTTGAAGATTGAAAATAAAATAATTCCTAGATTATCCCATTCATAAAAATATGATGGTTTTGTTTTATGTTGTTTAAAATATAAACCTGTACATTTTACTGTGTACTTAGCATATTTGACTTCTATAATTAAAGTTCAGATAATTCTAATAGTTAAATTATTACGGATTAATTATCTAGGGGTGAGTTAGAAAGAAACCAGTCCTATGCTGCCAAGTGACTATTCATGACCATTCATGAGATGTGTTGATAAATTGGAGCATGACAGTTACCTCTGCTTAGTGAACTGTATTCCTTAACAACTGACTGTAACATTGATATGCACAGTATACCACTAATTTCTCCTTGGCAAATTTGGTAATATTGAGGTTATAATAGCCATTTTATTAACAAAATAGAGAGGTGGAAAATACTTCTTTCATTGTTGTTTTTGTATTGATTACTCTGTTCTGTTGGTAATATGCCATGAACTGCTAAATGGAATTGGAGACTGGTCTTATTAAAGTACTGGGTGAATTTTTCTTGTGGTCATGATAAGATACACAGACATGGGGTAGGAATATTTTTAGTGTTAACAAGTTTATAGTATATACTATACATAAACACACTACTTAACATTCAAAGTTTCATTTTCATGTTGCACAGAATATATATTTTTATATCAGATGCAGGTACTACAGATAGAAGCGCTTCTGGTACTGAAAATCTGGAAAGAAATGACTGGAGAAAAAAAAGTTGATATATTGCTTCTGCAGCCTCCGTCCTCTCCTTTGTTGTCTGAATGTTGGCAGTTTTCAGAGAAGGCCATTTGGGGGATAGATGCAGTACTTTCTTGACTAGGTTCCAGTTGCACTGCAAAGGAATTCCTGCAGTTTGCAGGAACAAAAAGTAGTCTTTAGAAACACATTCGCTGAACAGACAAGAGGCTAAGCCATATCACTTAGCCAACCTGAGTAAGAAAGCACATCTTAAAATATTTTACTGAAGTATCCATGTCAGAAAATGCTCAATACTTTATTATAAGTGTTGCCTTCTAAGATTCTTCTTCATATTTGTGGAATTTTTAGTACCAAGTAAACGTAAATATGCAACATTTTATTTAGCACATTGCTATTTCTGTTTAAATTCCACTTTTAATGACAAAAACATATTATTATGCAATGATGTGCTCACAAGTATGTCTTTGGAATTCTTCAGTGTCCTCACATGTAATGAATCATAATTGTTTATTATACTACAAGAATAAGAGTATGTCTCAACCTCAACTCTTAAAACTGAGAAAAATAATTGTGATTGAAGAGTCTTAATGTCAAAATTAACCTGGAACTTTGCATAGAAAAACTGACTTTTCACAGCTGTGTTCACCTGGCCTGTATTTTGTATTTGGAAAGTATGACTTTTTGATGAATATGTAAAATGATTATGAGAAGTATTTTATTTGGTTTTCAAATGAGAGCATTTTCTATGGAAAAGAATGCTAGAATTGGAATTTTAAAACTGGGTCCAAGTCCTAGGTAGGTTTTTTTTTTTTTTAATTCTTTTGGTAATCTTTATATAGTTGATTAGGGCACAAAGGGTCAAGGGCTACAGGAAAGTGAGTAAGACCATTGTTTCCACATTATTATTATTACTATTATTATTATTATTTTCTATATCTGGTGTGAGGGAAGAGATAAAGAGAAAAGCCCCACCCAGCCTCCCACCCATCCCAGGTCCCCAACGTGGGGCATGCTCTGAAGGTCCTGCTCATTAAGTTTTGATAGTTCATCAGTTCTGAGTTGCTGCCAATCTTGCCGTTCCAAACACAATAAACCCTCTTCAGAATCCACTGGCTGACATAGTCTCTTCATGGTTGGGCTTCTGAGATCAGAAGTTCAGTTAGATCTCCAAAGAAACTTCGTCTAAGGTGATCCCAGACCTGATTCTTGTGTATGAATGCCAGTACAGGGTCCAGCATAGTACGTCACCCCAATCAGCTTATGGTTATGGTGGTGGTTGCATTTGCTGGGTCATTTGTGTTTCCAGCCCTATCTTCCACATGAACCAATGGGTGTTGCAGTCAAGCCTGATTCTGCCCAGCACACACTCCTAATTTTTTATCTTGCTGATCAGTGGGTTATATAATTTTGCTTAGCCTTCTTTGAAAAGGAGACATTTATTCTTGCTCATTTGCCACGGTGGAATGATTGATTTAGTCAGATCCGAGGCTGTAGACAAAACATTACTCTACATGAATATAATTGATAAATGTAAATGAGTTAGCTAGCAGTAATGTTATGGTTGATGAGATGACTTAAATGGTCAGAAGTGAATTTTAGTCACCAAGGTAGTGCTGTAGTTCAGTTGTGATTTGTCCTGTAGAGGCCTTACATTGTTAGTTGGCACAGGGAGGAGCAGTGGAATCTTCTAAAGGTGAAGACTATGGGAGTCCTTAGATCACTAAGGCTTGCACTTGGGATGTATTACATTTCTTGCAGAGACCCTGGTTCATTCTGCTAACAGATTGTTAGAAAATCTTAAGGATGATGTCACCTGACCTTTCCCTGTACAGAGGTGCAATCTTATGTTGCTTCTGCCATGGTATTTTACCATGAAGTGATTCAGTGCTCCCCCAAACCTATAGCATGCTGTTGCAGTTATAAAGATAACATGGTTGGAGGAAGCTCCAACTTCTAGGACTCAATATGAAGGGAACAATTTGGAATTGTGGTCATTGAGGACCTAGGAGCTGAGCTGCCTTCTCTGATGATGAGCGTATGCAACAACTCCCATAGGTCAAAGTCCGTTCTATAGAGGACTGTTAGGAGCAACTTGATGTTGCTCCTTAGAAGAAATGTGATAGTGCTGTAAGTACTGGTAATATTACAGCTTGTTTCAGCTGCTACTATGGGAAAGACCAGCTGCTCTGAGTAAGCAAACAGTGAGGGTGATAATTTTAGGAGCAGCAGAAAGACATCTAGTGTCCTTATCGGAAGAGCCTAGAGTAAGGCCAACTGGGACACAAGAAATATTGTTTTGAGATTCACAGTTCCAGCATCACAAAGCATGTTATGGACAAATGGAGTTTGAACTGAGAAATAATTGGTATAGGGTACAAAATGCTTGGCAACTTGAAGTATGATAATGGCATGATAAATTAGAATTTTATAATCATGATTAATACATTTGCTTTTTTGCATCTTGAAATTAAACAGTGGTTTAATTATTCTTCAGCGATTCTGTGTTGTCAAATAAATCCCCAAGAGCAGGTGCTTGAACAGTATTTACATCACACAATACCGTCTTATGTTTTAGACTGTATGACATATTCTGTTATCATAAAAAAAGAGCTAGAATGTGAAGGCAGAAAGAGGTGAGCTTAGGATAAAGTGAAGTGCAGTGAGAATTTGATCATTGTTAATATTTGTTGTGGGAAGGAAACTCATAAAAAGTTTTTTTTTTTAAGAAAATAGTTGGAAAACGATGAGAAGGCAGATACTGTTTCATATGATGTGTGTTGATTTATCTTCAAAGTATCTCTTAGAAATGGTAATTAAAGCATCGGCACTAATTGTTGGGCAGAGTCTGACAGTGAATCTACTGATACTTTTTGGGTAATCCAGCATGATCCTGAGGTCTCATGTCAGCGCAGATCATCTCCAAAGATCTTTGGGAATTGGCTGAAAGAGCCGGCTGTTCTCAACAGAAGAAAGCGACATTCAACCCATGTTCCTCAGCCTCATAGTTCAGGGTAATTTTCTTTCTATGGATTATTGCCTCTAAGAGCCTGAGAGATGCTGATGATAGCATTCTACATCCCACAGCATGATTATTTTTAGAGCAAATTGAGGATCTTTTCTCAAGAATGGCAACAGAGAGTGCCTTATGTCTTCCATACATTGAAAAGAACAGATATTCAAAGCAGATAGTTGTGGTGGTGATGAATATTTTAAACAGTTTTTCTCCTAATAGTGATTTCAGAAGGATCTGAAATTATTTGGCCAGAAAAAAATCTTTATTGGTTTGTCTCTTTTGAAGCTGTGCATGAAAAATAAAAACATAAAGCATGAATCTTTGAGACGAGGAAATAGCCTGATGATGTGAGTTTGCGGAGAACAATTCCAGATATTACCATTAGGTGGGGAGAATAGTAGGACTTTTTCTATTCTCTCTCATTTTATGTTTCTCAGAGATTGTGTTGATATATGGGGAATTGTATAAGATGTCTTCATAAATTAATAATGTTGGGAAAGGCCTGTATGTTACACTGTTGTGAAGCATTCTGATGACACTGTACAAATGTAGAAAGTGATCTATGGGATTTTGCTTGTGTTCCAATCACTCTCCATTTTTCAATCATTTACTGCCTAGTTGGCTTTCATTCTCTTGCAGGACCATTGAGTGCTAAGTTACTATAAGAAACTAGATTTTTCTTCCCATGAACATAACTTACAAAGAGAGAAATGACAGATAATAAAATCAAAGATCAGCATTATTTTATATTTTACTGCACCCCTGTTTTGGAAATTTATTCACATACTGCTTTTTAAATCTGTTCTTATCTGTTACTGTTCTCTCACTGGAGTGCATGGTGGAGAGAGGGTGGGCGAGGGGACAATGACCTATCTCCTGTGAAATCAAAATTTGTAATAAGTAAAAATTGTAATAAGTAAAGATCATCAACTCATGTACATTTATTTTAACTCAGATTATAAATAAATGGCTAGCTAATTAATATCTCATTCTGGCAGAAATTTGGAAGAGCAGCCAGATAGCTTTCTTTCCTAAGGAATGTAAAAGGAGCATCTTCTCTGTCACTGGTGCTGGCAAGGCTGAACTGTACATATCAGCTTCACACTGCCACCTCCTCTAGCTCCCAGCGCCGAACTGGCTGTGAAGTGCTCTCCTAGCACTCTTCCCCCTGGCAGCCCAGCTCTGGAGAGGAAGCACACACTCAAGCTGACATCAGGGGATTTCCGGGACAGATGAGGCTCTGCTCTGGTAACCTTCTGTGGCAATAGAGCGAAGGACTCTTTCTTCAAACTGTTCATTAGGGACCTTTTAGACAGTCCTTGCCTTGAATTGAGCCAGTTTGATTTGCAGCCCTGGAGCAAAGTTATTTTAGATTAGTGTGTGACCAGCTCATACTGAGAGATTCTTTTATTTCTTTATATCCCTTATCTGCACTTGTCAGCTGTGAGGATAACAGAAGAGGATAAAGAATCTCCTACTTGCTGGAGATCTCTAATATCTACTTCATCATCATCGTGTTAGGGAGGAACGCTGAGAGTCGATGGTTTGCTGGTGTTGAGGCCTAAGAATTTATTTGATGAATCCACAGCTGACTATAGATTCTCCCTCTAAATAAAATGTTACTTTTTCAATAAAATGTGTGTTTTTTTCAAACAAGACTAAGTGACAGAATGGGGTTGACTTAATGACATTAAAGTAACACTACATAGATGATGAATGAAACAGGGAAAGAGATCTGTTCACTCTCAAAATGGCCCCAATGGCCAGAGCTGAACCTCACCAAAGCCTGGGTTCAGGATCTTTATCTGGTTCTCCCACATGGGTAGCAGGGTCCAAACATTTGGACCGTGTTCTGCTGCTTTTTGTAGGTGGTTAACAAAGAACTGGATGGCAAGTGGAGCAGCTGGGACCACCCATAGGGGCTATCATTGCATACCTCTACCTCACCTGGTTTGCTGCAACTCTCACCCCAGTTGCCCCATTTCTTATCACCTGCCAAGAGAATTAATACTGGGATTGAGGGCTGATGTAGATATAATTGGAGTAGGCTCCCCAGGATCCTCCCTCAGATCTCAAATCTGTCCCACACCACTTCCATGTCATTAACAAAGGCTTCAAACATGGGGGACTCTTGACAGTCACAAGATGAAGCTTGTAGATTTTCTTTTCTATGCTCCTTTTGTCAAAATGTGCTGATGTTTATGTAGTCACATAATGGAGCTATTATTTTATAATTGTATCGCAGTTCCTAAATCGTCACTTCATGTGCTCTGTTTCTGACAGTTATGGTCTCTTGGACTTTCCTTCAGAGCATAGAGGAATTATTGTGACTTAGTATAGAACTATCCATCTTCAAGGTGTAGTTCTGTGGCATTCCACCTTCCATGCTTTGTGGGAAATTGTCTCATTTTCTGAATCACCTCTGTTTTCACAGCTGCTCTTAAATCTAGAAAACATATTTGCCTACTTGAATCTCTCATCCCACAAATGCTTTGCTATTTTGTTCCCAGTGTTCTATATTCTTTTCGCAGGGAGGTATCAGAAGAAAGGTTCACACAGAAGTTATTTTCTAAAACTAAGTTAACAATTATTTTAATAGTTTACTTGAAATTCAATAGTTTTTCATCTTTTGCAAGTTGGAGACTAAATAAAGATAGTCACATAGCAATATCTTTGTTAATTTGGTGAAAGGTGAACAAATTAATTTTACCATGACTTTTCTGACCCTTTTAACAGTGTTCAAACCAATACTTCCATGATTTTCTTCAGCCTTCAATTTGTGTGTCAGCCATGATGAAAGGCTTCAGGTGCTTCATAAAGATAAGAACTGTCCTTTTCCTGCAAAGCACTGGCCCCCCAAATAATCAGGGAATTGGGATGTTTATGGCATTTTCACCTGAAGAACAAACTCACGCTAGCTCTTACACTTTAAGAGTCACCTTAGGTTATCCTTTGAAAGAATACGGTGGAGAATTTTGGTTCACAGTGGCTGGGAGCAGATACTCACTAGGTATTTGGCAAGTATCTGTTAAAATTAAATTGGCATGAAATGTTTATTCAGCTGTCACTGAGTTAATTTATAGAAGAAATTATTTCCATAAAAAATTACAGTGGGATGACAATAAAAGTGATGGAATTAAATTGAATGTTGTAAACTTCAACTTTTTGATTTGATAAGTTATTTTTAATGATTTATTTATGTATTTGAAAGAGCTATGGTGAAAGAGAGAGAGACAGAGACAGACAGAGACACTTTGCATCTTTGCATCTGCTGGTTCACTTCTCAGATGGTTGCCACAGGCAGGCTTGAGCCAGGCCAAAGCGAGGATGTAGGGTCTTCATCTGATCACTCACACGGCTGCACTGGTCATCCCTCAGTATTTGCCTCAAGCCATCAGCAAGGGGGCTAGATAGGAAATGGAGCAGCCAGAACTTGCACCCATATGGGATGCCTGAACTGCAGAAGGCAGCTTTCCCTGTGAGACTGGCTCAGCAATTAGTCAGGTATTTGAGGACCTCACGTGAATTGTGAATGAGGTTATTTTAGTGTTCTAAAAGAGAGGACTGGACTACTTATTTGTAAAGAGAAATATAAAATTCAAGCAACTTTTAATTAAAATAAGCTGACATCTTTGTTTATGAAATCCACATCAGTCCTGAAGTTGAACTTGGTCAATGATAGACGGGCTAGAAGGACTAGATTTCACCTGCTGTCTCATTTCAAATGTGAAGGAACTTGTTCTGCCTCTTAGAATGTTGTTATTTAGTACATTAGTGCTGCTCAAATAGTTCACTTTTATGTAAAAGATAAATTCAGACTTTAGCTAAATATATAAATTATCAATAAAGTGTAGGTTAGATTACTTAATATTTATCTGACTGTTTATTTTGTTGTGTTGTTAGGGATAATTAACTTTAGGAAGCTTATTTTGTTTGAAAAGCTTCTACCCTCTTTTAATTTTTTACAAATAATATTCTGTATTCCGCTATTGGTGGCATTAATTCACATTGATGATGCTGCTGCTGTTGCTGATTCACCAAGATGATGACTTTTTTCACCTGTTGATTCAAGCACTGCTTTGATTTGTAGAGGATTTTATTTTTTTTCCACATTAGTAGTATGTCCCTTCTTTATTGTCTCCTTTTAACTTCTATTATTTGATGTTAGGGCATTTCTATTTTGATTGCCTTTATAAGCCTGCCTATCCCTGTAGTCTTCTTAATTATTGAATGACAGAGGGCAGGAGTCAAACAGAAGAAATGGGAAATGGAATAAAGCTAATGACCAGGTTTTCTTTGAATCCACATGTTTAGATTTAATTAGGAAAACCACAGGGCAGATCCTTTTGGAAAGGAACAAGAATGTGTTGTTGATGTTTTAGTTCATAAATTTCTAGGCTACAGAGACCGTGTATTTAAATTAAGTGCCCAGCTCAGCATCATATTAAATGATGATAATGATGTGTGATAAATTAGAGCTATTTCCACTGCTCCATGGTACTTTTACAATGTCATTACTTTGTTTCTGTACCTATGTATGCATGGCTTAGGAAAACTATTCACTGCAGTGTATTTACATCAACAAACTGAGGTGAGTAGCTGACAATGGAAAAGTTTGTCCAAACTGCCATAGGACAGAAGAAAAAGATCTACAAGTGGTTTTCCATAGGTTCATCTAATAGGTTAGACATAATCTAGAGGAGCTGCATTCATAGCGAACATAATGGTTATCATGGTTATCAGTCCTAAATAAATATTTTTCTTTTGTGATTATTCTGATTCATTTGATCATGTTTAAATTAAGTCTAATATAAATCTCAGTTTCCTTACTGGTAAGACTGTTGGAATTTATATCAAAAGTGAATCACCTATATTTGACTTGGATTAAACGAATTCATTCTCTACCTCTGTTCAACTTCTGTGCTTCTCAATTAGTGTGGCCATGTTCATATTTGGTATCGGGCTTCATGCGGTTAGTGTTTTTATAAAAAATCTGAGGCTGAGTATTCTGGAAGGGAATGAAGTTTGGAAACATGGTGCTGGCATGTGCACAGCTCCCAGGGAGGGCTCCATGTGGGAAAGGAGAAAGTGAAAAGGGAAAGAACCCAGTGGAGAACATGTGCTCAGAGACCAAGAAAAACGCAAGCCTCACTTTATAAAAATCACTCTCATTGTCACTCTTAATGAGAGCAACAACTGAGTGTTAACAGAGAAGCTTAATCTTTTAACGCCCTGTATACCTTTCAATAGTGTGAACAGTGGAAGGCAAGCCTCAGCATGACTTGTGGTGGAGACAAACCCCATTGGAACCATGGAGTGTCCCACCCAGCGTGAGCTGACTTGTATATGTACAATACCAGTCACAAAGGCCGTGTACAGTAGGTGACGTAACTACATCTTTTAGTTTTCAACAGTATTTTCCCCCCTCTGCCTTTTCATCAGATGCTCTTCTTCTCTATTTATCTGTTACTTTTTGAATTTTTTAATAAAACTAAATTATTAGCAAACATCTATTTATCTCGTAAATTCGTAATTGTATAAATACATACAAATTTACAAATATATCTGTCATTATATAATGTTTTGTCCTCATTAAAGTCATGCTATATTGTACTGCATAGATCCTTCCATAATGATCTTCTATTGTAATGTTTACCTAAATATTAATGAGTTAGGTGCAGTTCAGTGTTATTTGACTGCATACAAGTAAGCAAAACCCAGCTGAGTTTATTTAGAATTATTTGAGTGGTTACCAAATACAACACATCCAAATGAAATGAAGCAACCAGGAAAATAATGTGTTATTATAAGATATTCATCCCGAGAAAATATTGCTATATACAAACTGAATGATTTAAGTGGCACAAATATTAAAAATAATGGATTGTTTTACCATTTTGTATTTTAAAGAATATCAGCATTTTAAATTGAAAATGTTTATCACACTATCCAACAAAGTTATGTAGCTGATCCTTGAATGACTGATGACTGTATTGCTGGGATTCCTTCCTGAATCTTGTATTTTTTTCATGGAAATTTTGCATGACCAAGCATGTGATCAATTATGGATCAAGAGCTCTGTATTTGAGATGAGGTACTACAGACTTCCATGAAGGGAAAAACAAAATCCTCACCACTACATTTCCAATTAGAATGCCATCCTTGAAGGCATTAAGCCTCAGAGTTTGCTTAAAGACCTTTTAAAATAAACATTTTATGTAAAATATACTCGTGCAAAATTATACATACAAAAGTGCATAAATCCCCTGGCTTCCCTTATTATACAGCCTACATCAAATATACAGCTTCCTTTATTATACAGCCTTATCAATCAGTCTTAGAGAAACTTATTGATAAGGAGTCTCATGTGTCTTTTCCCTGTGCTAAGATTTATATTATTCCTGTGGTTATTTCTTTTTAAAAGCACATTTTTCCCCCCACAGGGTAAGTAAATCTATTTTGTAAACTATGAATGAATTCTTTCATATCCGTTGTTAGAAAGGTAATTAAATATACTCAATATTAAAAGCAACTACATGGTGACATCTTGAACGCATAGGGAATCTTACGGTCAATGTTATTAACTTTTTAGCGTATTATTTACTACTTAGTGAGTTATTTGTGGACCCAAAATAGCAATATTAATATCTATAATAATTTAATGTGAAGTTATCTAGTGCTGTACCATCTTCGGCAATGAAATGTAAAGGAAATCATCACTCACTATCATTAAAGACAAAGAGTCAGAGATTAAGTGGTTTGGTCAAATAAACAATTTATTAATGACTGAGTTAACACTAGTAGCTAACTATTGGGCTTCATTAGAATTCGCCTTGATAAAGATATAAATCAGAATTGGTGGAGTAATTTAGAGTTACTAGTCATTATCATATCAGTGAGGAATTCTGAATATAGAATTAATATTAAAAATGGGCATAACGCCAGTTTGTAAAAAGGAAATTTATTTTGATTTTTCAGGTATTTTTATGATTTCACATGTACAGTAATTTATGCAAAAACAAAAGCAAAAGATATTCTTATATTCATTAAATGCACACCCTATATTTGTCTATTTTTCTTCTTTAGAACATCAGTATCTTTCTCATTGCAAGATATGAAATCCAACTATTCGGATGGTCTATTTAGTATACTCATTGCTTAAGATCCCTGGTTAATTTACCATCAGAATATCAGTTTCAATGGTTCTGATTTAGGTTTGGGTGATCATAATAAGAAAATATTCTGTTTGCTCCATATGTATAAACTAAGATTACACAATTGTCTAACATCAGTTTTTATGCTGGTATTGTTAAGATTTCTTTTAATTAATGTTTGAATGGCCTAGATACAAATGAATTCATCTCTTCACAGATAATTGTCCTTCTAATGAAACTGAGAAATTAATTTTTTTTGCTATGATGTTGATTTGACATACTGAAAGTATTGTTAGTCTTTACATTGCATTTCTCCAACAGTGAAGGGTTTCTATCCAAATTTCATTATGATAGCATTCACTTATAAAAATGATTTATAGAACCTTGGAATGAGGCCACTAACAATCCCAGTTTTAAAAGCATCCACATAAGTAATAATCCATTCAGCATTGGTACTTGCTTTTTATTGGTAATTAAAATGATCTGGAATCAAAATGAGAGTAATAAATAAAGTTCAGCTTCAGAGAGTAAGGCAGTAAGTGAGATAGTTCAAACTGCTATTAGGGAATGGGAATGTTTCTTGACGACATTTCTCTAAATGTGTTATCTATTTTCAAATATGTGCTATTACAAAATTATCCTTACAGATATTATTCTGTAATTTAAGTTTAACTCCTTATGCAAATGTGAAGCAATTCTTACACTCTAGCAGAAAATGCAATTTTATTTCTGGTATAACTGAAACTGTTATAAGATTCCCTTTCTAAAAATCAATACCTCCATCTTCCACATGCACAGCCACTAAAGAAATACGAAGTCTCTGGGAGGTGGAGATTGTTGGGGGAACCTAGGGAGGTTAGTGGGAAATGGAGAGGATACCCCAAACCCTCTTCTTCTTTTTGTTTAGTATTGTATTAAAACTTACCAAAAACCTACATATTGAATTTGATAATTGCTTTGTTAATCGGTTCAATAGTTTGATCCTATCTTCACTACTATCTCAATACAACAATCTGTCTCTTCCAAGAACACGCATCTTGTATTTATGCTTTGTGGTTTGTTGTGCTAGTGTAATAATGGCAATAAAGTTCCCTTCAAATAATGAGAGAGATCCACGAGTCAGGTCCTAAACTGTGTGTGTGTGTTCACACCTGCTCTGCTTTCTATTTGACACTTAAAAACTCTGAATATTGGAGAAATGTGTAACGAACTTCCACTGAGTTAACAGTTTGATATCATACGTATTTATTATTTCACAGTTTCTCTAGGCCAGAACATGACCTTAAGCTGAATCTGGAGCTCAGGGCCTCTTGTGGCTAAAATCAAGGCATTGGACACATTGGACAACCTGTATTCTCAACTGCAGACTCAACTGGAGAAAAACTGACTTCATTTATTTTTCTGCTTTTTGGCAATGTTTAACCTTCTTTGCATGATTGAAGGTTCTATTTTTGCCTGGCTTTCTACTGATATCCTTGAGCTTGACTACTTGCCATTTGTGGTTCTTCAACAGAGAACCGTTTACTACATCAAATCCACACTCAGTTCTTAGATTCCATTCTGTTAAAGCCAACATGTATGTTGCAATACAATCACAAGAAGACTTCCTGATGCTGTGTTATCATGTAACATAACCATCCTGTGAATAACATCCTGTCAGCTCTGCCTTATTCCATGAGAAGCAATGCTTATCCTCAGTAACAAGGCAGTTGTGTAGGATAGAAACACCAGGTTGGAGTGGAGATCATGAAAGCCACTGTAAGGTCTGCGCAGTTCATAAAATTAACCAAGACACAGCTGAGCGCTAGTGACCTAATCCCGAACTATTAATCGCTTTAATCTTTTTATAATACAAATAGAAAATACAACCCCAAAAGATATTGTTTATATATACTTTGATGAGTTTTTGATGAATAATATAAGTGATATAACTACAGATTAAAGAAAATCTGATGGGAACTGGCTTATTTCACTAAGCATAGTGTTTCAGGTCGCATCATGTGTTTTCCCTAATCTGTGGTAATTAATACACAGTGTAAATAAATGTAATCAATATGAAAGAGATTGGCATCTTAAGATTTGATTATTGTTTACACACTGTGTTTATACTCTTGAGGAATAGTAGGATTTTTTTCCATCCTTGTTATTTGTTGAAATATATACTCAATGAAGTGTGAAGCCTGTGACTGTGAAGTGAAAGGAAAGTATGCCCTTGTAAAAATTTAAAAAATGAAATAAGGAAGGAGAGGAGTGGCTGGGAATGCAGGCAGTTGGGAGGTGGTAGGAAGCATCACTGTGCTCCTAAATCTTTATTGTGAAGAACATTGAATTTATTCATTTCCTATAAATAAGATTAAAAAATTAGTGGTATAATCTCCACAAATGGGGAATTTCTTAATCCCAATTTACTGCTGAAAATAAGATGTGCAAACTTTATGTATCTTATAGGTTTAGAAATATAGTAAGTATATTGTTAAATTACACAACATATAACATTAACAACAACAGCAACAAAAGGAAAATCCACTCTGGCTTTCCATAAAGCGCTACATGTGATTAACAGAGAGAAGAAAATGACTTTTTAAATCAAACAAACATACTCATTTATGTGGAATCTGTGCAATGTTTGTGTTTAAAAACAGAGTTAGATTTTATCAGAATATTAGGGGAAATGATCAGTGCATTATGAACTGTACCTGAAGTTCCTGGATTATGATGCTGAACCCAGGAAGTTTTAGTTGTCTAACTCCTTTTTTCAGACCTGGAGATGCTAAAATGAAAGAGCTGTAATTCTCATTTTTCTCCAGAAGATACTTAATGCTATATTAGAAAATAGCGGTTCTGTAACTTCATGGCTGCTTCTAGGGTCTTCACTTTTTACTTCCGGTTTCATTGTCTCCCTGAGTACTGCCAGAGAGGAATGAAACCTCAGTTCACTAAAGGGAAAAAGGGTGTGCCTGGAGTTTATGAAGAAACAGAGTGGAGGTAGTTACTGACTCTTTTCCACACTGTTTTCTTTGCTACCTTCCAGGGGCATCTAGTAAGCCAAGGAGCAGGAGATCTGCAAACTATGCCTTCACCATTTTTCATGGAAAAAAACAGACCGACTTTGCTGTAGGTGAATAGGTAGAGGCCCTTGTTGCAGTTCCCATACCCTGATGTGCCCAGTACGTTTCTGATTAGCAGTTTCAGTTTATAATCTGTTTCTGTCTGGTATGCATTTTGTGACATTGAACACATCTTAATTTGGAGAGACTTTAATTCTTGTGGTATATAAATAATAATGAAGCATCCTGGGATTGAGAACTAAAAATAGTTATTTGTAACATCATCACACGGTGTTTTTATTTGTGTTGTTGTTTTAACTTGCTTAGCTTTTCCAGTTTAATAGTTGCTTTTTAGTTTTGCATGAACTTCAAGAGGAAAGGTATATTTTTATTTTTTGACGCCACATCAAAAATGTGAGAAAATAGGAAATTTATGCTAGCAGGAATGCCTACTAATCCAAACTACCTTTCTTTTTAAATAGAGATAAACAGTAAGGCAGAACATTTCTGAATGAAGTTCAGTATCAGGATTCAGTTCTTGAAACTGCCCTAAATAATGTCCCTTTTCTGTTTCAAAATGTGATAGAACGAATGAGTTAACAAGAGGATACAAGGAAGTGTGTAAAGAAAGTGCTTTCACAAGATCCCTGATTGCTACCCAGCTGAGGGATATTGATTTGAGCTTACCACCTGGCCCCGCTACAAAGAATCTATATCCAAAGAGAACACTTTTGTTCTTCACTATTCAGTACATTCCTTGTGCCAATCATAATTTTGTCCTCCCTGATTATTATTCTCTGAACTCCATAGAAAGGAATACTGGTGCTTCAATATGCTTTATACATGAGCCCAGGAAAGCAGCACTTCCACTAATCTACCTTAATGCTTTGTTTTGATTCTCCTTTTGAACACAAGCATGGCTATTAAGACTGAATCAGTCAGAGTTTCAATAGGAAACAGATGGCGCTCACAAATGAAGGTAATTCCAGGAGGGTTTATTACAAAGGGGATATTTGCAAAGTAGAACCACAAAGAAGAATGCAGTAACCTGGTTTAATAATGGGAGAGCTATTTTCTCTCCTAGGTCCAAAGGAAAGAGGGATAACAGTTCTCAGCACAAAAATTTAACAGATAAACCCATGTTGGTCAGGGACATGGACAGCCAGAAGCTACCGGGCAGGGTCAGAGTAGAGTGCATGCATCCCTGACATCCCCTACCCTGGACCTGTTTTGTCCTGCCAGATAGACTCCGGAAACACAACTGAAAGAGGAAAAAGAGACATCTAATATGTGCATATTAAAATTTTGTATTGGAAATATTTGTGTCATATAAAATAGCAAATATTATGCAGAATTCAGATTGTGAGAGCTTTGCTTTGCTGAATTTTCTTAAAAGATACGTATTTTTTATTGGAATGGCAGATACACAGATAGAAAGAGAAATAGACAAAAAGATCTTCCATCCCCTGCTTTACTCCCCAAGTGGCCACAATGGCTGGAGCTGTGCCAATCTAAAGCCAAGAACCAGAAAATTCTTCCAGGTTTCCCATGTGGCTTCAGGGTCCCAAGGCTTTAGGCTGTCTTCCACTGCTTTCCCAGGCCACAAGCAGGGTGCTGGATGTGAAGTGGAGCAGTCAGGATATGAACCTGAACCCATATGGGATCCTGGCAGATGTAAGTCAAGGATTGTCATTAGACTATCATGTTGGGCCCACTTTGTTGAACTTTAAAGAGGGAAAACAAAATTCAACCCATTTATTAGTTGGGTTTCCATAGGCAGAGCATAACAATTTCTGTTTTTCAAAGATGTATTTGTTTCAGATAGTTTCCAAGAGTGAGACAGAGTGAGTAGGAAAGAGGAAGGGGGGCATGGGAAGGAAAGGAGGGAGGGAGGGAGAAGAGAGAGCGAGCAAGAGAGAATGAGAGAGATGTGGGTGAGGTGGGGTGCAGTCTTCCATCCTTTGGTTCATTCTCAGATGGCTGTTTGAAGTCAGGAGGATGGAACTATACTTGGGTCTAAAACCTGGGAGGCAAGAATCAAGCTCCTGGACCGTTTTTCTCTGCCATTCCAGGCACATGATTAGGGAGCTGGATCAGCAGCAGAGGAAACAAGGACAAAAGTTGGCATTCTGAAACAGGAAGCTGATGTCTTAACTAATGACTTAACTTGTTGCGTCATAATGTTGGTAGTGGTATTACTTTCTTTAAAAGTGGCATTTAGATATAAATGGCTAGGAACATTGAAGAATAATTTCTCAAGTGATATTTAATCAACTGTTTTTTTTTGTTATTAGATTTTGTCGAGGAAATTGAGGATCTAGTTGTTGAGATTTTTCAGATGAAAAAGTTTCAAACTGATACCATGTTCTAAAGCAATAAATACATAGGCAATGCAGAGTTCATATGGCTGAAATCATGTGTGTAAGAGCTGCCAGATCACTTCTGGGATCCAAAATTAGAGGTCATGTTTTTGGGTACATTTTTAAGAAGTCTTTTAAAAGCATATGATTAGGCTCCATTTTTTTTTTGTCATCTGGTCATAATGCTTTCAGATATTAGTATTGAGGACAAATAGAAAAGGTGTCATCAAGAAAGTCAGGCCTGGCATTGTAGCCTGGTGGCTAGAGTTCTGGGATCCCATATGGCCACTGGTTCTAATCCCAGTGGTCCCGCTTCTCATCCAGGTCCCTGCTTGTGGCCTTAGAAGCAGTCTGGGATGGCCCAAAGCCTTGGGAACCTGCACCTCTTGTGGGTCCTGGCTTCGGTTTGGAGCAACTCTGGGCATTTGGGCTGCTTGGGGAGTGAATCAATGTACAGAAGATCTTCCTCTTTGTCTCTGCTTCTCTGTATATCTGACTTTACAATAAAAATAAATATATCTTAAAAAAGTTAAAAGCTTAGAGAGAGGAAAAAGACATTTTTAAAACATACAGTTTTAAAAGGACTGAGAGCAAGTACGTTCATGTGCTTGAAATTCATTAAGGACTCCTGCAAGTCGTAAAGATGCCACAAACGAGAATAAGTGAGGTTCAAAAGATTTAAACCAGCATGTCACCAAAGGGAACAGTTGAATGGCTGGTAAATATTTGAGAATAAGACTCATTTATAATCATAATAATAGAATCAAATGAGTTCTAAGTATGGACCAATTATTGGCAAAACTTTAGAAAGCATAACAATTTCAAATATAGAGATGTGAAATTGTCATGTAATTGGGAGGGAGATAAGACCATTTTGAAAGCCAGTTTAGTCTTGCAGTTTAAGGTGTGATCTTTAAAGACCCTGCAACTAATCTCTTGGGTATATAACCAACAAAATAATTTGCAAATGCTTTCCAGATATATTTGCAAGAATATCATAGCAATGGTTCATTCCAGTTCATTGCAAACAATAGTCATTAAAATTGACAGGGATAAATACATTGTGATACAATCATAGATTAAGTTTATTTGTGGCAATATGTCTTAGTTGCATTCCACAACAATGATAAATCTAGTTTTGAGGGAAACATAGGAATATATATGCATATATATGTTTTTATATAGAGAATTTTATTGATTTTATATGAAGTGAAAAGGTAGGCTTCTGCCTACCTTTGTTTCTATAAAGCCCAGATATTTCTGTTTAGTGGTGTATTTGGTTTGCTGGTAACATAACAAACACAATCCCTGCAAAAGGGTAATGCTTACCTGTGGACCTGTGGTGGAGATGGTGAAGAATGGTGGTATGTGGAAAGACTAATAAGGAGGTGTTTGGAGATTGCTGTCGAGGCCGCATTTTTTTTTTCTCTTACGTAATGGTTGCAAGCCAGTGTTCTTTGTAAATATGTGATTCTGGAGTTTTCTTTCTGGAGAAAATCTATCGTCTGAATTTTAAAAACTTAGTTGAGCCTTCACATTCTGTAGTCCCGTAGTTGCTACTATCTCACAGCGATGTCTAGTGACACTGTTTTTTAGACTTTCGTAGTACTTTTTAATTTTAATTTTATTTTTTAATCTTTAATTTTATAATACAATTCTGTAGAGTCTGAGATTCCCGGCCTCGCATTCCTATCCCCTCAACTGATTTTCCTCATATTGTTACAATAGTATAGTCCTTCATAAGGAGCTATAATTCCATCAGTTTGTGATTTAAGTAGTGTTTTTTGATGTTGGAAGATTTAAGCATCAGGAGCTTAATGTGAATTTTGGATATCCGGCAAATATCTAGCACATTGACACCAATAGTCCTTTCCTTCTGACACTTGTGTAGGGAAAGTGTCCTTAAGGCATGCATGGGCAGCTTTGAGTTGTAAGGAGTAGGTTCAGTGCTGACATTAATGGCTCAATTGTGAAGAGTAATGTATTGTGAGAATATGATAAGAAGAATAACAGGATCAGAGCTGAGAAAACAAGAAATAGCCTGTACCCCAAAGAAATGTTTGGAGCCAGCTCATAGGACATTTTGCCCTTGAAAGATTTAATCTGAGTAGCTATTAATAAAGAAAATGAGGCAAGTAAAGATGCTCCCATGGAAATGGCCAAATGCCTTTCTTATTATATCTCTTCCAGCTGCTTTGGGAATTTGTTGATGCTCACAGAGATTTTATCATTCCATTTTTGCATTTTTTCCCAGGAAGTAGCAGATAAACCATGAAGATTGACTTGAGATAGAGACATTTTGTCTGGGAAGTTACAAAAAGCCAGGATCTCTCTGGGCTTCGGAAAAGGGCTCACCACCAGCCGGGTTCTTCCCTAAAGAATTAATCCATTAGAGTTTAGAGACAGTCATCAGCAAAATGAAAAGGACAACTATGAAATGTGAAGAAAATACTTATTTTTCAAACCGGGTATCTGATAAGAGGTTAGTATCCAAAATATATAAGGGACTCACCCCACATAAAAAGCCAAACATTTCAGTCTAAATCTGGGCTAATGACATGAGCAGACATTTCATCAAAGTTGGCGTACAAATGGTCAACTGTAACTCATGAAAAAGCACTCAAGTTCTTTAGTTACCAGGGATATACGAACTAAAGCCACAATGAAATGTAGTCTCATCCTTGTAAGGATGATTAATTTTTTTAAAGAAATGAAGAAATAACAATGTCATTATTGGTAGGAATGTGAGTGGTCACAATCAGCAATGAAAGAATTATCATACTTCATAAAAATAAATTAAATAATAAAATCAAAAAGAGCTACCATGATTCTAATAATGTCAGTGCTAGTTAGATATCCAACATAAACCAAATCCACATGTTAGAGATGTTTATACTCTCATGCTGATTGTGATATTATTTACAATAACAAGATGCTGAAACAGCCTGTCCTGTGATAGAAGAATAAATAAGGAAATTGTTAAACACATACACGCAAACACATATATATGGAAATTGATACACACATATGCATCACATATACACGTATATCATAAAACTATGGAAGATTCATACAATGAAAATACTGTAATTTCAAACTTTGTTACAGCAATGTAAAATAACTTTTAATTCCATTTTCTACAGACTCTTGAAATCCCCCTGTAAATATCAGTTGATCATTAAATAGCAAAAGGGAGATTGGGAAAATTGCAGCAAATTGCATGAAAGTTGAGAGCTTTATGCTAACGGAAATAAATCAGAGAAATATAAGTGTTGAAAGGGCTCAGTTATATGTGGAACTGACAAAAGTCAAAGTTAGACACTCAGAGTAAAATGAGAACGTGATGCCTAGGAGGAGGGGAAATGGTCAGTGCTAGTCAATGGGAAGTGACTCTTGGTTGTAAAATAAGTTCTGGAAAGGTAACATACAACATGGTGAATATAGCTTCTAATACTTTCTAACCTCTGTGAACTTAACTAAGAAACGGCATGTTGCATATTACCACATGTATTCACACACATAAACACATGTACATACAGCATATAAAGTAATGGGTAGGTTAATTAGTCAGTTTGTGGTAATTATTTCACAGTATATGCATAAATATTAGCATCAAATTGTACAAGTAATTTAAATTTTATTTGCAAGTACATCAAATTAGGCTAGAAATAAATTAAAGGCAATACACCAAATATCTATATGCAGCACCTACAAAAACAGAAAATTATATAAATAAGAACTCAGGTGAATCCTGTCATTTAATCATGGATTACATGTGTTTCTGTGCAGATTTCCTGTCTCATGTATATGAGAACACTGTTGTGATACAACATCACAAAGTGCATTTTAGTGTGATTAAAATTAAGACATATTCCTCTTGGTTTTTACAGTACAGAATTTGAGAAATGGAGAGCAGAAAAGCACTATCCATTTAGCAAGGTCTCCTGTGTTTTGAGTGATATACCCTTTGTTTTATGGCCTATTAGATTTTTTTGTATTTTATTTTTTTTTATTCATTGATTACATTGTATTATGTGATACAGTTTCGTTGGAACTGGGAATCACCCCACCCCTCCCTCCGCCCTGCCCCATTGTGGAATGTTCCACCTTGTTGCATATCCACTGATCAAGTACAGTTGAGAGTCCCTCTTTGCAAGCATAAACTAAACATAGAGTCCAACATCTTATAGTCCAATCTAGTTCCTCAGCTTCCTGGGGAGACCCTGTCCGGTCCGAGGGCAAAACCATCAGATTATCAACCCCATCAATTAAAGGCTCCAACATACCCTCAGCAACAATTAACTTTGTTGTGTAACTAATAGTTATAGTATTGAGTAACCAGTATGTTAAAAACAATTGCAATTTCTTAACCATCTTCTGTGATCACCTCATTGTCAATTCAGTTTTAGTTTATACACAACATATAACATAATATACATAAAATAACATGTTTTACATAATATCATATCCTCTTAAATTAAGGCAAACATGTGGTATCTGACCTTTTGGGATTGGCTCATTTCCCTTAGCATTATGGTTTCCAGCTTGGCCCATTTGGCCACAAAGAACTGCATTTTGATTTTTTTAATAGCTGAGTAATATTCCATGAAGTAGATGAACCATAGTTTTCTTATCCAATCCTCTGTTGATGGGCATTTCAGTTGCTTCCATGTTTTTGCAATTACTGATTGTGCTGCTATGAGCATAGGGGTGCATGTTGGCTTCTCATAAAACAGGTGTTTTGGGTATATTCCTAGGAGTGCTATTGCTGGATCATACGGTATGTTGAATTTGAGTTGTTTGAATGTTCTCCATACTGATTTCCATAGAGGCTGTACCAGCCTGCAACCCCACCAGCAGTGGAGTAGGGTTCCCTTTTCCCCGCAACCTCGCCAACAAGTGTTGTTGGTGCTTTTATTCATGTGGGCCAGTCTTACTGGCGTTAGGTGGTACCTCATTGATGTTTTAATTTGGATTTCCCTTATTGCCAGGGAACTTGAGCATTTTTTCATATGTTTATTTGCCATTTGGGTTTGTTCTTTTGTGAAGTGTTTGCCCATTTCCCGTGCCCATTTCTTGAGTGGCTTGTTTGTTTTGGTGTTTTGGTTGTTTTGTAGTTCTTTGTATATTCTGGGAATTAGCCCTCTATCACCTATGTCGTGCGCGAAGATCTTCTCCCATTCTGTGGGCTGCTTTTTTACTTTGTTGATTGTTTCCTTTGCTGTACAGAAGCTTCTTAGTTTGATGTGGCCTATTAGATTTTTTAGGAGTGTCCTGAGAGTCATGTGAAACACAGATTCTAATTCAGCACTCTAGGGTAGGACCTAACATTTTATTTCTTATAAGCTCCACTAATGCTGATCCAAGAACCTCTCTTTGAGAAGCAAGAACAGAGAGATAAAAATGCGCCTCCACTAATTTGACCTCAATGGCCCCTGCTCAGTACCTGAGGTTAGAATGTATTAAAGATGGCTCTTGGCATGCATTTGGTCTAGGGTTTTATAGATTAGCACCCTAGGTACCTGTCTCTGATTTTAGAAGCTTTTGCAGAAAAAAAAAAAGAATTGAGGCTCAGTATGGTGATATTAACAACTAATCATGAGACCTGAGACCACTAAGTTAAGGGCTAAAAGACTCAGGTTGTTGAATTTAATTATTTCCAAGATCATGATCTTTTTCTGTGCTTCTCTTTTTTCTTTCTTTCTTTCTTTCTTTTCTTTCTTTTCTTCCTTCCTTCCTTCCTTTCCTTTCCTTCCTTTTTCTTTTCTTTCCTTTTCTTTTCTTTTCTTTTCTTTTCTTTTCTTTTCTTTTCTTTTCTTTTAATGAAAGAACTATTCCAATGTAGATTTTTCATGGCATTGTGATTTGTGCTATCTCCCCTCCCCTTTCTACTTTCTTTCTCTATAGGTTTTTAAATTTGCCCTTTCAAAATATTGATTTGTTTTTGTGGTAAAGGCAGATTTGCAGGGAGAAGAGACAGGGATCTTCAGTCCACTAGTTCATTCCCCAAGTGGCTGCCAACACGGCTGAAGCTGAGCCAATTTGAAGCCAGGAACTTCTTCAGGTCTCCCACACAGGTGTAGGGTCCCAAGTCTTTAGGCAATCCTTGACTGCTTTCTCAGGCAACAAGCAGGGAGCTGGATAGAATCTAGAACAGCCGGGACAGAAACCAGCACCCACATGGGATGCCAGACCTTGCAAGGCGAGGATTTAGCCACTGAGTCATCAAATCAGGGCCTAATTTTACCCTATGATAAAATTTTATCTACTCATTCCCCATATCATAGAAAACCATTTTATTTTGTTTTTAAAATAATATTTAGTAATTTTCATTTCATGACTGCTGTAATATTGAAATGCCAATGAAGGTTATTAATTCAATTTCACTATACTTCTAGCCACAGTTGTCTCCCCTTCTACTTTATTTTAAAGAAATAAGACATGACTCTCTCTAGGGTCTCATGAATGTCTCCTTATTTAAATAAAATCATCTGAAGTTCCTGAGAAATATAAGCACAAACTATCATAACAAATAGAGAGGTTTGGACTAAACTGTAAGATGACAGTTATGCAAGACAGCTATGTTATTGAAGCAAAACTTTAAAATTCCTTTACAGATTTCTCTGACAGTTTAGACTGTAATTGGGGTATCCTGAATAGATATCCATTTATGGACAAGAGGATATATGGGCAATCTCAAGTTTCTTTGTAATTTGGTAGAATATGCAGTGAGAGAATTTTTCTAAACATTGATTCATGACATGATCAGTGGCCTGTGAAGACCACGGTCAGAGACTTCAAAGATGGAGAGTTTAAAGCAACCAGTATTCACTGGCAGGGCACTTGACACTGACCCCAGAACCCAAGTAAGTCATGAGACTGATTCTGACAACCCAGACTCATGGTGTGCATCTGTTTCTTTCCCATGCACAAAGTTTCCATTGACTTTGAAAAAATTCTTTAAAAACTCCTGGAATCTGTCTGGGAAGATAGTCCCAGTCATCTCTTAGGCATTTGAATTCTATTGTTTCAACTTCATTAAAATCACAGGCTGTAGAGACGTAGCTTTATCCTCCAGCATGTGAGATGTAACAGTGGTTTATTTTCAAGGTATTAATTGGAAGATAGCCATTGTCTACTGAGTCCTATCTGGAGTCGAGGCCTGTACTTGCTGTGGCCTGGTTCAGCGCACACCAAGGTCTCAAAAGGCATGGGTCCAAAACTTCCCAGCTGTACTGATATCTACCGAAGTAGCGAGCTGGAGCCTACTTACACTGGCTCAGGAGGCCTGTGCCACATACGCTTTCTGAATTCGTGCCTGGTGATCACCACGTCAGTAGTTTGAGATAGGCCTGCCTGAGTGGGTGGATTTATTCCACAGAAATTGACACCCACCATAAATGATAGCTTCCTACCATCTCCATTAAACATTTCACTGTATACCACTGACTAAAGGCCAAATCTCATTCTTCATGATTAGATATAAATTCTTGAATTTCCCTGGGGCTGATTTCCATGTAGATAAGGAGCACTTTCATCTGAGCGTTTAGAGAAAAATCTTACAAGGTCAAAAAAATAGAAAAATCATACAACACAGTAACTTTAAGAAAGAAAAGGGAGCAGGTGTTTGGACTAGAGATTCAGACAACAGCATCCTATGCTGGATGCCTAGGTTCCTATTCCAACCCTGTTCCTGTTCTCAGCTTTCTGCTAATGCAAATCTTAGGAGACACAAGGTACTCAGCTACTTGGGCCTTTGCCACCTGGGAGACACTGACTGAGTTCCTGGCTGCCACCTTGGGGCTGGACTATTGAGACCATTTGAGGGGTGAACCAACAGACAGACGTGGGACTCTTTTTTTCTTTCTGTCTCTTCCACTGATGTAAATATGTAAGTGACCAAATGAGGAGCCAGGAAAGATAAAAGGGCAACCTTTGATTTTCTTGTCCTTGTGACTCATCATTTAGTGCACTTAGTTTAAAATATTTTCTTTTGAAATGCTTGAACTCACTAGGTCCAAGTAATTTGCCTCTGTCAGCATTGAGGCAATCGGAATACTGAGTACAATCTCACTTTAAGCCCAAAGCATACATTATAAATGACAAAGGTACTTCAGCTCTTGAGAATTTTACATGTTAAGCCTCAAAGTTTCAAATACAATTTCTTTGAGACTCTCAAGTCCTCAAACATATAGAAGAGGATGTATTTTAAAACTTCCTAAGTAGTTTGGAATGACAAGAATATTCTGCTATTTCATTACTAGAGCTTAATAGAATTGTGCAGTTTGGGGATTTGTTTACCTGCACACACAGACCTGGTGTGTGTGTGTGTGTGTGTGTTTTCCTCTCTGATTCTGAGTGCCAGATACATTAAGAATCAGAAGAAAATTGATTGGAAAATATGAAGGTGATTTAAATATTGCTTAAATAAATAGGATTAAAATAGGTATAGTTTGATGCAGCATTAAACAAAAGCCTGAAATTCATCTTTAGTTTTGTCTTTCCACACATAAATGAACATTTCCTATAATCATTTTGATGGCTTTCCATAAAAGATCATGTCACAGGCAGCTGCTTCTCCAGTGCAAATGAAGATCATTTCAGAAGTTTAACTTTAAAAACCCAGATATGCATTTTCAAGATGAGCTTGAATAAATTTAACTTGATGTGCTAAATTGTGCTTCCCCTGAAAAATGTTTTCCGAAGTCCAGCTAATAGGCATCATATCACTATGAAGGAGATTGGTTGAACTATGAAGGGTCCTGTTCTGTCTTGTGTTCTTGCAATCGCACCTTATTAATTGTCATTCCTTGCTCTTTACATGATTGCTTGCTAATGTGGCCAAAATACAGAAAAGTCACCATGAAGATGCTGCCTATGGGATGCTTGTCACGGGTGCCTGCTTTTTTCTAGAGAGTTTGTTCCTTCATATTTCAATTTAGCCTAGTTTTTCTGAATATTAGAATGTTTAAAAACTATACTATTCTTTAACATCCACAGTGTAGTACGTAAATATATGCAGCATATACTGCTTATAACTGTTTCATAGAGTTAGTAATCCACAAATACTCTTAAAAACAGATTTCTTTATTTGAAAGAGTTAGAGGGAGAGAGTTGTTAACATCCATTGCTTCAGTCCCCAGTGGCTACAATAGCCCAGCTTGGGTCAGGTCAAAGGCAGGAGCCATGAGCTTTTTCCAGGTCTCCCACATGGATGGCAGATACCGGTACACTGGGAACCTCTGCGCTACCTTTCTCAGGTGAAACAGCCAAAACACCAGCCAGCACCCATAAAGGATGTTGGTATTATACGTGGCAACTCCACTTACTGTCCCAAAACACCAGCCCCCTTCACAAATGTTCTTGTGATCAGTTTGAGTGCTATTATTCTCATAGATAAATATCATTACACTTACATTAAATTTGTATTCTTATTATTTTTCTGTTAACATCAAAGAGAAGTGACTGAAGACTACCCAATAATTATTTCTCTAAATCCTGTATACTTAGCTTGATCCTAGTGCCAGAAAAAGAGCATGAAAGTCACAACTTTTGTACGTAAGTGGTTCCTATTGCTTATCTTTTGCTTGACCCTTGCAGTCTGTCTTCCACATATCAGATCACTAATGCGAAATCATAAAATATTCTGTCACCTCTTGACTCAAAACCCTTCCAGAATTTCCCATAGTGATTTTGTGAACAATTTGTTACCAACGCCCTGACTTTTTTTTGGCCTTTATTTTCTTGTTTCCTTACCATAATTCTCTTTGAATTTTCAACTATTTTGGTCTGAAAGATTTTACACAGAGTGTTGCATAAATACACACACATGAAGGCAAGATAGGAAGTGAGAGTTGGGCAAATTCAGGGAACAGTTAGAGCTCCCACTGATGATTTATTCCGTAAGTGATCATAATTGCCAGGGTTGAGCCAGGTCACTGTCAGGCTCTAGGAACCTAATCCTGCTTTCCCTCATGGGTTCCAAGAACACAATCAACTTAGACCATCACTACTACCTTCTGAGTTCTGTATTAGTAGGAAGCTGGAGTCAAGAGCTGCAAACTAGGTGTCAAACCCAGAAACTTCAGCATGCCCCACGGCATCTTTCCTGAGAGGCTAAGCACCAGCCTCTGTTCTTACCTACATCTTGATGGAGCATTCCCAACATGGGGCTCAAACCCATGACCGTGAGATTGAGCTCATGCTGTAGCACGAACTAGCTGGGCTCTGCACTTACTTTTATCTTAATTCTAGTTTTCCACAGACTTTCTAAAATCTACTATTTATTAATTAACTTAAATGGCAAATCATAGGCCCATTGTGTGTTTAACAGAGACCTTCCTGGAAAATTGTATTTTGGAAAAAAAAATTAACAAGGAGAGTGACATTGTTTCACACTGTAACACTTTTCTTTAATGTTTGATCAATAAGGAGAGATTGAACTGATGTTTGTTTCGCTCTTTTGTGATATCACCTGTCTTGTGATTCCTGAAAGCATTGCTATGCACTAATGAAAGATGAGAACAAAAGGGAAAAATACTGCCTGTTATTATGCAAATACTGTTGACCTTCACATGGATCCTCTGATTGGATCACACTTGAACTGCTGACCTATGGTTTGAACTGCTGACCTATGGTTCACATAAGATACGAATTGCAGGCAAAATTTGTCTCAGCTCCCAGATCCATTACATATCTGGTTTATTATAGTGAAAGGAATCCTCAGCTTAATCAAATTATGTTCTCAATTTCATAAATCAATCTTTCAAAGCTTTAAATACATTTTCTTAATAGAGCTATTAGACTTCCATATGTGCATAGTCAGGAGGGTTTGCAATATTTATCCTAACTTCTTTGTTCATGGAAGTCTTCATTGGTAGCCAAGCAATGGGCAGTCCAGGCACAGCCCTAGTTGCTGTTTGAGATGCCATCAACACAATTTCCCTGCTGCAAGTTAACTGGGAGCTGTGCTGCAACTGCCTTCCACTGTCTTTTGTGTAGGGTGCTTGTTCTGATTACTCAGTAGGGAGTTAAAAACATTGGCCTCAGAAGTAACACGTTTGAGCTGAAACGTTGTTTCTTCATAAGTAGACCCATAACCTGAAGCTTAGTGATGTTGATATTCTTTCAATTTAATTTTTTTTTCATTACAGGCTAAAAGTTACTGAAAGTTTGAGCCTCAGTTTTCTCACAAAGTTGATTTAAAGATTAAATGGAAAGGGAAAGCAGTAAGGGAAGAAGTTATGGATGCATTTATGGAATTTCGTCTGTAAAATTAATGAAATCTATGTATTAATAGATTGTAAAATATAGTAAAAATTAGAATAAAATAAAAATCTTTAAAAACAAATAAAATAAAAAGGAATATCCTGAGTAGCTAAGGATGGGCCATCTGAAGCAACATGCAAGTGGGATTCTGGCATCAACATTTAAAAATATGTATTTCTCTGAGTATAATGATAGGAAAAAGAATGGAGGTGGGAATCGTCAGTATGCTCCTAAATCTGCATTGTGAAATATACGAACATTTTCACTTTATATCAATAAAAAATTATAATAAAGGCAGAGAAAGAGAAAACACTGGACCAGCTGGCCCATTCCTCAGATACCCACAGCATTCAGGCCTTGGCCAGACAGTGCCAGGAGCCAGGAACTTAGTCTGGGTGTCTGCCAGGGATGACAGGAGGTCCAGTGATTGAGCCATCAGATGCTGCCTCCAAGGGTGCACATTCACAGCAAGCTGGGCTATGAAGTGGAGCAGCACTTGAACGCTGGCACTCCTGCCTAGGATGCAGTAGTGCTAAATGGCAGCCTACCTACTCTGCCAAATGCCTGCCCTGACATCTACAGTTTTAAGTACTCCTCCTGGAGGATTTGAATGTGCAGCTGGTGTTGAGAACCATTGTTCAAACTCACAGATACTTTGGCATAATTCCGTAAAGAAGCAGTGGTGATGATGATGTGGCTATCATGATATCACCTCTATTCCATGCTCAAACACACTATTTTTTCAAATTATGAAATATTTTGTAGGTTGAATATATATATATATATATATATATATATATATATATATATATATATTTAGAGAGAGAGAGAGATGAGATAGTCACAGAATTTATGTTTGGTACATAGTGATATCCTTAAATTCAGGTGCATGTTCTCTGAACTACAGAAATAATAGACTAAGGTTGTTTCAAATGTGTCTAGTAATTATTCCAATATCATTGAGACAGATGACTTTCAATGAGCAATTGATAGAGACATGCTTATGTTAATACTATTATTCTCTGTCTAATGGTGTTTGTTCACCAAATCGTGGCTGTGGTGTTAATTTGGCTCTGTTAATACCAAACAATGGTGGTGTTGAATCTGGCCGTGTGATAAATTGTGGCTGTCTGTGGTCCCTAAGGCAAATAGATTTTTGGTTTTTAAAGCTCACAAGATAATGAAAGTCACTCTCAGCATGAATTCTGAGACTTTTTGTAACAGACCACCAAACTTGCAACTTGTTAGTGAAGTGACTGACTTCTCATTTGAAAAATGGATAACTAAATAATAATACAACATAGAGCTATGAGAATTAAATGAGATACTAACAGCCAGAATAATATATGTGTGTGTCTTTGAAAGAGTTTGTTATTATTTTCTTTTTGCTCATCCTTCTTAATGAACAACTTTGACTTTTATGGATTCCCTCTGTCCATCTCCGCCAGAGCAGAAACTATTTTAGAGCAACCTACAGCCCATCCAGAGCTATTGCTGAGGCGAGTGATTGGATCAAGTGTGATGACTCTATTTTCCATAGTAATGCTACAATAATGATTGTATATTGAGGTGGTTGGGGAAGAAAGGAGATGGTAGCCAATGAAATAATATGGGGCACAAGGAAGATGGAAGAAGTTGCTGAGCTCTGACCTGGTGATAAACTTGATGCAGAATATGTGAGAGTGGAATTGGGTTCTGTGTTTTAGATAATATCTGGAGCCAGTAGGAATGGAGTTCTTAATGTAGAAGGGAAACATTTTAGCAGGTTGTCAGCTGTGATCTTTAGTGCCTGTAAAACAACCACTTAGATTGTATTTTTATAATGTAGAGCTGCATCATAATTTCCTTTTGAAAAAAATCTGAATGTCTCGTAATAAACACAGAAAACCTGTTTGAAATTACATAGCTGTTGAGGTTTGGTCTTTCTGCTTTAACTGACTGTAAAGGACAGGACTGCTCATGGCTCAAGTAATTGGTACAAGAAGATGGATGGGGCCCTGTGCACCAAAGATTAGTGGTTAAAGTCCTCTCCTTGCATGCACCGGGATCCCATATGGGTGCCAGTTCATGTCCCAAATGTCCACTTCCCACTCAGCTCCCAGCTGGTGGCCTTGGGAAAGCTGTGGAGGATAGCCGGAAGCTTTGGGATGCTGCAGCCATGTCAGAGACCCAGAAGAAGCTCCTGGCTCCTGGCTTCAGATTGGCTTAGTTCTGGCCATGGTGGACACTAGAGGAGTGAAGCGGAGGATGGTAGATCTTTCTGTCTTCTCCCTGTAAGTCTAACTTTCCAAATAAAAAAGAAAGAAAAACAATTTTTAAAAAAGATGAATGGGATCTGGATGACACCAGCTCCCCGCAACCTCATGTTCCTTTCAGGAAGATTCAGAAATTAATAGGAGGGGAGAGGAGAATAGAGTTTATTCTCTGAGCACACATAGGAAGGGAATTTAAATATCTTCAAAAATGAAGCCTTGTCTGTCACAGCTATTGCTTTCGGGAAAACCTCTGTCCTTCAAAAAGAAGGGAGTATCTGTGGTTGTTTTCACCGTTCAGTGTTCCTTCACCTGCCTGCAACAGATCTCTGTAATTGTTGGGAAGGGAGATGGAATAAACCTTGGCTAATGGCAAGGATACTCAGAGTAATGTGGCTCTGGAGTCACCTTTGTAGTCATCATTACCTAAAGAACCACGTGATTCCTGTATGACTGACAGAATTTAGGATAATGGTGTATTCATCTAGAGAAATTAGAAGTCTAAAAAAGCAACCAGTTAAGCCTAAAAGGATTCATGTGACTAGAGAGCTGTGGGGCAAACATCACTGACTTAGAAACATGGAAAACACCTAAAATTAGATGCATTAAAACTAGAAGAGTGCTTTCATCTGTCTTACCTATTAATGTATTTTGGCTTGAAAGTGTGTAGACTGCTCCTGTGTACATAATTAGAAGTAGTGTATTTTAACATTTGAAAGATGATCACATTTACTCATTAAAGACTGAGATAGCTTGCTCACTCACTAAGTATTAGGTCATTTTTGGATGGTGTTCAGGCTTCAGGGTTAATTCTATTTTTGTCATAAGAACCACCTGTTAATTAAGCTTTTGCTACTGATAGATCAAATATGCCATGCACAGACTACCACAGAATGATTCACTTAACTGTCCAATCACACTTAATGCTCATTAAAATAATAATAATAATAATAATGAAGATATGTTTATTTACTTGAAAGGCATAGTTACCAAAAGAGATATCTCTTGTCCATGGGTCACCACTCAAATGGCCAAAAGTGGCTGGAGTTAGGCTGGAGTGAAGTCAAGGACTTCTTTCAGATCTTTAATGAAAATGCAGGAGCCCAAGAATTTGAACCCCATTCCACTGCTTTCCCAGGCTCAGTAGCAGGGAGTTGTATCAGAAGTGGAGCTGGCAGGACTCCAACCAGCACCCGTATGGGATGCCTGTGCCAGAAACAGTGGCTTCACCTGCTATAGCACAACCCCAGCACCATATGCTGATCTTTTTTCATTTCCCATAATCTCATTTGGGGATATTCCTTACCTTCTAAAAATTCACAGATGCTATCAAGTTTGGCAAGCAGTAGTACCTCTGATGATAGCAAATCAGCCAGAAACATTAGAAAACCACACATCTGAAAACATCATTATGTGGGAGAAGCAAAAAACAACTCTAGAATACATTTCAGAGGAAGGGGGAGCCAGTAACGTGAAGCTGTCAGGAATAATGTTTCTCCCAAGGAACTGTCTGTGAATCTCTGAGTCTGCATTTGATCTGACAAATGGGACTTTGCCCTGGCACAGGGCTGCTACTGCTCGGAGCAAAGAGAACCAGTGGAGCTTTCAGTGGCTCTTTTGGGTGAAGTGAGAAAAGGAGACTTTAGGGTCCTCAAGTCAGCAGCCATCTTTTTTCTTCCAGAAGAAACATGCTGAATTATACTCTGCCAGGATTATAGAGCTGAGCTAATGGCCCATACAGAGCAGAATGAAACTTGCTTGGGAAACCCAGAATAGGGACAGCCCTACAGAGAGTGTTGACTCTACACTGAGGAGCTAAAAAACAACAAACAACAACAACAACAAAAAACATGTTTCTCCAGTACAGTTCATTCACAGTCTCCCTGTAGCTAGACATCTGAATATCAAGGCTTTGGTTAACAGAAAGCCATAGCTGAAAAAGAACTTAGCAGAGCTTCTCCTTTCCATGTGCAACAGGAGTGACAAATTTAGAGATCAAAGGAAACTCAAAGTCTGTAGATATTTGCCAGCTTTTGTGTTTACTGCGCAGGGATGAAGCGTGTATTAAGCCTTTGAGTCTCTCCTGCGTTTCTTCAGGGTTGAGAACAAGACTAGTTGGGCTCTTGGATAAAGTCTGGGAGGGCTACACCAAGTTAAGACTGAATGTCTTATTTGAAGAAAGCGGGAATAATAAAATAACAGAGACTGGGTGTCTTAAACCATGTTATCACAGCTCTGGAGTCTGGAATTCCAGAATTTATGTACTGAGGGCTTGACCACCTAGAGCACCTCTCTCCTTGGCTTGGAGATGGCCATCTCTTCATACTGCCTTTCTTCCATGCAAGAACTTCTTGGAGTTACTTCCCAGTATAAAGAAAACAGCCCTGTTAATTAGGGCCCTATTCTCCAAACCCCTTTGTAATACAGTCACTTCTTTACTAGTCAGTTATCTCCAAGTAAGTCCCCATTCTGAGGTAGTCAAAATTACCCCCTCAGTATATGAACATAGTGGGAACAATTCAGTCCACAGCCCTGAGGCTTACCAAACTGTTCTGTCCCAGGTCAACCCTAAGCCTTGTGTTTGCTATGAGTTGAATTGCTATTAAGAATACACCTTGAACCAAATATAGGTGATTATGTGTTGTCAAAGTTAATAAAAACTGCTTTTCAACCGGCCCACTTCTTTTATTAGCCTAACTCACTTAAAACCTTTGTATGTAAGTGTGACACTTCTGCTACAACATTGATATGTGACATGGTAAGCTTAAATTTTCATAACACTATGTTTTTCTATATTAGCACTAATCCTTCTGAGATTTGGTGGCTGAAATAATTTAGATTTGTAATATAACACTTTCTCCAAGAGAGAAATTAAAAACTGACAAATTACCATTTAAGATCATCTGATAGATTTGCAGTCAGTTGAAGATTTTTAGCAAGTATTATTAGATGTTTTGACTCATACTATGTTATCATTAGTGAACTTGGATAAAAAAATACATTGCTTTCTTAGTCTGTTACTTCTTGACATTGCCAGTGCTTATAATATTAGTTGAATCATAGCAAGTCAGGTCATCTTAAAATAGTGCACAATTTATATTAGCTTTTTTTGTTTTAATTCCTCATAACTATAAGCTGAACAAGATTTTATTTTTAAAATGAATAGGGGACTTATTCTAACTTTCAAAACAAACAAAAGCATTTCAATTTAGGTGCCTTAGCACTAGAGCAGTATTTTTTTTTTTTAAATTTTGATCATGTGGTGGGCAGAATTCTGACAGCCCCTAATTTCCACCCTATAGTGTAGGTTCCCACATCGGCCCCAGGTCTTTGCTGTCATAGTGGCTTCTCCTATGGTCAGGACAGGCTCTTCTGGTACACATGGCATTCTGAAAGGGAGATTGTGGGAAGAGGACTGGGCCATGTGAAGTGAGCCAATGTAGGGGAGGTTAGTTAATCCTTAGGTCTGAATCTCAAGACAGGCTATCAGGGAAGGGGTTTGGGTCTGTGGCTGACTTTGAGAATGGAAGAGGTCATGTGGCAGAGAGTGCAGATGTACAGCCTCCAGGGGCTTATGGTAGATTTCAGCTGTTAGCCATCAAGAAAATGAGGACCTCCAAAGCTGTTAGCAGTTGAACTATGGGAATAACCCGAAAGAGCTTGGAAGCAGCTCTTGCCCTAGTGAGGCATGTATGTCAAGATTCAGCCTACTGGCAACTTGAGTGAAGCTTTTTGAGACCTGCGTGAAGAGTAGCCACACCAGATGTAGAGTTCTGACCTGTAGAACGGCGAATGAATAGAGGGAGTGTTGTTTGTAGCCAAGTTTGTGATAGTTGGTTATATATAAGTGGGAAAAGCATATTTACTTAGTAGTCTAATAGTGGAAGTCAAGGTAGAGAGGTGACGCCAGTCCATGTGGCCCCTCTGGGGCCCAAGTACAGCTTGGCTATCACCTAAGAATTGGATTGCTTTTTCTCTGGCCTTTTATTTTTTTATATTAATTATTTTGCATTATGTGACAGTTTTATAGGCTCTGAGAATCCCCCCACCCCTCCCCACGCACCTCCCCCCTGGTGGATTCCTCCACTTTGATGCAGTATTACAGTTCAAATTCAATCAAGATTCTTTCCTTGCAAACGTATACCAAGCATAGAGTCCAGCTACTTATTGTCCAGATGGGTTGAATAGTTTCTTGGGGAGACCATTTCTGGTCCGAAGTTAGAGCTGGTAGAATATCATCCCAGTCAATTAAGAGTCCCAATATAACATCAACAGCAATTTGCAACATTATGGAATTGACATGGTTTTGAGTAACCAGTATGTTAAAAAAAAAAAAAAGCAAGTTCTTAACCACAGCCTCTGATTAGCTCATTGACATTTCAATTTTAGTTTATATACAGGACCGGCTGCTATATACCTTAAAATGGCTATAAGGTACCATTCAGCTGTCTCGTGTCTTTCATTTTCGTATTTAGCCATTTGTTGTGTTGAAGTATAATTTTGCTGATCTTGGCAGATTTTAGGATAATCTAGACTGGCTTGTAACTCTAACAAGACATTTGTTGACAATTAAGGTGCAGAACATTTTTTTGGGGGGGTGGTGTGCAGGAAAATCCTCAACACCATGGTGAGGAGTGACTAATCTTTGTGTCCCACCCAGCGAGGCATGAGCCAATCCACGCCAGCTCTTTCCTGTCAGATTCCAAGCTCTACTTTTGCTGTTGGTCTATTTATTTTAGGTTTTTTTTTTAGTTTGTATGATTGTTTGTTTGCTATGAGGGGTTTTCGGAGCGATCCCGATGGTCATTGCCAGGGAGGGTGAGGGTCCAGAGGTGGAGCCAGGCTCGGACCAGTGAAAGCTCTCCTCCCTGGTCCTGAAGGACATTTATTGTTCTTCTGTTTCTGTGGACCTTCAGGGCTTCTGGTTGTCTTTCCAATGATGTTGGTTTCTGCATGGTAGTGTTTGGACTTCTTCCATCCCCTGCGGAAGCTCCGGTTGGGGGTGGGTGACCTCAGAGTACTCAGCCTCCGAGGGCATCCAATTCCCTGTGTTCTGTGGCTTTTTATAAGAAGAAACTATGAAGTTTGCATATTTTTCCACTTGAGGAAAAATACAGCATGAATGAAACAGGTATCACTTAGACACATTTTATTCTTGAAAACCAGTTCCATGTCCTCGTTTGGATAGAGAGGACCTGGGATACATGATCGTTTTACAAATTCATGTTGTGGAAGGGGGTGCATATAATCTGTCCCAGTCAGGTTTTCTCATGTGATTCAAATAGGCAGTTATGTGTGTAAATTCATGTGGAGCAAGAAAATAGGGTGCTCTATAAGTCAATTCAACATATGTAGACAATTAGAACAAAAATTCTTCTAATTAAAAAAGGGGATGTTATTTGATGATGAATGTATTATCAGCAACATGATGTGGCATGATAATCTTCTAGGAAGAGGATCTGTCCTCACCCTGCCTAGAGGTGCTCCCCTAAGACAGGCTACACCTTCCCTCTGCCTTCCAGCTATTCTTTCCTTACAGACCAGTGAGGAGATACACTTGCATGGGTCTAGATGCTGCCACTGTGCCTTGCAGACTCACTGCAGCATGGGCTTTACCTTGAAGCTCCAAAGGAGAACTTGAATTTTAGATAACCCTCAATGCCTCATTCTCAGTTAACCTTAAAACACAATGTCCTCCCACTTTTGGGAGAGCAGTGCTGTGCTTTTGGTGATGAGGTTGGTTCATTTGTGGAGATTTTTTTCTCTATGGGTTTGATCACCAAATATTATCTTTAACCACCACAATGCTGGACCGTATAGTCTCTTTCAAGGGAACTATTAAGAGTAGTGAATTCATCTGTAAAAATGCGATGAAACCATTTAGAATAACTCCACTATAGGCCTTGTGTTGTTTCTAATGTTATTTTAGTAACAGAAATGTGAACTTCTTAGAGTGGTAGAGAAAATAATATTTTGGCTTGATATTGGCCTTTAGAAGTAATTGACATGGAATGATCACTCCTATTTCACTTGTTTTGTTGGATATGATAAAAGCACAAAAGGAAGCTGTAAGAGCTTTGATTGTGTAGTCAGGCAGATGTTCTTATGTTCAGGACATAAGGGACTGGACAGGGTTTTGTGAAGAAAAATGAAGAACAGCTGAAAAGCCCAAAAAAGGGAAAATGAATGCCTAAGGAAGGCCAGTAACTCTCAGGAGACATGACACCGCTGATGAACTGGAATATTCCAGTTGCTGCTGTAGCATTCACTGCTCCATTCTTTCCACAGCGAGAGCATGCATCTATATTTGTTCAGTTTATTTCTCTGTGCCGTCACCCTCCCCCACTTTTCCATCTGTCTTCTGTCTTTTCCCTTTTCTCTCTTCCCTTGAACCTTCCTCCTTTCCTCTCATCTTTTCATTTTCTACCCTACCATCCTTTCTCTTTCCTTCCCCCTCCTCCTCCATTTTAATTTCCCTCTCTTCTCCCCCCTTAACTTTTCCCTTTATCCTTTTGTGTCTTTCTCTCTATCCCGTTTCTTCTGTCTTGAACATTTAGTATTCTAAATGCTCAAAGGAATGCAATATAGCACAGTATAGCACCTATTATTAACCTCATGTTAATACACGCATGTTTTCTGTGTGAATATCAGTTTATAAAATTTGAAGATGGTCACAGCACTATTGATTTGAAAATGCTTCAAAAGAAAATGTGGCATATTGTACTTCTATTATGTAAAATAAAAACGAAGTTAATTTTTTTACTCTCTTCCTGTCTCAGTGCCTTTCCTATACACACACACACAAACTCACTTATAGGGCAAAAACTTCCATAGATATTCTTAGATTTATTTTTCATCTGAGCAACTGCAGAAGAAAAGTTTTTCTCCTCAGCAGATTTTTTGTATTAATAAAAAATATTCTGATAAATTAATATTAATTTATGAGTTTAATAGCCAATGTTGCTAATTTGTAACTATATTCTACCTTTATCCAACATTAAATAATATATATCTATAAGTATATATGTTTAATTTTAAACAAATGCTTTAAATATTTGTGTGTATATTGACCCTCATACCATTTTTTACATTTTTCAATTTTAAAAACCAAGTATAAGCTGTTAAAAATGTTATTTGACTGCAAATTATTTTATTTTATGAAGATTTATTTATTTCCACTGGAAAGGCAGTTCTACAGAGAGCAGGAGATGCAGAGAGAAAGATTCTCTGTCTGCTGACTCATACCTCAAGTGGCCTCAATGGCCAAAGCTGAACTGATCCAAAGCCAGGAGCCAGGAACTTCCTCAGTGTCTCCCGCATGGGTGTAGGTTCCTGATGCTTTGGGCCGTCCTCTGCTAGTTTCTCAGGCCACAAGTAGGATGCTGGATGGGAAGTGAAGCATCTGCGACACTAAGTGGTCCCCACATGAGATCCTGGCACATGCACGGCAAGGATTTAGCCACTATCTATTGCACCTGACCCTATCAAGTTTTTTTTAATACTGCATATTTGCACATATCTATATGTATGTGTGTGTTTTATGTGTTTGCATATTTACAATACAAATAGTCAACAAAGCTCTATGTATTACCTGTCAATTCCATATTTATACACAAATTATACATGAATATATATTGGAACCATATGTATATAGGAATACCATGTACGCAGTATGTGGGACATTACAGCCCCTGTTGTATCTAGTTCCATTTCCTCTGTACCAACTTGTGGTGATTTTTTGTTGATGAGCCTGCATAGTAGAACTGGGCCAAAGAACAATGATGCTACTACCAAACTGCAAATGGTCTGTTATCCAATTCAGAGCTAACTGTATTCTACAGATAATGTTGTTTACTCAGTTGGGATTGCATGTCATCTATTTGTGATCTAGTGGACAATTTTGACTCCTAATGACTGACAAATTGTATAAGCAGTAGTGTTGGATCTGCCATAAAGAAACAAAGAAAGTGTTCAGCTTGAAGTTAAAATGCACATTTTGCCATGGCTTGTAGCTTTTTCTAGGTAAATTAAAACTATGTTAAAGATCAACAGACCATCAGAACTTGGTTCAGGTTTCCAACATTATTAGTGGTATCCTAGGCATCACTTAAACTTGGGAAAATTGATCTTGTAGGGGCAGGAGTGTCAGGATCTAAGGGACTTGAGATGAAGTATGATTTGAGCAGTGTACTTTCCAACAGATTTTGTTGAAATGCCTCCTAAAATATTGAATGATGAAGTGTTCTTAGAGTGCTACTTTTCCATTTATTTCCTAACCCCACCCTGCAATACTCCCCAATTAAACATGTTGTGCTTCTTTGTTGTTCTATGTACATGTAAATTGCTTATCTCATTTTTTATTCAAATGTCATCATAGTAGGAGTAAGACTTTGTTTTGTTTTGTTTTGTTTTTAACCAATTTTTGAAGGGCTTATTTTTCTTTTCATTTGAAACATTATCTTAGCTCTAGGCTTGCTAACTGTTGATTGGCATCAGAGTAGCTGTCGGCAAGAAGGAGCACCAATAGTTTGATAATCTCTTGAGGTGATCCTAATGCATACAGCAGTTTCAGCATTCAACAGAAGATAGGTATCCACTCATCACATAAGGAGTTGATATTTCACTGAGACAAATTATATGAAGAGTTGTTTCTGGAGATTTGTTATCTGACACTTCCACCCCTAAATGAAAATTAATTTTCAAATGCATTGAGGGCCAACAATTCTCAAGTGGTAACCATATTGTATAATGAGTAAGGATTTGGGTTCTCATTCAGTGAATAATTGTTTATGAAGCACACATTGCATTAGATCCTCTGTTCTGATCCTGATTATTTCCTTGAGTGTTGCATGAGGGCTCTTTCTTGAGGAGGTTAAAGGTGATTCTCTTGAATCCCTGATAGCTCTGAGCTTGACAAGGAGATGACAGGGTGGGGACTCAGGCAGCTCAGCCTACTTAGGGAAATCAGGAAGTTTAAGCACCATAAAATAACAGCTTTATGGCAAAGCATAGGGTGTCATACAAGGTTCCTTCATTAATGATTAGACAGAATTTGCCATGCCACCAAATGAAAAGAAAATTTAAAAAGTTTTTGTACTGTTTTGGACCTTGGTGTCATATTGGAAATGTTTGTTTCCTCCATAGGTTCGAACCTGCGCCCTCCCTGAAGACAAGGACCCCCCTGTGGAAATTGGGGTAAGTGTTTTCCATGTTTCCCTGAAAGGTAGACACATCAAATCTAAGGAAATCCTTTACATTGTCTCTGGACTTCTGCCTGGTAACTGGTACATGAAATTGAGTTAAATTAACAAGGTGTGACTGTTCAGGGAAGTGCTGTCATATCGTTGCTGAATCATGTGAAATTTGTTTCTTGTCTCATGAAAATCACTCTCCAATGAATTCATATTTGGTTCAACTGGCTAGAAATGAGTGTGGAAACTGCCCTGCAGGTAACCGAAATGCCATTCAGAGTCAGCATTCCCAGCCCAGTAGGTAGCTGGGGAAATTAGAGATATGAACTGCAGTGCTATGGGAAGGGGGCAGAGAATCAGTCAGAGGACTGTGAGGTTTTCTGCTTCCTGACACTTAAACACAATTGCAGGTGGGAAGAGAGATGCTGTCAATAATCAGAGGGTATTGGAGCATCCTGCTGCTGTGAAACAAGTGCATCTCTAGCTTCAGAAGGTGGAAGAAGAATAGAGTACTTGACAACTTTCTTCCTAGACAGGCCTTCAGGTGCAGACAGTAGCCCAGTGGGATCAGATTCTACCATATGTGCTTTCAGAGAGCAGGGAGAAGTTCAGGAGTTGGTCCAAGAGGCCTTGTGACTGGGTCCATTGAAATATCCACACATCATCCAGGCACTTGAGAACCACCTTTCAATGTGTGGAGCACTGGACTGTGCATCATTTGTTTTCTCCTTGACAACAACAATAACTACCACTTCCCAACCCCCAAGTGAACACTCCAAAATTTTGTAGCAGTGTGTCGGTCAGGTTCACTGAGCAGAGAGCCAGTTATTCTTCTGTTAGTGAAGGAGCAGAAGCAAAAATGTATGATGTGCTTGTCCCCTCATGCCTAACACAGACTGTTTCATTCTGCTTTGTTTTCTGCCTGCTGCTTCAACCCCTTGTGCCATTCTTACATCCTCCATACATCTGTTCTCAGACAACCTGGTTTTTGATTGCTTCCTCCCAACACAAAGGGAGGAACCCCTGGCCTCGGGCCTTCTTAACCATGGACACAAGACAATCCTCTCCTGGGCTTCTTCTGCACACCAGCTCCCTCTCACTGCCCAGGGCTCACTTGTATGCCTCTTGCAGATGATAACCCCCAGGTCCCTGCTTCAACATACACCTGCCCTTCCTTACTGCGTACATTTCTTGATACATTTATATCCTCTTCATCAACTTTAAAATGTCTGGACATTGCCAACTATTAATATGGCTAGCATGTCAGTTAATCAAGAGCTTAATTTTGTTTATAGAGATTCCACAATGGTGAATTGATTCAGCTTTTTTTTCTCCTCTGTTGACTTTCCCAGTTGTCCTTGAATTGGTATCTCTTGCTTGATATTTTGATTACATCTTAGCACAAGTTTGTCAGTCTCTTGTCTTGTGTTTCTTCTTTCACTCAAGTCCTTGGAAATTTATTTTATTTACTGAATATCTTTTCCCTGATTTCACTTTTTTCTACCACTCCTTTCACGGTTTCTCAGCACAGGCCTTGAGATTTTGGCACTCCTATGGAGCACAAGTGTAGGTATTTCTGAAGCCTACTGCACTCTTCTCTACTGTTTCTTTACTAGACAAAAGGTCAACTTCCTTCTTTTCCCATTTCCTCCATACTTCTTCTGAGTCACCCCTTTTCAAAAATTTATTAATATTATTATTTTATGGTATGGTTCCATAGGCTGCAGGATTTCCCTCCTTCCTCTCTTCCCCCTCTACTGATTTCCCCTGAATTATTACAATAGTATAGTCCTTCATGAACAGTCATAAATCCATCAATCTGCTATTTAAGTCTATCCTAATATTGTAGATATGGACAATGACAGAGAGTGCAGCATCCTATTTTCAAGATATATTTAACAGTTTCATTTGGAGTCCATCTTTGATTTAGAAGTAGAGATGCATAATGCATTGTATCTTCACATCTGGATAATGATAGTCTGTATTCCACAGTTAATGTATATCCCCTTAAATGAAAAGCCATAAAATAAAATTTAAAACGGGAGTAAAAATAAAAAAATGTTATTTAATTTCATGTTGTAAATTTTCTATTGTCCTGACCTACTCTTCACATACATGATATTATATCAGATGTTTGCTGTATTGCTCATTTGACCCATGCAAGGTAGACTTGTGTTTACCATGCTCTACAGATACAGCATAGGCATTCCTAAAAGTGTTTAATCTCTCATCTTAGTGCTCAGTACTTATCCTCTTTATGAACCCCAGCCGCATCAGGCAGTAATATGAATTATCGCTGTTGTTGTCATCACCATAGCATTAATTGTTGTAGTATGGGTTAGGCAGGCAGGCAACTAGGTTTGTTGAACTGTAAGTCATGGGCCCTCACATAATTTGCTCTTCCTACACACCCACATATCAATTGACATGCCACTTTTCCTGAAATGAATCTGTTTTACCCAGAATTTAAAGCATGCCAAGAAAATATGGATATTGAATTCCATGTGGTCTTGTGGAGGTGCATATAATTTCCAAGAGGCTCCCTGCTTGGAGACACCATGCTCAACCTCATGAAGGCGGCCCACTAGGAAGGGGTTGTCTGTCTATCTCCTTTCCTCCACTCCAAACCCTTCTGCCTTGGGGCAAATCTGCTCTCTCACCACAGATATTTCTCTGTGTGAGGCAAATCATGCCTACTTGTGTTTGTTCACTTTTTCAGCTTTTTATTAAGTTTTATTACCTGTGAAGTTTATTTGTATCAGCACAGAATGTTTGTCTATGACAAGAGCCTGGAGTAAAACATTTAATATGCCTTCATTCACATCAGTAATAAATGATAGACCACAGTTCTCAAAGGAAAGATAATCACCCTTCCATGATGGAGATAGATGTGATTTGAACCTACAGGATGAGAAGTTACTTGGGGTCATTGCATTGGTCCAACTGGCTAACCTCAGTCTGTAAGCTCTGGCATCCCATGTGGGTGCCAGTACCTGTCCTTGCTGTCCACTTCCCGTTCAGCTCCCTGGTTGTGGCCTGGGAAAGCAGTGGAGGATGACCCAAAGCTTTTGGGGTCCTCAACCTATATGGGAGACTTGAAAGAAGCTCTTAGTTTGAGCTCCAGGAGTTGCAGTCATTTGGGTAGTGAACCAGCAGATGGAATATCTTTTTCTCTGTGTCTCCTTCTCTGTAAATCTGCCTTCCCAATAAAATAAACAAATCTTCAAGATGAAAAGTGACACCAGACTTCTTTGCTTTGGGACTAGAAATGTAACCGTGGTGGAAAATTAAGAGATAATATCCTTATCTCCAAAATAACACATCTCAAACATGTTGACTTTCCCTTCTTTCCGTTTTCTGTTTGTATCAACCAGCTGTGTTGTGGTTACCCAAAGACCAGAGTTGATAACATGGCCCCTTACTAAGTGTTGTAATGAGGTTTCTGGCCCAAAATTCAAGGGAGATGTCTGAACTCAGAAGGAGTGGGGGGCGTTTGCTATATTATGTCCTTTTCTCAGATAGGAACTCAGCTACACTTCTGGACTCAAAGAAAATTCTCAATAGACAATTTGTAATATGCCTATCGTATCAGTTAGGAGTGCATCTGGAGGCAAGTAACTTGGCAAATTGTGGTTTAAAATGACTGAGTGAGGTCTCTCCGATGGCATTTGGACTTTTTGGAGAAGTGATCCAGGGCTGTGGTTACTGACAAATAATTGAAAGTAGTCAGACTTTATTCATCATCCTGTTCTGCTTTTCAAAAGGATTGTCCATTGTTGCAAACGTACCTCCAATATTACATTCTGGATAAAGATAAGAATAAAGGTTAAAAAGCCGTTACTGCTGACACTGTTGCTTCCAATGAGCAACAACTTTCTGAGAAATTTAAGTTTCTGTGTTATAGCTTACATATGTCTGGGAAAAATTGATTCCCTAGCTAGAGAGGATTCTGGATAAAATTCCAAGTTTTAAAATTGAATTACTCTGTTCAAAATGGAAAGCGGGTAGTTTTGTCCCTATACTTCTGCCCAGTGTCACTGTCTAAAACAGCAAATCTTTGTTTATTTTGTTCACTCTTAATGTCCCTAGAACTATGTGAATCTGTAAGATTCACATTATGGGAGTATCTATTCAGTGTGTTCATTGACTGAATAAGGAGGCATGCTATGATTGTGATTTGCAAATCATTTTTTTCTTCTTTTTAGGACCATAACACATACTCAAAAATCTGCTACACATGTCCAGAACATTTTTGGAAATTAATATGGCAAAAATCCATATTTTAATACCCAGCAGAATTCAATAAAATGGCAAATGTGATTATTATAGAAGCAAATCTCAAACAGTTTTTAAGAGGTAAATATCAACAATTGGCCTGATCAGAGGAAATCAGTATCCATTAGCTTTTGAAACGCTCAGAGTATAATTTGTTTTTTTCTTGCTTGCATATTTTTTCAATGGTAATAGTTCATGTATTCCCCCCTTCCTTACAGGGTGGGCAACCACATTATCGTATCTGACATGGTTGTCAAAAAAGTTCTTGAGTATGAAAAAGGTCCTGAACACTTAAGTCATGAGATATACATGCCAGCCTTATGATATCAATTTCAGTTCTTTTAGGAACCCTAAAGCATACACCATAGTTTCCTTTACTTACACATAAAGTTTAATGAGAATATGTTAAAGCATTTTTAATATATTCATTTAAACTCTAAAGCATCAGTGACCAATAGAAATAGTATAGGGAAGGCAAAATGTGTTTTACATGTGTAATCTTAAATTTTCTGATAGTTAAGTTTTTAAAAAATGGGAAGAAATGGGATTGGTTTATTTTAATATATTTAAATTAATGCATAAAACATTATTTCAGAATATAACATGTAAACATGTGTTTCACCTTCAATTCCCATACTATGTCACCTATATTCAGTGTGTATTTTATATTTAAGAGGGGCTAGATTTTTTATACTCAGCTTTGGCACAGCTTTGGAAAGTGTTCAAAGAAGTTTATAGTCTCATGCAAATTGTGGTTAAAAAAGAAACCAGCTTGTATTTTGAGTAAAGGCTTTGTGAGATGAATATGGATAATGGAGATTTGGCATTGTGCATGGGGCTGCATTTCCTCCTCCTCCTCTGGGGTGACTATGAAGCCACTCAAGGACCTTCTCACGAGGCTGTCCTTAGTGTGCTGGTGAGCAAAGTGAATATCTGGACTTGCTCAGAGTCCTGCAGAGGCTGGCTGGATAGCCTGCTTCTTTCTGTCCTCCCCGCTGAGATTCTTACAGATACTTCCACTGTTCTGCATCCTTTTTGACATTACTATCCAGCCAGGTGAGTGAGTGAAGTCATGCATCAAGCAGTTTAATAATCACCTTCTTTAGGGTTTGTGCACCAGAATGATAATGGTGAGTGTTGCACTGTCATGAGCAGGTACAAAAGGTTGGAGCCACCTGTTGTGCAGGTGGAGAGCCTGTCAGAAAGGAAGGAATTGCCGCCTGTCCTGGCTATGGGACACAGAATGATGGGGAATGACAGAGAAGCAAGTTACTACGGCTCTAAGCTGGACTCTGCATATTATTAGCTACTTCTGTGCTTAAGCTTGGACTCCTGTGGGTCCCAGCTTCTTCATGTAGCCACTGATCTTAACAAGCCAAGGTGTCTTTTAAACATGCTTAAGCATAAGCTAGTTAACTCCTATGGGTCCCAGCTCCTCCGTAGACCCACTGATCTGATCTTGATAAGCCTGGGATTCTTTTAAACATAACCCAACAGATATTTGAGTTAGAAATGTCATAGGCCAGTTTCTCAAAAATAGCTGTGTATGGCTTAGGGTATTTATATTTATTTTGTTGATTTTTTTATCTAGAGATTTTTCAGTAATGTATCTCACCTAAATCTAAATTTTTTTTTTACTTTTAAGCATGTATTTTTATTTGTTAATTGTAGGCATTTCTCAGAGACTTTTTTTCTTCTTCCTACTATGATTTTTCTGGGATATTTAAGGTAAAGTTCTTTACTTTTTTTTTTCTAAAGAATCTGAATTCTGGTATATTTTGTTAATCACTATCCAAGCTAATGTTTTTGACATCTTTCTTATTTCCTGGTACTTTACTAAGGTGCTCTGCCAGGATTTTTTGAAGTCTCATGTACAAGAGAGTACACATTTCTTTCTAAATTATTTATAAAAAGTGGAGACTATGCAGATTTTTGCTTTCAGGCAGGAACTAGGGCCAACTGTAGTGTAATAACCGACATCAGACCACAGACCTTCTCATAAAAAGACTTGAAAATGAGTCCTGCACATGCCTGCTGTGGAGAGCAGCCAGGGGCAGGTGAAGGCATTCATTTGCCCAGATTTTCAGTGTTGGGGAGAATTGCTACTTGAGATCCACACTACAGACATTCAGACCCTACTTGTGAGGATTTACATTTTGTAATCTGTTGATATTTCCCCCCGTTAGTAACAGCACCAAAGGAGAAATGGAAACCAGTGCCTCTAGAATGATATCTGGAAGACAAAAACAAATTTCAAAGAAATTCAGATTGTATGACTGTGATAATAATATGACAGAAAAGATAAAATTGCTTTATACAACTTAGTGTTTAGGGAAGACTGTTTTCTCGATAATTCATTCTCTTACCATGTGGCCAGTATATATTCTTATTGATGGATGATTAATTTTCTAACTTTTGGGATGAAAGGGATCCTGGTTTTATTTACATGATGGTGAAGCAAACAAATATCCAAACTAACAAAGCAAATGTATAGGTACTTTGATGTTGAAGTGTGAAGCAAGTAGGCATTATCTGAGGTTTTTGTAGTTTGTTGTATTACATCTTAGGCAGCATGTAGTTCCAATACAGAGTCATTTTCAAGATAAATAGTATTCATGTCTGAAAAATAGCACCTCCGTTTTGACAGACTGTTATAATAGAATACTTGGATGCCATTATAAGATTTGAATTGGAACAGGTTATTATTTTTGCGAGCTCTCCTTTTGGTCTTGAGATCAGACTGTATCTGATATGGGGAGTGGACCATGGGCATGGTGCTTGGCTTGGTGCCCTCATGTGAGGTGAGTGGATGTACCACACAAACCCCTCTGCTCCAGACACTCTGCCTGCCTGGGAGAGAGGGAAACTATGGCTCTGCTTCCACAGCAGCTCCCGATCTGGTGGACAGAAGAAACGCTCAATGACTTACGGTCATAAATTTTACTTGCAGCTGTACCTTATGGTGTGTCTTAGCTTATTCCTAAAAATAGCCATCCCACCTGTCTTGTTACATTCCAATCTGGGATATTTGCTGCTTTTTTTTTCTGAAAATCACAATAATAACATGTGTCATTTATTTTGTTCATTCTAAAAGTGTTCATGTCTACAAAATCACAGGAGTCAAATAAAAAGTAATTTTATATCTTTTTACATAATGCAATTTTTGACAAGTTAAGGATTTTGTTTGAATCCAAATAATGAATGAGTAATAGGCATTTGAATCAAAACCCTGATTATCAGTGAAAGAATAAGTGGGATAGACATATATAATAAAATTCATGAAGACAATATACAGTCTGTTCACTGCAATGTTGCACTGATTTCTGCCAATTTGATGATTGACAGTAGTTTAAAGCTTCTGAAGCAAGGAGAATTTCTTGCATTTATGATAGAATAGCATAAAAAGATATTTCTGCAACATTCATTCACTTTTTGAGAGTAAATATTGCATTCATGCCTACTATGTGCTGAATAGTGTGTGTGTAGTGCTAATCAAAACACAGTTCTTGTAGTGTTTTAAAATTTCAAGTGTTTTCTTGTGAGAAAAAGAAGGAACAAACATATGTCAAGTGATGGTAAGGGCCAATCAAGGAAGACGGCTGGAGACTAGCAGTGCATTTGTCAAGAGGGCTGTTGCTTCTCCACTTCTCTGGAAGATATCTCTGGCGAGACAGCAGACAGCTATGGATTTTGCTCTGTCTGTTGCAGATAAGTCAGTCTGATTTCTGTATTTTATGTTGCTGTGGCTCCCAGATGGCTGGTGAACCTGTTGCCAAAACTTGTTTCTGTAAATCTCCTATTTTTGCCTCATGTTTTTTTTTTCAACTAATGATGTCATGTCATATTTTTTTTAGATTTGAGTGACTTGGCATCTGAAATGAAACTTCGAGTTTCAAATTAATTAATTGGGTTTACCAGTCACAACCTATGAATATCTCCAACACTTGAACTAATTTCTGTTTTCAAATGGTTTTCTTTAGGCCTTTTGGTACCATCTTTTCTGAGAATTTTCAAAAGAGAGGTAGAAATTCAGACCAAAAACTCTCCTGTGTTAAGCAATTGTTGAGTGTAAATGAAGACTTTTATCTGTGGCAGAGCTTACTAGTTTTCTGTAAAAAAAAAAAAATCCAATTGGCTTCACAACACCTTAAGTTCAACCTCTAATTTAAGTGCAGCCCAATGGACCATACTGAGAGAATATTCTGAAAAAATAGATCCATATCATATAAAGCTCTATAGTGTTAAGTTGCAATATCACTAGGAATAATATGGATTTCATATTTTCATGTTTACTCCTTGACCTTGAAGAAAAAAGTGGGAAATCCTATTTGTGTTATTTATATCATAATAATGTGTTTTTTGAATTAGTAGTAGACAGGAATATTAAAAAGAGATGAAAGATTTTTTATCCTGGAGTAGAAAACACAATTTAGGGTTTTATTCCTTATATTGAGTTAAAGCATTGAAACAGCCAGTATGATAGGTATGAAAAGTAATTTTGAAAAATGTAAGTGAAGAAATAGCATTCTGTTTTTGTGTTGTGGAATGAAATTCTCCTATGCTAGTAAGGAAATAACAAAGGAAACAAATGGTTTTAAATGATACTGTGATGGGGGGAGAAATATGGCATTTCTATTTATAACTTGCACAGAGTTCCACATAAAAATAGCTTCAAGTCACAGATTTGTTCATATCTGGAATACAAAGTTGTTGCTGTCAGTGACTTGAGGAAGGTTAATAAGGAGAGCAGTATTGGTAAATATTGAGAATTTATCATCTTTCCTTTTACTCTGCTTTTCAAAAGGTCAGAAAATTGAAGTTAGTGGAAAAGCTTTGGGTTTCTTGTTAGTTTCCAGGCTGCTGGTCTCTTAGTTTTCACTTGTGCGCGCACGCGCGCACACACACACACACACACACACACACAAACTTATGCATTTTTACCCCTCAGCCGCTGTCCTGTGGTGGATATGCTGTTGATAATTGTGTCTCTGTCAGTGAAATATTTTTCAGGCCAATAGATTCATATTTCATTTTTCTAAATTCTAATTATGTGTGGTTGGTGTAACGGCGCAAATGTTAAGAACCACAGTTAACCCTGTTTGTCTCATTTTCAGAGGAGCTTCTTGGGCTATGCCAGTTTTAAAGTCGGGGAGCTACTGAAGTCAAAGGAGCAGCTGCTGTCCCTAAGCCTGAGGTGGGTTCCTCTGTTTGCAAGAACATGCTTAAAGTCAATAACTGGTACTGTTTACTGATGGCTGGCTACATTTGAAAGGTATGATTCTTGAAGATATTACATGTCAGCACTCAAACAGCTTGTGTCTCTGCTACAACACGTTGTAGTGAAACAATTATTCGGGTTTACATTCGAACTCATTTCAGGTTGTGAAAAGTTATTAGTTCTTATTGAAAAGAAGCTATCACGGTGTTATAAAATGAGTTGGAAGTAAGGAAAGCAATATCAAATGTGATCATGTTATTGAATAGTTTTTCTGTTGTTTATCAGAGTCCTACATTTTCAATCAAGTAGGTTTCTAGGTTTGAAATATATTTGTTTTGGGTTAACTTTGTAGCTTTATTCTGTTGCTATTCTATCAAGCATAAATGCTTACAAATTAAAAAGAGTCATTGAAACATGATTGTGAGCATGAATAAAATTTTGTTTGGTATAGGAAACAAAAATCCTTAGAAAAGTGTGGAATATTTTAATGTCAAAGTTATTAAATATGATAAATATTTTTAAATTTTATTGCAAATTTGAAACCAGGAGTCAGTTCCTTTCTAATTGTGCAATGAAGTATAATTCTGTGTAAATAGATAATACTTTCTTAAGCCAGTATTATACTAACAAATATGAAAATTGTATAACATGCAATTTATTTATTATATAAAGTATCTTGTTTTGATAAACGCTTGAAAGTGAATTCCAGGGAACAGGCCGTCTCTTAAGCTTGTTTGTCCCTGTTTCTTCAACAACCCTCCTACAACCAACATCTCATTTCATTAAGGAGCAGTTATGCCAGCTGGAATTTATACTATTGGCTTCTCTCATTTTTTTTGTCACTTGTCCTTATCCTCGAAGGTTTGCTGTTTGACTTGATGGTATAATCTAATTTAAAAATCATACTCAGAAGGAAAAAAAATATCTGTGACATTTGTTGCTGCCATCTTTTTGTGAGCTTTCTTTTTAATGTGTCTCTGAAATTTCTGGTGATGTATTTTCTCTGGGGAGGCATTTTGTAAAACTACTTATACTTTTGTGCCGATATCCCCAATGCAATTTTTTAATTGTGCTATGATTTTTTACTTTGAAGTTCACGGTGCTAGCTTGAAAGACTGGCTGTCAACATCACTGGAACCGCAGGAAATGCCCTAGCATGATCTTTGGATTTGATCTGCCACTGGATTCCTGATAGGAGAAGTTAAACATTAACTTAGAACTGCTAACAATATGCCTGCTTTCTAAATCACATGCATAGCAGCTCTGTTCAGCCTGCTGATTCTGAAAGCACAATATTGATGTTATCAACCATCGGTAACATTAGCAGCATACTATGCCAAAGACCAGTAGTTAGCGATTTGAACCAAAAGTCAGAGTTAACAGAAGTTCTTTATAAAATGGCCATTAGGGAACATACACTATATCTTCAGGGATAAGAGCAGAAATGCCAAGTTTAGAGTACTTCTCTTGGAAGACAAAAGAGATTTAAAAAGTATAGATCTCAACTAAAGCAAATCAGATTTCCAGTTTTGATGTTAACACTGCTGACTACCAGTCAGCTCATCTTGTGTAAAGGAAAATAAATCACTACAAAGAACTGATTTTTCTAGAAAAAATAAGTTCATAAACCCTTTTGAAATGAATGTGTGTGTGTGTGTGTGTGTGTGTGTGGCTATTCTTTGCCAAATCTATGGGCTTTTTTCTATGTGAACCAGACTGAACATATAGTCATCATTGTCTTGGTTTCCCATATGTGACGTTTTTTTCTTATTCATGTTATAATTCTTGTTATTTCCACTGCCTCTGTCTCTGAGGTACTGAATTTAAAGCACATATGTCAGAGGAAAGAAGCACTTCTGACTGGTTGTTTGGTTTTTTAATATCCTCTTGCACTGATTATTTATGACTTTATTCCTTTGATATTCCAGTCATTCAGGTAGGAAGTATCATCATGCTCTTACAGCTGTATGCATGAACTTTTTTACCTTGATAAAATTAATAAGTAAAAACTGAATGAAGTCAAGTCATTGAAGTGAAGTTATGTTTATACATGCCTTTTGTGGATGCTGGTGGTGAAGTGCCTTTTGTTCCCATTGTGTTTTCACTGCCTAGGACTCACAGTTGTGCTGTTTGTTCGTTGCTCCTGTGGGTGTTCTCATAGTCTGTCTTCCAGACCCTACAACTCCCAACAGAGTTCTAGGAACACCATGATTTAATCTGGTGGTTGTATCATATGTGCTTTGAAGCAGGCATTAAGTACAGTGGGTTTATTTTCCCTTACAGATCATTTAAAGGAAGAAAAATATACATCTGATTTGCATACACTTCAAGTTTTGTGAAACAATAATATATATATTGTCTCATAAAGTAAAGCTTGTTTACATGCTTTTAGGAAAATGCCCCTAGTAACTGATATGGTTCTAATATATGTTGTTTTCATTTAAATGTATTGTTTACAATGTTTTTGAGTGTGCTAGTATCTCATAAGGACTTTATATCTTTATTTTGGACTTCGATCTTTACTATTACGATCTATTTTGTTTCGTTATTGCACATTTGGTAATTCCTCTCTCTTCCGACTTTTTTTTAATCTATAAATTGTATGTTCCGGTTTTGTTCTTTAGATCATTGCTGTGTAATACTGCTGCATACTATAAATATAGTATTTTTATATAAAAGATAATAATTGTAGGCATGCAGGACACTAGATAATCCTTTCATGTGGTGACAGGATAATAGGAAAAATGAGAAGAGGAAGCAGAAAAAGTAGAAGGTGCTTTCTGCAGTTAAATGTATTAGTACTATCTCACTGACTCTTATTAAACTAGGCTCTCATGTTGTTTCTTACTGTTTCATAAATCAAGAAACTGAGATACAGAAATGAGTTGAATGGGTTATGTAACACTGCTACCTTAGACAAGGGAAGGCACAAAGCCACATGTGTCTGACTTCAGAGTCCATGATTTTATGACTTTAAAGATCCGCGTGTCCTGTCAGCAAAGGACAAAACTGAGAGCCAGTTGAAGATAGGTTGCATGCCATGTTTCTAAGGGCAACACAAGGCAAAGACTCAGGTTCAGGTCATTACTCATTGTTTCTTCCAGTATGATTACACCACGGTGGCTGGTCTTACAGAAAGTGATGGGTGTTGATGTATCATGAAGAACTATTTTAACCACAGTGATAGGAAGTAAAAATAAATAAATACATAAACTAAAATCAAAAATAAAAAATATATAAAAACACAAAACCAAAGAAAAAATTAGGAAAAAAAATGCTGGATTAGGGTGATTGGAGATGAAAGGAAACCTATGACATCTTCTGATTCTGGTTCAGCCGTGGTACACTCAGGGCATGGACCTGGCCTGCTCCCCAAGCTACGGACATCATTTGTTCCACCAGCCTGACCAATGTTTCTTGAGACAATACCAGTATCATCATAATATTTTCTTATTATTTAATAACAGAATAAAAATGTACATTGCTCCTAATATACTAAAATAATCAAAAGGGTAAAGAAACAGTAACAACAGTAACACAAAAAGCAAGGTAAAACATCTTTTCTAGGAAATCCATCTTAGCAAAATGAGAAACAGAAGTGCTTGCATCTTGCGGCAGCTTTGTTGTAGGTTTCCTTATCGTTTTATGTTCAGTGTTCATTTATTCAGTTAATATTGATTGAGAGTTTTTCAAATGCTAGGTACAGGTGTAGTTTACTAGATTTTTTAAAAACATGGTAGCACTGAAATTACTTTGCAGTGATGTTACTGATGACATAATTAATGAAAAAATCTCTTATTGAGTAATCTACTAGAATGCAAAAAAAAATAAACATCGTAAGGCACTTTCATGCGCTCTTTGGTCTATGCAGAATTGTTCTGTCTGTCTTATAGAACTTGTTTAAGATTTTACAGTTGAATGTTCAAGTGGGATTAGAACTCAGTTTACTCTTTTTATTTCAGTAACTTGTAGAAAGCTCGTGGTGTAAGAGAATCTCTTTTTTTCCCCTTTTGCATCCTGTCCTCCGGAGAATCTTGTGTGCATCCAATATATCCTCTTACTGCTTTCTCTTTAAGTTCAGTTTTATGCACCTGAAGCATAGCACAAATTCAATAATGAATTTTTGGAATTTTGATTCATGATGATGACATGTATCTTAAATAGAAACTTACTACCAGACACTTATTTCTAGGTAAAATCCATGTAAGTTAGTGAATATAAAGTCCAATGCATTAGAGTATGTCTGAGACAAATGTCTTTCAGCACGGTAGTAACTGATGGGTTATCATCTGCCTGAAAGCAAAATTTCTGAAATCTCTATCTCCACATAAACCACTTTACCTTGAATCTCTACTTTGTCACACAAACGCTAAGGTCCTCTTAACAACTGCTGTGTTATTTCTTCTGTAAACTTTCTATAGGTAATCCCCTAAATTTAGCAACTACATCATTTTAGCCAAGTAGAAGTGCTAAGTCTAGATTATAGTTGTATAAGTATTTTTTTGCATAAAAAGAAAATGAACCTTCTCTCAATTTATAACTTCAGCCTTGATTAAAGTCGTGTTTTCAAATACAGATATGACTCCAGTGATCCTAAATGGGAATACAATTTTTTTTTAATTTTTTTAAAATACAATTTAGTTGGAAGTGGGCTCTCCCCTCCCTCTCCCCCATATTTCCTCCCCTCCTTTCTGTTCTCCCCTCCAGGTTCATAATGTGTGTCCATCAAGAATTTTCCCAAGCAGTGTTATGTTTTGTAATGTATAGCTGTAGAGAAGAAGCTAAGGTATTAAAAAAAAAAATACCAGGCCCAGCACAATAGTCTAGTGATCAAATCCTTCTCTTGTATTAATTGAAATTCCATATTGCCGCAAGTTCGTATTCTGGCTGCTCCATCCAGTTTCTGGCTTGGCTTGTGTCCTAGAAAAGCAGTAGAGGATGGTCCAAAGCCTTGGGACCCTGCACTTGCATGGGAGACCTGGAGGACACTCTTTGCTTCAGACTTCAGCTTAGCTCAGGTCATTGCGGCTGCTTGGTCAGTGACTAGTGGATGGAAAATCTTTCTTTCTGTGTCTCTCTCTCTCTCTCTGTGTCTGCCTTTCCAATAAATATAAAATAATTTTTCAAAGTAAAACATCATCTTCCGTATAAATTTTCCCCATGTTGTGAATTCTTATATACATGCATATACATATACAGGAATATTTCAAAAAATATGCACTGGTGTGTTATTTAAAATATGTGGATATCACAATGTCTTTCCAGCAAAATAAGCATCAGTTTTTAATTACTTTCATGCATCACATACTGTGTGGACAGACGTGTTTATTCATGAACTTTATTTGAATAATGCTTCACATCCTCAACAACCATGAATACCTATTTTCTATTTTTGTCAACACTGCTTCAGGGAAGGTAGGATCCTAACTGTGATGTTTTGCAGTTCTTTTTAGTCTTTGAGTCAATTTAACCTACTTGAACGCACATATAGAGTTCATTTTCTGTTTCTAAAAATGGAAGAACAACAACACAACAACAGCAAAAACACCCCATATATTTACTTAATTTCCCTAGGGTTATGCTGTTAACTTGAGAGCTGGAAATAATGACAAGGAGAGACTCAATGGGCTGTGATATGTATCCTCCATGCAGCATTCTCAGGGTGATAAACATATAAAATTGCCACAAGCAACCCCGAGGGAAGATAAGCAGGCATGTTTTATATGCCACAGACCAGAGGATCAAAGAAGTTTGTTTTTGGAATGCCATAACTGGATCTGAGCCCCCATGTCGGCCTGAGACTAACCTTGGCCACAAATAGATGATAGTACTTAAATAACAAATGTATTTTTCATTTCAATGAAACCATTCTTAGAACTTTAATTTCCTACCATTACTCTTTTTTCCACACAAATAAAGGATTATAGCTCCTCTTATATTAATCACCCAACCAATTTATTGAGTTATATAATTATGTATAACTCTATAATGACATATTTTCACAGAATTATCTGCCTTAACATCAGACAACATTTTAAAAATAAAGTTCAGTATCTGAATAGTCATATATATTTTGCATATTTTTCATTCTCTTTTAATAGTCTCTAGTTAGCTTTTGTTAGGCACCAGGAATTAGGATTATGGCAGAAAATTCTAATCATTATCACAAACTAAGTATTTTATATAAATATATAAAGCATTTCCTATATTAAAGAAAATCTATAGAAATTGGCAGCCAAAAATGTGTCTTTGGGAGAGAAGAGTTTAATTAGAAGACAAAATAGTATTATATTCTATTGAATGCATCAATGGAAAAATTAAATGAGGATGGTATATGTAAATAGTAGATCTAATTAAACGTTTTGCACAGGCAACTAAAAATTTACATCCTAAGCTTAGGAAAGTATTATCAAAATGCTTCTTTTTTTCTGATATTGATAGTATTCAAGATAAAGTGTGCAAATAAGTATAGAATGTCCACTCTGAAGTCAACTGGATGTAAAATGCATGGGAGGAACTCCCTCCCCTACGTTGGAGAGCTTCCTATACTGAGCTTTTGGTGTGATTGTAGTGGTGCTAATAAGACACTCTGATACCACCAGAGACCTCTTAAACATGCGGGAGTTTATGTCTCAAGAAGATAAAATGACTCTTTATTTAATCCTCTAATGACCTCTAGCCTGCAGTAACCAAGAAGATGGCATTGCTTATGTTTTTACTAGTAAAGAAAGTGAACAACAACAATTGGATTTTTATAATGTCCCAAAGCTGGGACAGAATGGAAAAAGGTTCTTCTTTGGGAAACAGGTTCCTGACATCAAGAACTTTCCAGAAAACTTGTAATTTTTGAGATCCTCAAGTATTTTTGGAGATCAGAAGAGACCTTTTCACTTCAACTTCCTATTTGGCCCTCTTTAGTGATGAGGAACTCTAAATCAGAACTTGTTACTCTTCTTCCATCTTCGGACAAGTCTATTGTTAAAGAACTTTTCTTATTTTAACAAAGATTATTTTCTCCTTGCTTTCATTCCAGCTTTTCATGAGTTAAGAAGGAGAAGGTTCCTATCTTCTCAATAAGATTATCTTTAAAAACCACTCTTTTGTCTAATTATATGTTGTCTCTCTCCTTCCCTACCAGCACGATGGTGGCAGAGAGGGAACTTTCTTATCAGACTTGGATTCAGTTATCAGCTCAGTTAGCAGCTGTGTTGCTATAGATATGGACGTTTGCTTTCTGTCACACCTGTGCATGGCTATAGTAATGGCTGTTTGCCCAGGTCAATCCATGAAATCAGTACATTCAGGTTAAAATTTAAAAAGCACTCCATGAGCAAGTTATCCCTGCTTCTTGATGAAAACATGCTAATTCCTTCAGCCATCGATAGTATTTTTCCTAGTATGCATATTTCACTGCAAGTATTTCCTAAAATACTATAGCCACAGCTCCCTAAACTTTATCAGTGATGGGAAATTGACTTACCCCTAACTGGACAGAGTGTTTCTATTATCCAAAGAACGGATGTTTACCTGAAACCTGAGTTTTGGCTCTCCTCCCAGGATATGTGTTAACAGGAAACTGGCCAAATAGAAGAATGAGGGCTTGTACCCAGGTACTCCATCATGGGATGCTGGCATCACAAGCAGTATTCTGTCACTGAGCGAAATACTCACTGTATAACTTTTTAAACAGGTTTATTTATTTATGTTGGAAAGGCAGATTTACAGAGAGGAGAGAAAAAGATCTTCCATCCACTGGTTCACAATCTAAATGGTCACAATGGCCAGGCTGGGCTGATCTGAAGTCAGGAGATGGGAGTTTCTTCCAGGTATCCCACATGGATACAGGATACCGAGGCTTTGGATCATCCTCTGCTGCTTTCCCAGGTCACAAGCAGAGCACTGCATGGGAAGTGTGGCATTAGGGATACAAATCAACACCCGTATAAGATATCAGTGCTTGCAGCCAGAGAATTGGGCAGCTGAGCCATCCTACCGACTCCTCACCTCGTAGGTTTTTTGCTCAAGGATATAGCAAGCCGAAAGAGGGGCACAGGGGATGTACTTGTGCCTAAGGGAATTGTTTTGTTGCTTCTCAGTGATGGACTTGGATCCTGGGTAAGATGGTGGAAATGGGATGGGGGAAGAATTAATAAGTGCAGGACAGAATGCATAGCATTAATCAGAGCATCTGTGACCTGGTGTTGTTAAAGAACCCAATATCATCAAAAAGGTGTTTTCTGAAAGAAAAATATGTAGGAGCTTACAAATGAAACTTTGGAATGTATTCAATTGAGAATTTGGAATTGTGGGATTAATGATGAGTTCTAGTTGATTATTCAGGGAGAGGATTGTGGGAGTAGGATGAAGAAAATATGAACACCCATGAATTGAAAATGCCATCCAAGAAGGCTGATGCAGGGGCACAGCAGACTAATTCTCCTCCCTGTAGTTCCAACATCCCACATGGGGACCAGTTTACATATCAACTCCACTTTTGACCCATCTCTCTGCTAATGGCCTGGGAAAGCAGTGGAGGATGGTTAAAGTCCTTGGGCCTCAGCAATAATGTAGGAAATGAGGAAGATCCTCCTGGCTCCCAGCTTTACATCAGCTCTAGCTTTTATGACCATTTGGGGAGTGAAGTCATGGATGGAAAACCTTCTCTTTATGTCTCCTTCTGACTCTGTAGAATCTTTTCAAATAAAAATAAATAAATCTTTTTTAAAAAAGAAACTGCTATCCAAGCAGCACTGAATCGCCTAACATCTGAGAAGAGCAGAGCTGCAGAGACAGTGGCAAGTTCAAATTCTCATGCAGTAATGGGAGATGGCTGTCTCTGGTGAGCTTACAGATGGGGGCACTCAGATGGAATGTCTGAGACCATGGGGCCTCCATCCAGGGGAATTTTCAGAAGATCCTCCTACTTCTGCCCCTCCACACCAGGTACAGTGGGCATTAACTTGGAAAGGCTGGAGGGGATAGGGCTGCTGTCCGGTTAAATAAAAATAAGTGATTGGGCAGAAATGAAGGGGCTGAAAATGGACTCAGGTGTCAGAGCAGAGTTGGGGAGCAGAAGGTTCCAGGGCCAGAGTAGGGACTTGACATCAAAGGAGAAGGATGAGCAGTCATGCAGATGAAGGAGGAACCAGGGCTTATAGCTGCTGGCAAGTCACCTGCCAGTGAGTAGCCCTTCTACCATCAATAAAGAAACCAAGTTTAACTAGGGAAAATATGCAAACATAGACAGGATGGCATTAGTTTAAAAATATTTTAGGGATTTAATGGTTTCCATTTCTAGTTCTGCTGTGCAGTCGTAACTAAATCATCTGATAGGTTGTTAGAGAATACAAGGTGGCTGAGCACTACGTACAACAGTGTATATGGAACAATATAAAGATTCCCACAGCAAAGTTCAAGAGTCCTACTATATGGGAACAGTAAACTGCTCATGCAGGTGAAAATCACAGCCTGCCTGTAGATGGTTGCATTAAAGAATAGGGTTGGTAAAATATTGTCTGCTGATGTACTGGATTAGTATGTATGAACAGAATATGTAGCCATAGTTATTAGAGCATAGTATCTAATAAATTGCTACGTGGGCTTCATGGAAAAAAAGGCTTCTTTCATCTTAATCAGTTTAATTACAACTGCTTGGACAGATGTTTTGTCATTGTAAGTTAGTCCAATATGTGTAACACCCATCTCATATTGGAGTGTTAGTTTGAGTCATAGCTGCTCCATTTCCAATCCAGCTTCCTGCTAATGCACCTGGGAAGGTAATGATTGATGGTCCAAGTGCCTGGGTATCTGCCACACAAGAGGAAAACCCAGATGGAGTTCATTGCTCCTGACTTTGACCTTACATAGTCTATGCTGGTATAGATATTTGGAGAGTAAACCAGCAGATAGAAAATATTTCTTTCCCTCTTTCCTTTCTCCTCCCCCCACCCATTCTGGACTCTATATATTGCCTTTCTAACAAACTAATTTAATAAGTAAGTAAACAAATAAATGTTCTTTTAAAAGAAAAACTGCAGGCAATGTATATTCTTTGATAGTCCCAATGGTATATGACAGCCCATAAGGCTCCTGATAGTCCTATAGTAAGGATTTTAATATACAATTTTTGAGCATATTTTTTAACATATGATTTTTGAACTTCTTTGACCTTTGTTTTCTTTTTGAAAAAAGAAAATCTACCAGAAACTGATAGAATACTGGCATAACAAAAAACTTACATAAGCATGTCCAGAACAACAGAAACATGGTGAAATAAAGTGAAAGTGGCTTAGGTCTATACGGAAAAATCCAAAGCAAAATGTTTAGGTTAAATATAATTCCTATAGGAATCATCATTCCTACAAATTACCTTCAAAGCAAAATTAGTTCTCAGACTTCTTAAGCAGGTATGCCTCTGTACACAGATACTAACTTCATGTGATTTGCATTTTAAAATCAAGAGGGCTTCAAGCCTTTCTGTAAAAATTGTGGAGCCATTCGAGTGTCCTCTGAGAATGTGTTGTTCCTTCAGTGGCTAAGAACTCACCATCAATATGTCATCTGAAGAGTCAGATGGCTTTTGAATGATGCAGACTAAAAAAGTCCTAATTGGTCTCCATGGTTATTTCTATAGCATTTTGAAAATATGTTGGAAACATACAGAAAAATATAGAATAGCAGAGACACTTAATTTATAGATGAAAGTCTATTTGAATGAAATGGTGAATACTGATACTGATGGTAATCATTTAAATAACAGGGAGTGAATGCCATGAGCTTATACCTCACATCAGCTGCCACTTCAAACATATTGTATGCAGTAGGTCAAATCTGAAAGAAAACACACTTGATAGTAGGTAAGCTAATCATAAAGCCAAAATAATGGCAACTTAGTGGAGAGCTTGCTGTGTGTCAGACACTGACAAACATTTACTAGCAATACAGAGACTCAGCTCTACCTTTAAAGTGAAATTTAGAATCTAATACATGTCAGTTTTGTCGTCATTTCTCTTTATTTACCCCTTTTCATGGTCCTCTCTTTGCCCCTCCTAATATTCATTTTCCGTATGGTAATCTATGTTCTTGCATAAAACTTGTACCACATTAAAAATCCTCCATGATTTCCTGCCTCAAAGAAAAAACCATCCTAGCAATGTCCTGTAATGCTGCAGATAATCTCACTCACCATGGCATGGAAGGAGGTAACATGTTACCTAAGATCTTAATCCCTTGGCCTAACCTGGTCAAGATCCCATGACAACAGTTGAGAGAGGGAAACTCTTGAATTTCTTTGAAGCAACAAACTGGAAGGGCCTCAGAGCTGACTGTTATTCTAATAACCTGCAAGAAAATAGACATCTTAGTCCCCCAGCCACAAAAACCTAAATGAGGTGGGAAGTGGATTCTTCCCAATGGCCTCATGTGAAAGGGCAGCCCATCATAAATCTTTGAATAACATTATTTGAAAGGCATGAAGAAAAAGGAGAGAGAGCACGAGAGAGGGAGACAAATTCCTTTCCATCTTACAGTTTACTCCCCGAGCACTTGCAACAGCTGGAGTTGAGACAGGGTAAAGCCTGGATTCCACAACTCAATCAAGCCTCCAACATGAATCTCAGGAACTCAAATACTTTAGTATTTCTGCCTCCAAACATGGGCATATTAGGAGGCTGGGACTGGAAATGTAGGCAGAGCTTGAACTCAGGCACTTTGGTATGTGACACTGGTGTTCCAACTGGAGTAAGAACCATTATACAAAATGCTAGCATGCATCGCAACTTCATCCCTGACTACTCCTGAGCTGCACAGATGACTATACTGATTAGGAACTATTTTCAATCCCTGAATTTAGAGTCACTTGTTATGCAGCACTAGAGGGTGCTTGTCTGACCCAGCCTTCTTCCTCACCTGCATGTTTGTGATTCCTGGACTGTCATAAAACCGTGTTTCACTTCAGTGCCCTTGGACCATCTGTTTCTTCCTGCAAGGATCTTTCCTGGAGAAAGATGGATGGCTTACTCTCTTACTTCCCTCAGGAGTTTGTCCAAATGTCATCTTGTGAAAGACAACTCTTCATCCACTGAATATAAAAACAGCTCCAAATTGTCACTCACATTTTGCCCCTGCCAGTTTTTCTTACCGTATTCTGACCTTCATTGTTTACCCTAGCATGTATAAGGCTTTTTGTTTTACTCAATTGTATTCTTGTGCGTGAAGTAGTTTTTTTTTTTTATTAAATTTATTCATTAATTACATTGTGTTCTAATTTCATAGGAACTGGGATTCTCCCCACTCCTCCCCACACCCTCCCCCCATGATGGGTTCCTCCACCTTGTTGCATCACCACAGTTCAAGTTCAGTTGAGATTCCCTCTTTGTAAACATATACCAGGCATAGAGTCCAACATCTTATAATCCAGTCAAGTCAAGCTGCTTCTTAGGGAGACCCTCTCTGGTCTGTGAGCAGAGCCAATGAAGTAGTTTTAAGTATAAAAATAAATGCTTAATAAGGGCTTACACATTATTGAATTTCTTCTCTAACTTAGAACATATTTGTATAATATGAAATTTTGGCCATAGATGGTATCAAATTAGAAAGGAATGATTTCAAAAATTACAAAATTTTATGATTGGATAAAGGAAGGATTTTTGGAGAGATCCAAACTCAATCTGGCATTAAAAAGTATGCATCAAAAATTGCTTAGTTTCAGAGAGCATGCCTCTTTTAATTTAAAGCTTGATGAATTTCTAACTGCAAGGTTTGACATATATTATACTCTGAAATTATGTTCACATTCTGTATAATTTTGATCTTTTATTACCAGCTTTTAAAGATATTTGCATATATCTATTACTAAAAACTGACAGAAAACCCAGAAGCACAAAATACCTATTAATAATATATATAATTCAAAATTTTAATGTTGAATATTGTCCTCTCCTTAGTAATTAATAGTGAGTACTTGAAAAATGAACCATCCAATTCTCTATGCTTGTTACCTACATAATGTTTTTGGAGTATAAAGAACATTTTAACTTTTGTGACATTTTTGTGACTTTTTAAATCTGTCTGTATAAAAAATTTTGTTGAAGGAACAACAACAAAAATTTGCTGTAGGCGAGTATTTTGTTCAGTGGCTAAAAAGCCACTTGGAATGCTCACAGCCAGGTTAGAACACCTTGGTTTGAATAATAGGTCTGCTTTTTGTTCTAGCTTCCTGCTGATGCCAAACCCAGAAAGCAGAAGCCTTGAGTAGCTGGATCACCTGCTTGGGAGACCTGGATTGAATCTTAGACTCCTCAATTTAACTTGCCTGTTTTCTGTGGTTATTTAGGCACTGAACCAGTGACTAGAAGATTTCTTTCTCCTATTCTCCCTCCCTCTCAAATCATACTTTATCACTCCCATTCTCTGCTTTGCCTTTCAAATATGTAAATTTCTGTAGTAAATTTCTGTGCATAATGCCTAATGGCTCCTTTCTTGCTGTTATTTCCTTCCTCTCCCAAAACCTTACATGAATACAGAGACACTTAAAGCATTCAAGAAAAATGAAATTAAAGATGTTTATTTTACTGTGAAAAATGCTAAAACCCATACATAGTTTTCACAGCAAATGTTTTCAATGTATTTTGTGTAATACTGTTTTTCTCCCAATAGTTTTTCTTTCTCTTATTATGAATTAAAAGTATGAGGCAATAAAATAAATTCAACAAAGACCTTAGCCACGATTTTATTTGGGTAAGTCTGCATGTAAGTAATTTGAGACAGCAGGATGCCAGTTGATTTATACCATGGAGAGGAGATGTTGGCATGAATGTATTGTACTTCTTAAAGAGCATTTTTCTATAAAATATCCGATGAAATGCTTCTCATTATTCAAGTAGAATATTTCTACCTTTCATATGTGAAATGTCTAATGTCCTCAGATATTTTGAGAGAATACTGGGTGAGATAAAATCCACCCCTTTACTCTGGTATCCCAAGAAAATGTCAGAAATGAGATTTGGTTGATGTGGAAAGAGGATAGATAACTTTTAATGATGTGACTTTTATTCTCCCAGAATAAATTGGTATTTTTACTTGCCATTATTAATTTATTATCAGAGAAAATGGCTGTGTCCTTTCTCATTTATTCTATAACATAAAATTACAGAGTAAAATTGGCTTTTTATTGTGGTGTAGTTCCATGAATTTTAACACTTGTATAAATTCTTTTAACTACTTTTATCATCGGGACACAGAGTTATTCCATTACTATAAGGAGTCTCCCTCATATTGCTCCTTTGATTCACACATGCAACTTTGCCAACATCTGGCAACCACTGATCATTTCTCCATTACTGTAAGTTTTCTAATTGTGAAAGACATCAAATGAACTAAAGTATATGTATTCTTATAAAACGTTTGAGACTGGATTTACTCATGGCTTTGTGCTTTTGGAATCCAAACAACCTATCATGAGCATCTTTGTTTCCCTTTATTTCTAAGAATTATTCCATGACATCGATGTACCACAGTTTAACTATTTGTGTTTAATTTGATTGTTTTGGGCTTTTGTGGATTATGAGTAGAGTTGCTATGTTTTCACATGCGGGCTTTTGTGTTAATTCTCTAAGCTAAATGTCTAGGATTGAGGTTAGTGGGTTATGTGGTACATCTGTGTTTATTTTTTCCTTTAGATGATATATGACACTAATGTTCTATCTATGTTGTGCTTTTTCTGAGTCTTTCAGCTGGGATGGCTCACTGCTTTTAAATTTTATTAAAAGCTAATGGCCATTGTGTTGGATATTTTTTTTAAGTTCTGTTATCATCCATATATCTTCCTTTTTTTAAAAAAAATATTTCTTCTTTATTACAAAGTCAGATTTAGAGAGAGAAGGATCCTCTATCCACTGGTTCATTCCCCACGTGGCGACAATGGCTGAAATGAAGCCAGGATCCAAGAGCTTCTTCTGGGTCTCCTATGTGGGTACAGGGTCCCAAGGCTTTGGGCCATCCTCTACTGCTTTTCTAGGCCACAAGCAGGGAGCTGGAAGGGAAGTAGAGCAGTCGAGACATGAACTGGCGCTTATATGGGATCCTGGCATATGCAAATCTAGGACCTTATCCACTAGACTATCACTCTGGATCCCTTCTGTATATCTTCTTCTGAAGCCTATCTGTTCTTGAGTTTTTCACATTCCTTAATTACATTCTGTTCTTGCTATTGAGTTTTGAAAGTTTTTTATATATTTTGGTTACATTTTCTTGGTCAGATATGTGGTTTGCAAACATTTTCTTCTTGTCAATAGTTTGACTTTTTTATAATAAATTTCATAGGTTAAAAGTTGTCAACTTTAATAAAACTTAATATATTGACTCTTGTTTTTTCTGTATTCTGATTGTGGTGTCATATATTAGAATTCTATACCTAATCATGATTCATAAAGATTATTCCCAGATTCAGTTTTTTAAACTGTGTGATATTTTTATGTATTGCACCTAGATCTACGAACTGTTAGAACCTTTGCTTATGCTGTGACATTTAAGCAGAATTTCTGATTAAGTATTTACTTCTTTGAAAGGCAGAGTTACAGAAACATATAGAGACAATGAAAGACATGTTCCATCTGCTGATGTATGCTGTGAATGGCTGAAACGGATAGGTTGGGCTGTCCTAAGCCAGGATTCCATGCTGCTTCAGGGTCTTCCATGTTGGTGCAGGGTCTTGAGCAGTTGGGCCTTTCTCCACTGCTTTGCCAGGTGCATTGACAGGAAGCTAGATTGGAAATGGAGCAACAGGGATTTGAACCAGTGCCTATATGGTGTACCAGCACTGCAAAGGACAGTTTACTCTCTATGCCATGGTGCTGGCTGGAAGCAGAGTTTAATTTTAGTTGCAAGTAAATAGATATGTTTGGAATACAATTTGCAACAAATCATTTCAATCTTCTTTTCTTTTCATTAAATTACCTACAACACTGCCAAAACAAACTGGTCAGATGGCATATTTTATTTCATTTATTACTGCATCTGTCCTTGGATCAAGGCTATTCAATTCTAATAATATTAATTCTTCAAATCCATAAGTATGGGAGATTTTTCTTTTTTTCCTGTGTCTTCTTGGATTTGTGTGTGTGTCCTTCAATTTTTGTGTCCATTACACAGCTACTATACATCCCCTTAAATGAAAAGCCACAAAACAAAATCAACATCAGGAAGAATAAATAAATTAACAACACCATGAAGTTAAATAACAGGTTACTAAATAACTAACATGTTGCTAAAGAAATGAAAATCAAGAACCTTCTTGAAGAAAATGATGCTACTGTATGATCTATGAGTCACTGAAGAATTTAATCAGAAGAAAGTGTTTTGAAGAGATGAAACTAACAGAAAACATCAAAATCCATGCGATACAGTTTCCGCTGATTTTTGTTGGTGGAATGTGTCTGTTCTAGACAATAAATAGATGTTGTTTTGTTTTTCAATCCAGTCTACTAATCTATGACATTTGATTGAGCTTAAGCCCTTTACATTCAGGGTTAATATGTATGGGTGGTAATTTGGTCCTGTGCTTTTAGAAATGGGTCGTTCATTGCTTTAGTCTTCTGTTGTCATTTTATTAGGATGTTCTTCCCATTTGCCTTTGGTTTTGTTTGGTGTTATTCCTCTTCTCTGTCAAGAGACCATCTTGAAGTATCATTTGTAGGGCAGGTTTGAAAGAGGCAAATTCTTTTAACTTGTCTTTACTGTGGAAAAATTTTATTTCATTTTCAAAGACAAAAGAAAGCTTTGCTGGATATGTTATCCTGGGCCGACAATTTTTTTCTTTTAGAATCTGGAATATGTCCCTCCATTCTCTTCTTGCCTGTAGAGTTTCCTGTGAGAGATCTCCTGTGAGTTTAATTGGCATTCCTTTATATGTCAATTGATTTTTTTACGTGCACATTTAAAGATCTTTTCCTTATGTTCAATTGAAGAGAGCTTGATGATCATGTGTTGTGGTGAAGATCGCTTTTGATCAAGCCTGTTGGGAGTTCTGTGCCCCTTCTGGATGTTGTTTCCCAATTCTTTCTCCAGATTAGGGAAATTTTCCTTTATTATTTCATTAAATACATGTGCAAACTCACCTTCTCTTTCTGCACCTTCTGGGACTCCCATAACTCTTATATTAGGTCTCTTAATAGTCTTTCAATTCTTGAATACTTTGTTTTGGCTTGATCCAGCTCTGCTTCCAGGTTTTTGTTTGCTTCCCCCTGGTGACAGTATCTTCCAATTTTGAGATTCTTTCTTCTGCTTGCTTCATTCTATTTTGGAGACTCTCCACTGTACTTTTAATTTACTCTACTTGTTCTTAATTTCTGATATATCAGCCTTGATTTGCTTTCTTGCTGCTATTTCCTGTTTACCATATTCCTTAAGTTCTTTGAACTCTGGTATGTGCTTCTCATTGTTGATCAGAATCTTTTTTAAAATTTTTTTAAAATGATGTTAGTTGATTAGGGTACGAAGGGTCAAGGGCTACAGGAAAGTGTGTAATACCATTGTTTCCACACTAATATTTTTTCCCCTGTATCTGAGGTCAGGGGAGAAACAAAGGGAACAGCCCCACTCAGCCTCCCACCCATCCCATTTCCCCAATGTGAGGCACGCTCCGAGGGTCCTGTTCAACCAGTTTTAATAGTTCAACAGTTCTGAATTGCTGCCAGTCTCACCGTTCCATTCACGATGAAGCCTATTCAGAATCCACTGGCTGACATAGTCTCTTCATGATTAGGGTTCTGAGATCAGCAGTTCAGCTGGAGGGATCTCCAAAGAAACTTCATCTGAGATTATCCCAAACTTGGTTCTTGTGTGAACCTGCCAGCACAGGGTCTGGCATAGTCCATCGCCCCAATCAGCTTATGCACATGCTGGTCATTGCAATGGGGACAGAATAGACCAGGCAGGGCTACAACATCTGTGGGCCTCATGTGAGCTAGACTGGGGAAGGGCCTGATTGGGCTGACTGTTCCAAATGGTGCAAGCAAAATTAGAATGGGTGAGGGTTGGCTGGGCTTTGCCACATCATCAGATGGTAGAGACTGGCACTGTGTGCCAGTTCTGTTAAGTTAAATGCCAGAACCACCTGGAGAGTGCATGATGTGGGAGTGGCCTAGTAGGGAGATAGTGGGCACCTCCCTCGTGGGTAACCACTCCCACTGGAGAGCATGAAAACCAGGACAGGGGCAGGGGTGTCTAGACAGAAAGGCACCTGCCAGTATGTGTGTGGGTTGGATAGTAGGTTGGTTGGGTTGAACTAGGCTTCAATGCCCATTGACAAGTGCCAGAGCTAAATGTGATGTGGGACAGCCTGAACAAGCCTGCGGTATACACTGGCAAGCATGGGAACCAGGGTAGGGAGCAGGCCTGGTAGGGGTTATGGGGAGTTGTCCTGACTAGGCTGCAGCTCCCACTGGTTTGCATGAGGACCAAGTATGAAGTGGGTAGAATAGAGCTGGAATACAACACCCATTGGTTGAATTGATCAAAAGCTTTAAAATGAGTTTTCTGAATTCTGTGTTGCCCATTTTCTTGATGTCTTCCTCAGTTAACTCTGAGGTTGGCAAAGGGTTTTGCTCTGTTGCAGGGCAGTTTTCAGTAATATTCATTGTACCTTTGTCTCTTCTTTTGCTCTTGGTCATTGTACTTCTGGTTAACAGAGTCTTCTCCTTGGGGCAGGTTCTAAGCTGTGTCACCCACAGGTCTACAGTTTGATTTTACTTAGTGCAGTTGGTACACAACTCTTTGCTTGCAGTCATTTGTGCCATTCCCTCCAGTGAGTTCCAGGTCTGGGTTCTTACGTTAGATTTCCACCAAGAACTCCATAGCCCCAACTCCTGACTCACCAATCTCCACCTCCTTTGATACTGTGCTGAGGCTGCACCGTTTTCTGTAGAACCTTTCCAGTGGTTTGATTCTAAACTTATCAGATGTGACAGTTTGGATGAGATAATTAGGTTGTCTTTGTATGAAATCATATCATATGAAATAGATTTGACTTTGTCTTTGGTGCTTGTATATCTTTTTTCCTTTATCTTACAAATTTCCCTTGCTAAGAATTCCATCCAATAAAATATTGAATAAGGGTAGAATGAAAATATTTAGATAGCTCCAGATCATAGAATAATTCTTTTGGCTTTTCAGCTTTTATTACGATGTTTCCTGGGGGTTGTCATATATAGGTTTTTTTTTAATTTTTATTGGAAAGGAAGAGTTAGTGATAGAGAAGAAGAGAGAGAGAGAGAGTATGTGAGACAGAGAACAGGCAGGCACAGAGGGGGAGATCTGCCATTCACTGATTGACTCCCAAATGGCCATAACAAACAGAACTGAGCTGACTCGAGGCCAGGAGTTTCCTCTAGGTCTCCTGGGTGAGTGTCCACAGACCTAAGGGCTTGAGTGAACCTCTTCTGTTTCATCAGGCAATAGCAGAGAGCTGGATTGGCAATGGAGTGGCCAGAACTTGAATAAGCAACCATATGGGATGCTGTTGCTGCAGTATGCCAGCCCCGTAGGTAGATTTGTTTGTGTGTGTGTTAAATTTTTATTTTGAATTTTATGGCACCATTTCATAGAGACTAGAATCTTCACCCCCCCCCCTCAAATCCCACCTCCTAACTGATTTTCCCCATATTGCCACAGTGGCATAGTCCTTCATGAGGAGTCATGATTCCATCAGTATGTTATTTAAGTGTGCCCCGACAGTGCTGGTACAGACAATGTCAGATAGTCTAGCATCCCATTGTCTACACATTTTCAACAGTTTAATTGGGAGTCCGTCTTTGATTTGGAATCAGGGATGCATGTTGCATTGTATCCCCACTTCTGGATATGTTAGTCTCCGTTATTCCATCACTGTACATTCCCTTAAATGAGAAGCCATGAAATAAGGTCAACAACTGGAATGATTTAGAACAACAATATAACAACAACACCAAAAACTCATTTTCATTTCTTCGACTCCATAGGTAGTTTTTTAAGGTGAAGAATAAACTTCCTATAATCAATTTTAGAATTTTACTCATGGTTGGACTTTGAACTTTATCCAGTGACTTTTATGCATAGATTGAGATGGTCTTTTGAATTTTATCCTGCATTTTGTTGATAATGCATGTAACGTTTTTCAATGTCCATGTATTAAAACATCCTTACAATTCTGGGTTGAATCCTGCTCTTTCTTGTAGATCATCTTTTTGATGTGTGGTATATTTTATTTGATGTAGCCATCTTACTTTTGAGTAAATATATGAGCCAAATATTTATTGAATCCCATTTAATAGTAGCCAAGATACAACATCAGTTTTGATATCCCTGTTTAGATACATGCATGTAAAACAATGTGGAACACATATAAGTTGAAATACTATTTGCCCTCCCACCCCCAAAGTTAAATTTTGTCATTTATAACAAAAGGACAAAACTGGAGATTATAATGTTAACTGCAATAAGCCAGACACCAGAGGACAAATGCCTCATGTTCTCTCTCATATGGGAAAGATTTAAATGATGTAAATCTGAACTTAGTGTAGTGATTGCTGGAACTGAGTTGTGCGGGAGTGACATGGAATATAGTGTGGTTAAAGGGTACAAAGCAGAGCCAGATAGAAGGTCACAAGTTTGAGAGTTTCACAGAAGAGTATAGCGACTGTGGATATTGCAACACCATGTTCTATATCACATAAACCAACTGAAGGAGAGAAGCTGGTAGGCTGAAAACATGGAGGCAGGGTGGGGAGGTGGAAATACTATTGCTTCAAGTGGTATTTTATGCTGCATGCATGTATTGCAGTGTTACACCATGGTCCACAAATATATACAGGTACTACTTGCTAACAGCAAATATGGAAATGAAAAAAATTACACCATTTTTCATTATTACAGATTTACAGTAACCCTAAAATACTTTGCTCAATTCCTACGTTATGTTCTCTGTACTTTTTTTTTTATTAAGATGGGTTTGTTGCTTTATTTCTTTGGCTCTTCTTTTAACTTTTCAAAGTAGCTGACCAATATCTGCCGATCAAAATGTTTGTGTGATTTAATCTGGTATTATTTTGATCTGTAGGGAAATTGGGGGAAAAATAGATTCTTTATAATGCTGTGTCATACAACTCATCAGCAAAGATCATCTATTTGGAGCTTTGATTTCTTTTATGGTTTTAAGAATGATCTTATAAATAGTTATTACAGTTACACGTAAGTATTTTGTTTTAGAGCTACAGTAATTTTTTTAGTATTTTAGTAATATAGACATCAGATATTATGTATTTAATAAATACCCTATTTTTAAAAATTTCACCTTTCAATTGTTCACTGCTAGGCAATTGTGTATTGCATTTGCATAGTGTGAAACCCTGTGATTTCAACCTCACTTCTGTTTTCAAAACCTTTACAGCGTCATTTGGATTTCTCTCTGCTGTTTGTCATACAGAGAATCATGTAGGACCTTCAAGGTGATCTGCTCCACTGATGAGTTCTTCAACTCTCTGATGAACTTTTTAGAATCAGACCTATGAATACACAAGTTTGGTGTAAGGCTGAGAGTTCGTGAACAAAATGGGACAATTTCTCTTCCTGTCTTCTTTCTATCACAACTTCTGTGGCAATTTCCTGTTTCCTGGGATTCTCTTATCAGATTTGGCATGCAATTCTACCCTCTTTGCCCTGGCCATGTGGTAGAACAGTGAGAAACAAAGGGTAAAGGATGTTTACCGTATATTGTTCCTATGAAACTCTCTCATTCATAGATTCATGTGCATGTCAGTGCTGAGAGTTGCTAGTTTTTTTGCTGCTGCCCCAGTTATTCCAACATTACTTGGGATCTGGGGCATGAGAAAGAGACAACAGGCTCCTTTCAATGTTTCTGAGTTTTCTGTCTTTCTGGTGCTTTGAAGCATGGCACGAGGACTTCTGAAGTTATGTCTAGCAGCAATGCCCATCTCTAAGGTTGGAATTGGACTCAGTTTAGGCATTGGGATAATAAAGGGAGAAAAACAGGAGACTCACTGCTGCTGCAATGATTTTTAAGTTTTTGATTATCCCCCAATGTGCCTGAAGCTGTTTATCTTCAGAGTTTGTTTACAGTGAGCCATTTAGAGCTGAATTTTGTAGAAAGTGACAGGTAGGGGTCTTGCTTCTTACCTCTGAAGGCTGCTATCCAGTTGTCCCAGCAGTATTTGTTGAAGAGTCCAAACTTTTTCACCATATTGTTTTCAGGTTTCTTGTCACAAATTAGTTGGTTGTACATGTATAGATTCACTTCTCGGGTTTCTATTCTATTCCAGTGATTGTGTCTGTTTTTGTACCAGTACCAGACTAATTTGATTTCTGGTGCCCTGTAGTCTGTCTTGAGGTCTGGGATTGTGATTCCTCTAGCTATATTCTGCAGGATGCATTTGCCTACTGAAAATCAAATAATTATTTTCTGGGTGGAGAGCCAGTATATAGCTAAGAACTTTCTTATTCAGGGTTGATTGCATGTTTTTTTCTCTTAAACATACTCCTTTATATAATGGTACAATATAGGTAGATCAGTTTGAACAAAAAATACTCAGCTGTTCCTACATTTTGGCAGGTCCTGATATAAGGATTTAAATCATAGCAGACTATGTCATTTAGCCTCTCTGATTGGGAACTGGGCAATGTTTAAAATATTTCCATGTGAGAGAGAAATAAAATTGTGAAATTATAGCATTAAGAGGAAAATCTGGACTGAATGGAATGGAAAAGATGGGTTGGGTCATAAATTCTTCAAATGTAACAAAATTGAAACATTACTACTAAGAAGAGACAAATGTAGGAGAAGCTTTGGAGAATGATTCAGTAGAGCTTACTGATGCCAAAGCAAAATTGAAGTTCTAGATTTAGATATTAGGAATAGGTTAATTATGGCACATCTCCACTGAAATGCAGTTGAATCTTACAAGTTGGGTGGAATTTCTTAGAAGGAACTTACCATTAGAAAGAAGCAAAGACAAAAAGCAATAATTCAATCACAAAGTGCCCAAGCTGTTAATAACAATAGCTAAATTTTATTATTAGCCTGCATTAATGGATTTTGTAACTTTCAACCATAACAGAGGCATTTTCAGTTAGACTTATATCAGTAGAGTTCTCACTTCCATGAAGCTTAAGGAAATTCAGCTTTGGTGTGAGATTATAATCACCAAAGCGTTCAACAGTATCTCACTGATACTTGTATCCAGAGACACTTTTCTTGTTCAAGTCAAGTTTTCACTGCCTAGTTACACTTCTGGGTGGTTTAAATGCAAGGCATGCCTTGCAGCAGAATATTGCTGTGCATAGTGGCATGACTGTTTTATATTCACTAAGACAGGCAGTTCTAATGATAGTTTTTCTCTAGATGTTTGCAGAATCGTTTGTTGGTTCCTATCACTGTGGCATTTCCAAAATTAGAGGAGTTATTTACATTTTGCTATTTAACATTTTCTGAGATTTTTTTCTTCTACTTTTGCTTGACTGAGGGTAGCAGAATAGATGGCAAAGAAGTTCGAAGAATGTGTCATTAAATTGTCTTCTATCGGAAGCATGTTTTGTATTCCATTTCCTCACTCTTCTAAAAACATTTGTATGTTTCAGCATGTGAGATTGAATATTTCATAAGGAAGCATGAGGGGAGTTATTTTGAAGGCAAATTTTTAAAGAAACTTAACCACTGATGTATTATGTATGCTGAAAATCTAGGTGAGAAGAAGCTGTAGATTTATATGGCTGAGATTCCTGATGCCTTGCCTTCCTCATTTTGTTGGCATGGTTACATATTTGAATCTATTTCCTTTTGTAAAGAAAAAAATTCACATTGTGATCAAGAAGTGTAGTGGCCATGAAATATCTGTCTTTTATGTCTCTGCGTCAAACAGTTGTAATGATCTGGATAAAGACTACCCACCATTACATATAGTTTTAAATTATTTTTTCATATATATATATATGGACACCCACACTTCACATCAGAGTAGCTCAGTTTGATATCCAGTTCTGACTCCTTGCTCCAACTCCTCTGTTGTCCAGGCTCTGGGAAGCAGTGGTGCTGGCTCAGATTGTAAAGTTTCTGCCACCCCTGGGGGACATTTGAAGAGCATACAGTGGATGGGAGCTCTCTCCTCTTCTCTCTTGTCTCTCTGCTTCTCAAATAGATAACAATTTATTTTTGAAATTTCATGAAAAATATGTATTAGGAAAAAACTATGCATGAGCATCAGTTATGTTCTGCACAAAAATAAGCCTGTGTATTCATCTATTTATAATGTGCGAGCTATTAGAAATATGTTGTTACAGGAAAATAGAACCCTTTCATATTTGACTGTGTTAAATTATTTCTCAGGTAGGCATTTGGTTTGTATGTGGCCAAAGTGGGAATGGAAGTTGGAGAATAACGGAACGGGGCCAGGATGTGGTTAAGATTTTTTACATGTCCACAACAACCTTTGGTTTTCTTGATGCTTATGATGGATCAGAATCTGGAGTTGGGGGCTCTGACATTATATAGTTGCCATGAGAGAGAACAATTGCTTTGCAATCAAAGAGAATGGAAGCTGTACTACGTAAGTGATATATCCTTAGTCTCTTAGCTAGTTAGTAGCTGAGTAGGAAAGAGAACTTGGGTTTCTGGATTCCTGGTTCAGAACTCAGTTCAGTGCAAATGTGATGAATAGATCTTTGGTCATGAGCAACAGTTTTCTCGTCCCCACCTGGTAGGTTGAAATCATAGTTAAGTATCTAACTTTGTTTTTTCCTGACTCTTTATAAAGTATTCTTTGGAAGGGTTTTTGGAGACACAAGGTTGATACCTCGTTTAATGCCTCTCCTGATGGAAGAGAGGTATTCATACCTGTTTCTTTGGGAACTTGTTGCAGAGTTAACAGGAAAAGCTTCTGAACTTTACATTTTAGTTAGATGGCCAGATGAATCATTATTTTGGATATCTTTGGTACATTTCCTTCACAACTGGGTTTACTGGTTTGTCATTCACCCATCTCAAACAAGAAGGCATGTACTGAGGTACTCCAAAGTTGTAGGGATAAAACAGTTGCAGAATACCGTGATGTCAAAAGGTAAAACAAGCTGTTTGTTTTAATCCCACTCAGGGATGAAGTGAAACTTAAGGGAAATAAAAAAGTTGGAAACCAGAAGGGAGAAAAGCTGAAAAAGTAATCAAAAAGTTTTTTTTTTTTTTTTTTTTTTTAAGGCAGATGGGGCAATAGTTGAGAGTTTACTCCCATAGAACACGGCTTATTTATCTATGTTAACATTTTTGAATGTTCACTTGCATTACAATTATTTTGAAATTTGAATACTCTGCATTGCTCAGAATATTGCTTGTATCATCTGTTACACTAAGTATGTGTGTCTCAGGAGAGCATTTAATCACTGTTAGAATTCAAGTCCCATGTGGTCCTGTAGAGTGATCTGTTGTAGTGGTAGGTTTCTGTTTCGGTAAAACTTCTGGACACAGTAAAATAAAATATATTAATTCATGGATAACAATGATAACTCCATACTGCTGCTGCTGCTGCTGCTACTACTAAGATAAAACGGGAACTGAGAAGAGATGATTACCTGGTTTAAGGCACAGTGATAATAAGCGTGTCACATCAATAACCTTACCTGATTTTATGCTTGAACCATAGTTATTACCACCTGTGTTTTTTGATTGTGGAAAACAAAGTTTCATGTTTTTAAGACGCTTGCCCAAGGTAGCATCGCTACCAAATAATGCACACTGTTGAGTTTGCACTCTTTTTAAAGATTTATTTGTTTTTATTGGCAAGTCAGATATACAGAGAGAAGGAGAGACAGAGAGGAAGATCTTCTGGCCTTTGATGCACTCCCCAAGCTGCCACTATGATTAGTTCAGTGAAAAAAAAATTAGAACAATGGGCTTTGAATACCTAGAAATTAAGCTAACTTAGTTTGCTCAAACAAAATTTTTCTTTCCCAATTAAATGTGTAATTTTAAGTTTCTGTTTATATAAAGGGAACAGATTTCAGGTATTTCAATATGCAGTTTTAAGAACTTAATGATGTTTCTCACCCCACTGGCCTTCCCTCCCTTGCTCCTCTCCTTCCTCTTCTTTCTTATTTTTCTTTTAATTTTTTTCCAATGACCTTTTTCAATTTAAGTTATATTCACATACTTAAATATTCACTAAGTAAAGAATTCAACAAGTAGTAAATAGAAAATCACTGTTACCCAGGAATATAGACAAGGACTATAAAAATAATCAAATCTCAAAATGTCAGTTATACTCATGTGTTCCTCTTTTTGTACTCTGTATGTTATTTGCTGCCCTTCTGGAAAAAAAAACAACTATAATGTGTTGTTGGGTACTAGCTTATTAAGACTAAGGAACTCTATTTGTATCTATTTTGTTGCAAAAGATAGAATATCGTTCTTTTTATGGCTGAGTAATATCTATCATGTGTATAGACCACAGTTTCTTTATCTGGTCCCCATTATAGTCAGAGGGTTAATATTCTACTGAACATAGAGTGTCAACAAACAAATGTTAAAATGACAGTAGTTCAGCAGAAATCAAGCATGAGTTATTAACAATAATCAAATGAAACTATGTGTAACTTCACAATAGTAGTATATAATTATTAATAACTCATTTAACAAAGATTTATGACAAAGTTTTGAACAGTATATTTGTTACAAAATTAATACAGTGGGAAATATTTTTTCTTTATTTTTCTTTAATTTTTGTGCCTACCTAATAGGGAGACATGTGGGATTTGTATTCTTTATCCATCTTGATTCACTCAACTTGAAGGCCTCCAGTTGCAACCATTATGAGGCAAATGATAAAACAATAGCCCATTGTGAATGTGCGCTACATTTTCTTTACCCATTCATCTGATGATGATCAGTTTGATTGATTTAATATTTTGGCTCCTCTCAAAAGTGCTACTATACATATGGTGGTGCCGGTATCTCTTTTGATACATGGTGTTTAGTGTTCTGTATCTTTCGGGTATGTATCCAGTAGTGTGATTGCTGGGTCATGTGCAAAGGCTGTATCTAGTTATTTTTAAAGAAATCTTCTTACCATTTCTCACAGTGGCTACACTAAGTTATATTTATACTATAGTGTATAAGAGCCTCCGCTTTCTCCACACCATTGCCAAAATCTGTTACTCTCTGCTTTTTGGATAAAAGTAATCTGACAGGGGCAAGGCAATATCTCATTGTGGTTTTCATTTGCAATTCTGTGGTAGCTAGGGATGCTCAACATTATTTTTTTCATATAATCACTTCTTGGATATTTGTACTTCTTCTCTTGAGCACTGCTTATTGAAATCTGTTGCCCATTTCTTAAATGGGTGAGAAAGATGGTTGTTGTTGTTTTGAGTTTTTTGTGTTATGTATATATATATATATATATATATATATATATATATATATATATACTGGATATTAATCCTTTGTCAGATAAATAGCTTGCAGATTTTTTTGTTCTGTTGAATGTCTCTTCACTTTATCATTTCTTTTTGTGTGTAAAAGTATCTGCATCTAATATAACCTCATGTTTCCAGTTTTAGTTTTATTGCCTGTACTTTGGAAGTCCTATCCAAGAAATCTTCATCCTCACAAATGCCTTTAAGTGTTTCCGCTACATTTTCTTCTAGGAACAATATAATCTCAGGACTTAAATTTAGATCTTTGATTTATATTTATGGAGAGAGGTAAGGGTATGATTTCAATCCTCTATTTATGTGTAACTAGCTTTACCGGCCTCATTTACTGAAAAGATTATCCCTGTTCCAATGAACGGTCTGGGCACTTTTGTCAAAGACCGGTTGCTGTATATACATGGATTAATTTCTGTCTCTCTCAGTTACTAACATTTTAAACAATTTCTTTCAGAGGGTTATTTTAGTTTATTACAGGAAATCAGTCTCATGAAAGGAAATCTCTAAGTCTTAGGAAAAAATCTATACGGGTGTCATATGATGCTCTAATTCTTGATTAGCTAGAATTGTTCAAAGTACTTAGATCAGCTGAGGTAAGCCACGTTAAACTTCAGCTTTGGATGCCGATAGCCTGTATCAGAGTGTGTGTTTGAATCCTGGCTGTTTTGTTTTTGACCTACCTTCCTGTGAAAGCGACTGAGAAGGCGAAAGAAGGTCAGTATGTTTGGGCTCTTGCCATTCTTGTGGGAGAAGAAGATGCTGTTCCTGCTCCTGGCTTCAGCTTAGCGTAGTATATGCTGTTGCAGTCATTTTTGTCGTAATTATCAAATAGAGGTTCTAATCTCTGGGTTTTTTAACCTCTCTCATTTTAGTATGAATTTCAAATATATGAATAAGTAAACCTGAATCTCTTAAAAATGTAACTTTAAAGATGTGTTTGAATTTGTACCTTTCATGAATTTAGAAAAAGTAATTGCCATGATTTTGTAAATAATCATGATTCCTTTTCATACAATTATCTATTGAATCAATTTTTCCATCATTTTAAAATAACTTATTATCTTAAAACGTTTTTAAGAAGATTTACTGATTTATTTGAAAGGGAGAGTAACAGGGGCAGAGGGAATGTTGAACAGAGATGAAACCCTTGGTACATTTACCTGATGGTTGCAAGAGCCAGGACTTGACCAGGACAAAATCAGGTCAAGTTGTTGTTCTCTATCTATTCTAATTTGTTGTTGTTGTTTGTTGGTTTTGTTTGTCTTCTTATAGAAAAAGAACCTTGAAGTGTGATGGCTGTTAATTTCACTTTTAGAATGCCCTGATATTTGTTAGCCGTAACAGGCTTATGGTTATGAAACCAATAATAAAATCTATAGAAACAAAAATGTTGATCATCATCATTAAATACAGAAAAATTGATCAAATGACCAGTAGACCTGAATGATACAGAAACCTGGATTTGCTGCTTTATCGCCTTGGTGGCATCTCTCCATAATTTTAGCACTTGGTTTCATTACATAAGAAAATAATAGGTTGTGTGAACTGAGACCTAGGATTCTGTTCTGCTTTATATTTATGCGAAATTACATTGGATATGAGAGAATCCTCTTTATCTGCTCACTTAGAGACATTATGTTAGGGCAAAGACATAATCAGTTTGTATCCAGTGGCCCAAACTTTCTGTGACATGCATGTGTAATATTTCACATGGTTACTATACAAAGCTATGGTTATGCTTTCCTAGAATTTGATGGCTAGTAAGTTATGAAATCTTTTCTCCCCTGGAGGTTATTTCTGAAAGCCTGTAATACCTGTTTTATCAGTGTTTTAGAAATATATGTGTATGTATTTTAAATTTCCATTTATAAAATTGGATGGCAAAGAGATAGGGAGTAAGATGAGTAAACAAAGACTTTCACTGGTTAACTCCCTGAATTTCCAAGAAAACCTAGTCTGTGCCACATGGAATCCAACAGCTCAGAACTCAATCTCTCTCTTATGTGGGTAATAGGGAATCAAGCACTCGAGCTGTGACCTACTGCCTCTAAGGCTGTACATTATTAGGAAAGAAGATCTGAGCTGTATTCTTAGCCAGGCATTTTGATGTAAGATGTTCAGTGTCTTAAGTGTCATTAAACACTGTGCATACTCCACTCAGTATTTTTTTGGTAGTCATAGTTTCTGATTAACTTTTATTTGAAGTGGAAAAAATGCAGCAATAGTGTTATTCAAATATTTCTCTTTGTTTGAAGCAGATATTTTAATTTAAATTGAATGGAGCAAATAGCAATGTTAATGGTTTGCAGAAGCACAAGCATCCTCGTCATGCTTTGAGAGAGGTTTTTTTTAAAAAAACTTTTTGTTCTTTTCTGTTTCTGCTTGTAGAACTTCAGATGGTGGCAAAGTGGTTGGCAGCATAGAAGTCAGTGTTGTGAAGATGGGGGAGGCTGAAGATGGAGAAACTGACCACATTACAACAGATATGCAGGGACAAAAGGTAGGTTCTCAGCCAGCTTGAGGCACAAATTAAATTGAAAACAGTCAGCTTTGCCAGATGCCTTCACTCCTGACACTCTGAGGGTTTGGGAATCACATTACTCAAAAGGTAAATGATGCACAATATATATGTTTCCTCTCCTGGACCAGAGGGTCTATTTGCAAGGAACTATGTAGAACTATGCACTATTCAGAGACACCTTTCCCTTTGCTGCCAACTGCCTTGTTAACACTGCTTCTTCCAAGTTGGAACAAGAATATTGATTGTTTTGCATTCTGATAATAACCTGCATGAGTTGCAGAGAAGACTCAGAGACCGTTATTACCAAAAGTAACCTACTCTCCAACTCCCAAAGCTATCTTTGTTTGCAGTTTTAGTTGGATTAATTTTTATATGAAGTCCAGCAGATTAAACAAGAACTGTTTGCCTTATGTACTCAGTGAAAGGTAGGAAATAGTATAGAGCAAGGGGCTGGTGCACGATCTGAATGAACGAACGTGACAGCTACAGCAAAAGCAGTTTTTATGAATCCTGAGATGAAGTCTCAATGCATGTAAATAGGGCACCAGGAACTTTTGCTTTCTATAATAAAGAAAAATCTCTGTGTAAACATTAGTCTAAATTTCTTTCTTAGGATTATAATTACCTAGTTTATTGAGACAATAGAGGTTCAGGGGACAGACATATCTGGTTATGAAGCTGAGTTTGCTTTTCCACTGCAATTCGTAACTTTGCATTAATGAGAAAGTAAAGGAGAGGAGAGGAGGGAGGAGAGGAGAGGAGGGGAAAAAGGAGAAAGGCAAGGAAAGGAAAAGAAAGGAAAGGAAAGGAAAGGAAAGGAAAGGAAAGGAAAGGAAAGGAAAGGAAAGGAAAGGAAAGGAAAGGAAAGGAAAGGAAAGGAAAGGAAAGGAAAAAATAGCAGTGCCTCTTAGGACTTAGTTTCTGTTGAGTGCTCCTCATCTTTTGCGTGTCTGAATTTGGGTAATTATGAAACAGCTACACACATTTAGCTAGCACTTAACTAAGTTTACCTTTCAAAATATTTTTTCTTGCCCTAGAATGGCCTAAGTTGTTCTAGTTGTTCTCTACTACCTGAAGCCCTTACCTTATATATAACTCTCCCTAATCTCCCCCTGGGAATCATTACATCATGAAAACATCCAAGGAGTCGCAAAGTAAATGTGATTACTTGCAAATATCAGGGTCAGGTGAAGTTCTGCAGCAGAGTCTGTTGAGTTTTGTGCATTCAAGATCCCTGTGTTAGCACTAGTTTACTACAGTCTAAGCTTGTTTCCTTTAGGGGCCCGTTTAGGGGACTCATCTTTGAAGTCATCACATGAATTCTTGTTTCTAGACCAAGCAAAGATTTGGGTTCTAATTTGATACTAAGAGTAGAAGCAGGCAAACTCTCCTTCCTGTAACAGTGTGCCAGGAGATTAGGAGCAGAACTGTTTTCCATTTCAGAAGAGAATTGCTTTAACACAGAAAATCTATTACCAGCCACCCTCTCATCCTACTTTTATAGCTTGTCCACTGCTTGATCCTGAATTAGGTCACTACTATGAGGTAGTATGCTTTAAATCATTCTGTTTTCATAGCTATAGAGGTAAGGAATGTGCCCAACAAAGTCTTCCATAATATTTCTGGCTTAATGATGTGTATGTAGAAAGACTTAAGTGAACTATTTTGGAAGTAGAAGGTGCCGGTAGCAATATATACCATATATAATTTAAAAGTGGACTAAAATGGTAAACACACAAAACATTGTTGGCATCTACTTAGCACTGAGTATATTCTTAGTGAGCTCTGTGAATTTTTAATATTACCATAAGCTCTTTTGGTAAACTCAGTAACTGAAGAATATCTAGTGAGGTATATTTAAAAAGAGTTATACTGAGGTAAATATAAAAAGAGGTATGTGAAAATATCTTTGTCTCAGTGTTATTTCAAGTGTGGTCAGAATCATCTGGCGTCTTTCTCTTTTTAACAATGATTTTATTTATTTGAAAGGCAGAGTGAGAATGGGAGTGTGTGTGTGTGTGTGTGTGTGTGTGTGCGTGTGTGTGTGAGAGAGAGAGAGAGAGAGAGAGAAAGAGAGAGAGAAAGGCATTTCATTTGCAAGTTAGCTCCCCAAATGACTGCAATAGTTGCTACTGGGTCAGGTTGTAGCCAGGAGCAAGAGCTCCTTCCAGATTTCCCAAGTGGGCTCAGAGGCCCAACAACTTGGACCTTCCTGTATTGCCAGGTTTATTAGCAGGGAACTTGATTGCTGAATTGGAAGTGGATCATCCAGGACTTAAACCAGTGCTGATAAGCAATGCCAGTGCCACAGAAGTTAATTCAGCCACCCCCTAGGATATTTTCTTTACAATTCTGATTGCAGGATCCTTTCTGTGGATCTGCAAAATCAAAATACGCATAAGTACATTAATACAATCTATTACTAATGATGGCTTAAGTCTGGCATACGTGAAAAGTAACTGAAATAGTTTATTCTTCTTACTGGTTTGGGGAGAAATGACTATACCTACCCTGAACATGAAGTCACACATGCAGTGAGAGAAGCAAATGGTCTATATTACATAGTTTGAAACAGGTAAGAGAACAATGCTTTGATTAATCAGCTTGGGCTGCCCTGAGGATATACCAAAGACTGTGTCGAAAAGCAGGCATTTATTTTCTCAGAGTTATCGAGGCTAATATGTCCCAGATCAAAGTGCAAGTCAATTCCTAGTGAATAATTAATTCATGTTCATTTGCTGTAGTAACTATACATTATGTGCTTTTTATTTGTGTGTTATAGACCTAAATCTTGAGAATATTCTGATTGTTAGGATTTAAAATATAATGAAATTACAAAAATAAAAACACTATTTAGGTAAAATTTATCTCTAATCTCTGCTTTCTGAGTGCCGTCAGGATCCATATTCCCTCAAAGGGCTACAGTCTCAGGGAGAAAGGGCAGAGTCAACAGAGTATCAACACATTATAGAAATAGCTCCAGTGATCACTGTGTGGCCTAGGGATTGGCACCACCTGGCATTGTCTCTGAAGCAAAGGCATGCAGGTACTGGAGGGTGATTTTGTCTTGCTTCCATTTGGATGTTTATAGCTGGTGCCTTTGCATGGAAAATTTACTCCCTTGCTACTTACTTCCCCCAACTCCTTTAAGTAAAACAAGGAGGAGACTTACTTGAAAAAACAAATCCTTTATCAAAATCTGCCTAGGTGAACATAAACCACTAATCAATCTGCTGAAGCCAGGAGAGTTTTGTTTTCTCTGTTAGTACTGGTTCGCATAGACAGCGGAAGGACGATACCTGGGTTGGTGATGGACTGCCTAGGCTATCCTGTCTGACCGTGCCTCATTCAGTGTGAACAGGCCCAGGTGCTGTTTTGTCTCTTCTTTCTGCTCAGAGAAGGGTCAATCAACTTATCTAGAAATGGCTCTTAAACCTAAGAGCAAATGTTTGTATTGTTTTGCTGTAGACTAAAATACCATTTTTGCCATATATAATAATTTCTTTTGACACATTTAATCTTTTATTTAATGTTACTTTAACTTTGGCAGATAATGAGCTCTCTGTTAATCCAAAATCAGTCAATGTGATAGAAATGCTAAATGATTCAGTTTGTTAAGTTGAAGGTACTGCACTCAGAACATATCATTAACAGGTTAGAGATGACCTTTTTCCTTTTTTAATTTTTTCCTCCATCAGTATCTTTTAACTACAACTATAATATGTCCTATAATTATCTAATACATATATAATTTGTATAGATATAACTATATAATCACAAATTAATCAAGTTTCATAGTAAGATAGGCCTGAAAACAGTTTGACAAAGATTTTCTTAAAACATTTTGCAACTATGCATAGAGTAGTATATTTTGTGAACAAAAGGAGTTCATTGCTCATTTTGAATTTTTTCAAGTAGTATGCAATTATTTTTTCTTTTATTCTCTCCTAGTGTCCCCTGGTATGGGAAAGTACATCCCCAGAAAGTGTGAGCGGGAAAGATAACTTGCCTTTTTTGAATACAGGTATGTAACTCAGTTTTGAATACTGCTGTTATAGTTTCATGTGAACATAAATTTTAGCATTTTGTAAGCACACTATTGAACCTGGGCAGTATTTGTGAATACCATTTACATATAACTGATAAGTCACAAGAAACCGGAGAAATGAAAGAATATTGTGCATTTCCATGGAAAAGACAGATGCCTTAGCTATATAGCAAAACAAATTCCCTTTAGCTGCTGAATTAGGATACTAAAAAAGGAAATAAAGATTAGAAGGTAAAAAATGGGAATGTGAAATTCTTATTAACATTTCCTAATTATGTACATTGTTAATAACTACTGTCATTGAATAGGGAAAATCAACAACTGTACTTGTACATTTCTGGGTGTACTCGTGTGTATAGTGTTACTTATAGTAATGTATTCAAATTTCAGCAAGTGACTATATGTTATTAATACATTTAAGAATAAACATGAGATATATGACATATTTAAATTATTTGTACTAGTTTTAATGTATGATTAAGTTTTGAATGCTAAATTATATAAGCATTAATAATAGTAAATGATGATTATAATGGTGCTAGGAATGCGCTAAATGCCTTATAACCTTGCCTTAGCCAGTCCTGTGACATATGCTATAAGGAAGTTACAATCAATATCTATATTTCACAGATAAGAAAATTGTTCAGTAGTGGGTCTGGAATTTGACACAATGTTCATTTCTAGACCTTTAATCATAAAAATTAGGTTCTATTTTTACAAATTATTACGTTGATGCCATAGTAAAAGAAATCTCAACTATATTTTCCTGAATTACTATAGTCTATGTTTAAGCAGTGACATCGCTAGGATTATCAGATTATTGAATGATACAAAACTTGAAATCCTTACTAATACGTAACCCCTTAATTATTATTAGTTTTCTTTTTGGAGGAAGCTAAGAATAGAGATTATGGAAGAACAAGAATCCCTATGTTTATACACATAAAGAATAAAAACGTTAGTTTAAAAACATGTAAATAAAACTTTACTTACTCAGAATGAGAGATCATCTGAAGGAACAGTGATTTCTCAGCATATAAGCAAATGCCAAGTAATTCTTTTTTTAATTATAATTATTTTGATGATTTTTACATAGTTGATTAGGCTGATAAGGGTCAAGGGCTACAGGAAGGTGGGTGAAACCATTATATATCTCCACATTCTCTTTTTTTCCTTCCTGTATCTGGGGGAAGATGGGAGATACGGGGAGAAACCACACCCAGCCTCCCAAATACCTCTGTACCCTGGGATAGAGGACAACTACTGGACACCAGCCCAGGTGCCCTGATGTGGGTCATTCTCTGAGGGTCCTGCTCAAGAAGTTTCAGTAGTTGAACAGATCTAAATTATTGCTGATCTCTCCACTCCAAGCATGATGAAATTTCTCCAGAATCCCCTGGTTGACATACGCTACTTTAGAGTCTTTATTTGCCTAGATACTCACTGCCAACACTTGGCTGGGGTAGTTGATCAATTTGTTCTATCTTCCATGTTCTGTTGTGGTACCGGGTATCCTCTGCAGACTCCAATGTACTGCCATATCAGCCATATACATCAGGATGTGCTGTTCACTGCTCCATCTAAGCCACTGAGGAGGCTCAGCTTTTACACATGCACTCCAGAGTCAAACCATGGAACCTCAATTCTCTCCATGATTGGGGTTCTGAGTCTGGCAATTCAGATGAGGATAGTCCCAAAGAAACTTCATCTGAGGTGATGCCAGACCCGTTTCTTGTGTGTGTTTTCCAATTCAGGGTATGGCACAGTTGGGCAGTCAGCTTATGGACATGCTGGTGGTTGCAATTGCTGGGTCAGTTCTCTCTCCAGATCTGTTTTATATACAAACCAATGGATGTTGCAGCCCAGCCCGATCCTGCCCATGTTGCATCCTGGTTGGAGGGACCATATGAGGCTCACCCCTTGCCTTGGCTCCCATGCTTACTAGCATATGCAGCAGACTGGCCTGGTCTGTCCCACATCCCATTAAGCTCTCATATATGTCAATGGGCATTGAAGCCTATTTTAACCCAACTATCCCCACTATCCAGCTCACACAGCTGCTCGCGGGTGCCACTCTCTCTAGCCATGCCTGCCCCAGTCCTGGTTTTCCTGCTTACCAGTCAGAGTGGCAACCCAAAAGGGAGGTTCCCACTGTTTTCCTACTGGGCCTACTCCCATTCCTGGATCTTGCACTCTCCAGGTGGTTCTACAGTTTAACTTGGCATAATTTGCCCCCCCCATGCCAGCATCTGCCTCTTGATGCCATGGCAAAAGCCCAACTAACCCACACCCACTATGGCTTATGCATGCACATGTAGGAACAGTCAACCCTGTCTGGCTTTCACCTGACCCAGCTCACATGAGGTCAACAGGTGTTGTAGCCCTGCCCAGCCTGGTCTGTCCGCAACCCAACTCTCATGCTCACCAGTGGGGATGATGGTTCAGTAAGGGAATACTTCACAGCCCCTCTACTTGGTTCATCTCCTCCCTTCTGGGTCTTATGTGTGCTGGTTGGGTGCTACAGCCAAGTCTGGCATGGCAGTGTGTGCTGTGCCCTGGCCAGACCTGGCCCAATCCCAATTCCAACCCTTGCTGGTCGGGGCTACACCCTAGTCCAGCCAAGCCGGCCTCCAGACCCAGCCCTCATGTGAACTGGCTTGTTGCAGTCCAACCAGGCCTGACCCACACTCCGTTTTGTCTCTTGGATATGCCAGTGGGTGATATGAACTGGCCCAGTCTGTTTCACTGCCAACTTGTGCCGGTGTATACAATTACCTGGCCTGGTCTAGGCTGCTCCCTTTCTTGGTTCTTGTGCTCACCTGTAGGGACTGTGTCCCAACAGAGAAGTTTCCCAAGCTCCTCCATTAGAACCTCTCCCAGTGCTGGATCTCATGCCCATCAGTGGATCTATGGGCTAGCCCTACTTAGTCAACCTCCTGCCCTACCAGGAATAGTGGCTTTTCCTGTCTGGCCTTCACCCATTCTGGTTTTTACTGTTGGGTGTTACAGCCCAGTCAAGCCTGGTCCACACCCAGACACAGCTCACACATGGCTCAGCAAGGGCAGAGACCTAGCCCAACCCGTCCTCCACCTACCCTGATTCTCAGGAGTATCAGTGGGTGTTGGAATCAAGCCCTGTCTGTGCACTGCAGACCCAGCCCACCCTTATGCCAAGGGATACTGCATCCACGTCCAGATGAGACAGCAGCTCCCACTCCAGCCTTTGCACTCAACAGTGGGAACCATAACTCAGCTAGGGCGTCTCCTGTGCTCCCCATCAGACCTGTTTCCAGTCATAGATCTTGCATGTGCCAGTTGTTGCTCTGACCCACCTTGGTATAATCCCTCCTCTATCTTGGCCTTTGCCTTTGGAAGCCATAGCCTGGCCTGACCCAGTCTGCTCCCAGTCTCTACTCTCTCTGACGTGTGCTGCCACATGGTCCAGCCCAGTTTACTCTCATCCCTGGCTCCTGCAAACAGGTAGGTATGACAGCTTAGCCAGGCCTGATCTGTAATCCTTCCTGCTTTCTGCCCTTGTTGGTGAGCTAAGGTTTGCTCAGCTGTTTCTGGTCTGCCCCCTTCTAAAACCAACCCACATATTTGCCAACAGCTGGAATTGCCTTGCTCAACTTGCCAGACCCTCAAGCCTGGACCACGTGTTCACTGACAAGACCTATGACCCTCTAAGAGAGTTTCCCAAGTTCCCTCACTCAGCCTATTGCCTATTGCCGGACCTGGATCTCACACATACCAGAAAGTGTTAGGCCCTTGCCCGGCAAAGCCTGCCCCTCCATCTTGGCCTTGTATGAGCTGGTGAATGTTGTGGCCTGGTCTACTCCACACCTTCTTTTATGATGCATATGCAAGTGCTGCAGCCTGCACCTTCCCAGACTATTCTTGGTCCCTGTACCCATGAATGTTGGCAGGTTCCATAGTCACACCTAAGTCAGCCTGTCACCACCCCAACTCTTGAGCTAACCAGTGGGACTTGTATTTCCATAGGGTTTGACCCACATATATTTGCCCACTGCCTGGCAGTGGTGGATGGAGAGCTAGCATCCCCAACAGGAAGCCTTGCCTGACACAGATTCCCCCAGCCACTGCCACGTAGCTGGGAGATTCAGACATCTGTGCCTCTGCACAGACTTACGTGGACTCTGCCCATCAACATGGCTGCAGTGGTGCCATGTAATTCTTATATGTGTTTGTATGACTTATATGTGTATAAGATTTAATATTGGGAGGAACAAACATTGAAAGTTGTATCTAGATGGCTGTTTCCATTTACTAGTAAGGATTCTGATAACTTACCAGCGTGGTTAAAATAACTAGATTTTGTCAAAAATTTCACACAACCAGAAATTTGACTAAATCTTTAGTCCTTTAACATAATAATTTAATCAATTTCATTCACTTAATATTAGTTTTTAAAAAAACATTTGAATTTGACATTAAGTTCAATTTCAATATAGTTTAAATTACTCAGGTTGACATCAGAATCATCTGCACAGTAATTTTAGGATCATTTATTAATCATTTCTTTACACGAACCTTGTGATATTTGTATGCACAATGAAAAAGCCTATTTTAGAGTACGAATTGGTTAAGAATTAATTCAAAGAGAAAAAAATAACTCTTTAAGCAAGCAAATATGTACAGAAGAACAGAGACAACATATGGGGGAATAAATCTTCACTTTCTAATGTAAGGACCATAAACCCTGTAAGTCATTTACTACACTAAATTCTACATCATGAGGTAACTGTTCTTTATGTCTACCTTGTAATAGGACAATGAAGACTGGAATTTGTGGGAGAAGTTGATTTCTGCAGATTAAATATATTTTTATTTAGAATGATTTAGAATGTGGTGTTTGGTGTAGACGTTACTTAACTGCTTAGGATCCTGCATCCCATACCTGGGTTCTAGAACTGGAAGTGCTCCTGATCCCAGCTTCCTGCTGATGTGCACACTGGAAGGCAGTAGGTGATGGTTCAGGTATTTGGGTACCTGCCACATATACGGGAAACTGGGCTTCAATTTTCAGTTTCTGTCTTTAGACTGTTCTCTTGTCCTGATCAAATAAATGCACAGTGGAGTAAGTAATGGTTGATGATTGTGTTCCTCCTTTCACTGGAGCAGAAAATTGAGTGGTCATACTTCATTTCTTTCTATTGATTTTTTTTTTATGTTTATGTATTTATTTCCATGCATTTGAAAAGCAGTATATTGTAGAGAGTTAGAGTTAGAGGTAGACGTAGAGGTAGAGAGAGAGAAATGTAGACCTAGAGGGAGCATAGTGAAGGATAAGGGTAGTGGGGAGACTCCATCTGGGCCTCCCACAAGGGTGGTGGGAGCACAAGCACTTGGCCATCCAACAATGCATTGGCAGGAAGCTGGATTCAAAGTGGGGTTGGGATTCAAATCCTGCTCTCTGACATCAGATGGCATGGCTTGTCCCAGGCAGTGAGTAAACCTGCTGTGCCACAGTGTCCACCCCTTTGATGATGCTTTTAACTTTCCTTAGTCCATCAGTCTGGACAAGAACTCAGAAACAAGGATGTCTGTCATGTGTTTCTCTTGAATTGGCTTATATTAGATAAAGATAAGGCTACACGAAAGTTGAATACAAAAAGCTGAGATTTTTTTTTAAGTTTTAAAAACTCTAAACACAATCTGTAAAATGTTTCTGTTTAACATATATAGAAGTCCATTGTGCAGATATAGTCTGTGAGTCACTGGTCCACGTGTTCCTTTTTGTCTTTTATTCTGTTTATTGAGCTAAAATAATTTAATATTAGCTCATAAATTCTCATGTGAAATTTTTATTTGAAAAATTCTGAAGGCAAAGGAAGCTGTTGAAATACGTCTCAAGGCTTTGCATTAACGCATGATATAGATCTTGGTAGTCTCAAGTGAATTACAAAGTGCTTATTGAGTGAAAGAACGTCATATCTTACAGAAGCTGTTTGCTATTCTGTTTACATCTCCAGAGATTTCATTTATAATTCAGGAAGCTCACTTGTCTATTTTAAAACTAAAAAGAAAACGTATTTTGTTCTAATGTGTTATTCTTTCTTATGATGTGTTTCATTTTGCAAGTGGAATGTGTATCTCTCAGGCTTAGAGAATTGAGGGAAGGAGAAAAAGGTTGAGGAGGAAGTCGGAGACACACCTACAGATCTGTAAAACAAGTGAAACAATGATTTACCTGTAAGGTGTAACAGACACACCAAAAGATGCAATGTTAGATATACAAATATTGTAGTGAGTTTGACTTTCTAACTTTATTATTCATAAATTGTTTAAACCGTATACCCAACTCTTTGATTATTTATTTTTTCACTTATGGAAAATATTAGTTTAAAAGCTTAAACCTAACAGGTTGGTGGATCCATGAGGAAAAGAACTTGATTTTAAATGCAGACAGTGTAAATAGTCTTTCTCGTGGTTGTGGAACTATGGATTCCCGCTAAAGGACAGCTTCTGAGACACCTTTATGTTGCAGCCACACAGTCACTAGTGGGGTCTCATAACAGTAATATGGCATCATGGGACAAGCTGTCAAAAGAACAGGTGTCAAAGCCCAGGTTTGCCAGCCAGCAGTGTGACCTGACATAGAGTTCAGCTGCTGTGTATGTTGCTTTTGTTTGTTTGTTTGATGATCAAATTGAATTGGGAAGTTTTTGGCTCCACTTTAGGCTCACAAATATTTGACATTATTTTGTTAATGTTTAGCTTAGTTTTAGCTGTTTTTTTTTTAAGAAATATGTCCTCAAGGTATTCATTCTAATCAGTTTCACATAGTCATATGTAATTTCTTTGTAATCTCTAGTTGTCTTTCTCTGGAGTTCTCATTTTTTTTTTTCCATTGGATACAATTATTTATTTATCTGGTTGCTAAATTTTGGGGCGAAAGATAAGTGCCAGGTTAAGATTCCCTGCTCATTTTCACCTGACTCCTTTTTCATGGGGATCTTTAAAATTCTAATCAAAGGTCATTTAAAATTTATAATACCTCCAGGTAACAGATTGCTTTCTTTTTTTTTTTTTTTTCATTTTATTACACAATTCCATAGGCTCTGGGATTCCCCAAACCCCTCCCCAACCACTCTCCCCATATAGATTTCCTCCATATTATTACAGCAGTACAGCTCAAAAACAGTCTTAATTTCATCACTACAGGCATGGACCATACGGAGTCCAGCATCTTATTGTCCAGATAAATTCAACAGTTTTGATGAGAGACCATCCTTGATCTGATAGCAGAGCTGGCAGAGTATCATCCCCTTCAATGAAAAACCACAACACAAATTCAAGAACAAGAAGAAACATGGAAATTTGCAATATCATGAAGTCAGTTGACATGGTACTGAGTGACCAGTGTGTTAGAAAATATCAGTTCTTATCCACATCCTGTAATTGCTTCATTGACATCTCAATTTTAGTATATACACAACTGGCAGCTATAAACCTTAAAATGGTTATAGGGTACTATTCAGCTGTCTCGTGTCTTTTTTTTCTTCATATTTATATTTAGTAGCATATAGTATTCAAGCATGATTTTTACTGGGCTTCGTGAATTTTAGAATTTTAGGTTTATAACTCTAACAAGCCATATGTTAACAATTGAGGAACAAAACAGTTTTAGGAGGGGTGTGCAGAGAAATCTTCAATATCTTAGTGAGGAGTAACCGATCTTTGTGTCCTACCTAGTAGGGTATATGGGAGTCCAAATTGATTTTTCTTGTCTGTTCTAAGCTTTCCTTATTGGTCTCTGTCTGTCTATCTGATCTAATTTTGAGGGCTCTGGAGCAACCCAGATGGTCATTGCAAGAGAGGGTGGGGAGCTAAGCAAGGGCCAGAGAAGGCTCCCTTCCTGAGTCCTGAAGGAAGTTGACTGTTCTGTTTCTCACTTAAAATCAGCAAATCAGAATGACACAAGACTTATTCAAATTTTGTCAAGGAGATAATTACCTGTGGAATTCCAGCCCCCTCTCCCATTCATTTTGGAAAAATTGCAATTTTACAGAGCACTCCAGCCCGGAAGTCCTTCTATTACTGAACTAAATGTGAGGAACAAATGGGCCGGACCACAGTGTTTCTTTATCAAACCATTTTGAATGAGTTTCCACATGTCAGCAATGGTGGAATCCACAACAGCAGCTTCTCTTTGGCTGGATTAGTTATTAGTTAGCTTCTCTAAGTATACAATTATTCTTCATACTCTTTAAAGATGACTTTCATGCCGTACAGTGAGGGAGTGCTACTCTTTATATTCATTGAGGGTGTCTTCAACACGTGCGACTTCTGTACCTCGGTTAAGTTGGGATCTAAGCAAGGTGAGGGGGTGTGTTTCTGTCAGTCGTAATACATGCAGTTCATCCTACTTGGAGAAACTCTTCGTCTTTCCAAGACTTTTTTCTAAAGTAAGCATAAGCCATATAGTATGAGTCATGCATCACGTAAGGTACTAGATTATAAACTACTTAACATGAAACATTACAGCATCTTCTTTTTTCATTCTAGTCACATTACACATTACATTTCAAGAAGGACCAAATCATAAAAATATTCCATTATTTTAGAATTTTATTAATAACTTACTGATATTTTTTCTTTCATTACTAAGAGACAAAACTTTTCAGTGATGCCAAAGATGTACCTGAGAGATTAGGTAATTCAAATTTCACAAATAGCAAGGATTTGTAGCCTAGATGTGGGTTCAGTCTACTCACTGACACCCTCTTGAAAGGACAAATATGCAGAACTATCTGTCTTGAAACAGAAGTGATCACCAGCCAATGATGTGTTTCTCCAGTGATGTGCAACATGAATGCACACCTGGCCGCAGAAGGTGCCCAGAGCAGCTGGAAGCTCAGGAGCAAAGTGAACTTGTGCAGAGTCTTGGGAGATGATTTGTAACCTGTCTCCTGAACACATGAGGATCTTCAATACTAGAATACTGTATAATAGAATGCAGTAGCTCCTTACCAAACAGCTGTCAATATGTATATTTCATTTGTAGTTGGTACATGTAACAGAAAATATCACTTTAGGTCCAGAGCGGTAGCCTTGTGGCTAACGTCCAAGCCTTGCAAGCACTGGAGTCCCATGTGGGCACCAGTTTGTATCCTGAGTGCTCCATTTCCAATCCAACGTGCTTGTGGCCTGGGAAAGTAGTCAAGGATGAGACCCTGCTCCTGGCTCTTGGCTTCAGATCAGCTCTGCTGTGGCCACTGTGGCCCCTTGGGAAGTGAACCAACAGATGGTAGATCTTTTTCTCTGTCTCTTTTTCCCTGTAAATCTGACTTTCCTATAAAAATAAATAAATTAAAAAAAATCACTTCTCTGTGAGATAGATGTTCCATTTAAACAGGCTTAAAACAAAATAACTTAAACATTCCATTAAAATTACTATGAAATTCTTTAAGATTTTACTGTAAAAATGAAATATTTTCTACAATAACTTCTACAAATCGCAGATACAAAAAGCTAAACTATAGAATATAACTTCAGTGTTTAACCTGAGTACTTGTAATAAATCTGCATCCTGAAACGAGATAAAAGACTACACTTTGTCAGGCATCCTACAAGATATCTCAAGTTTAAACTCTGCAGCGTTTCTGTGTAGGGGCTGAGGAGGTATGTTCTTGGTATTTTCTGAAGTGTTGTGACAAAATGTCTTTTCACATTTCTTTGGAACATTTTTGAAATCAGTTAACTATAATTTCACAACTTAAGCAAAGTAACATCAAGTTTCAAAGCTATTTTTGTTTTGCTGTTGCTGGACCCTATCCAACAAAGATGAGCAAACTTTTTTTTTTTAATTGAAAGAGAGAGAGAGTGAGAGAATCGTCCATCTGCTGAATCACTCTTGTGATGCCTTTCATGGCCACAGATGGAGCAACCTGAGGCTGGGAGCCAGGAGCTTCTCCCATGTTTTCCACATAGATGCTAGGGCCCCAATCTCTGGGCCATTCTCAGCTGATTTTCTCACCCATTAGCAGTGAAGCAGCCGGGGACCTAAACTGGTGGTCATATTGGTTGCCAGTACCACAGGCAGAGGATTAGCCAGCTATGCCACACTATGAAATTGCCTTTTTTGTTTTAATTTTAAGAGTTTAATTTTATGTTTAATGTATTTTTAACATTTTTTGCTTAAATTCTTGTTAAAAAATTGTGTTCTGCCACATTCTACTAGGGTACTTAAAAATTCACATGAAAATGAATTAAAATCTAAGTCTTATATTGACCCTTAAAATTTGACCCTTAAAATTTAAATGCTGGGCCCAGCAGCGTGGCCTAGTGGCTAAAGTCCTCGCCTTGAACGCCCCGGGATCCCATATGAGCGCCGGTTTTAATCCCGGCAACTCCACTTCCCATCCAGCTTCCTGCTTGTGGCCTGGGAAAGCAGTTGAGGACGGCCCAAAGCCTTGGGACCCTGCACCTGCATGGGAGACCCGGAAGAGGTTATGCACTAAATAGCAGATTGTTAAAATTGTAAGTGTTATTAAAGGATTATACCATCTCAATAATATGGGGGAAATGATGGGAGGGAGGGTGAAAGGAGAGTAGGTGGGAGGAATCACTATACAGACAAAACTGCCTCACAGAAATAATAAAAATCAATCTCCAGCTATGGAACAAACAGTAAAAAATAAATACATCTAAATAAAAACAACTAAAAATAAAGTTCATATGAATGCATATTTTGAAGAAGCTGAATAGATTGTTAAGTTCATGAACTTTTTGAAGTATTCTTACATTGTAAATATTTGTTGTTTTTTACAATGCTATAGGCTGAATTAGACAGTAGAATAACATTTTCATCACTATCCCATCAATGACAAAATATTTTTAATGATATTAAAGAGTATTCCCTTCCTCACTCATTCATTCATTAACTCATTTGTTTATTTGAGAAAGAGAATTTCCTATCCAAATGCCCATGACAGTTGGACCAAGCTAAGTGTAAGCTGGAGGCAAGGAACTCAGTCTGTCTCCCATGCTGGTGGTTGGGCTTCCCTACTTGAGCCCTCTAAGGATCTGGAATCAGGAGCAGAGCAGGAACTTGATCACAAGTATTGGATGCTGGCATCCCAAGCATTGTCATAAGTGTATATTGAACACTCATCTGTCTTGCACGTGCTGAGTCTTGAATAAATGTCCAGCTAACCCCAAATCCACGAGATTCTTTCTAAACCCCACCCCATCCACCTTTGTTCTTTTCATTCATGTGAGAATTCAGCAATTGCCTTGTCAAATGTCAGAGGATTGTTGTAACAATATGCTGTCTTTTACCTATACTAATTTGCATAGCTTTTGCAGATGTGTTAGCTGTTCTTTATCTTTGAAATCTGTAGTCATTTTAGCTTAAAACAATTGGCCCATATCCCTTTAACCTTCCAAATTTTTAAAACAGGTATGATGTATTCCATTCTCTTTAAACTAGCATATTTAGGAGGTTAAATGTCCTCACTGGTCACTAATAACAAAACGCAAATGTCTTTAAATTCTTCAGTGTTCTTTATGTTGTAGGTTTATCTCCTCTCCTACATATTTTAGATAAATAGGGGACAATATTAAAAGCAATAGGATCATACATAGAATTAACGTTCTGAACAAGTGTGTGAATAGTTTTCCATGGTGCTCAATTTTGCCTCTATCGTAATGCCTCTGCACTCTGGTAAAAAGAGGGAGGTTAGTTATGTCCTTCTCCCTTATGTTGCCCTTTATCAATGAAGACAGATGTTGGTGCTATGACTGTTCTCTCCATATGGAAAGTAATGATGGGAAACAACTGAGAGACAAGACCTTGACTTAAACAGTTGGATCCCTCCCTTCACAAAATAACATTCTGAGGAGGACAAGGACTAGTCAACAGACAACTGCTGTGTGACTGACAAAAACTATGATGGAGATTGCAGCAAATGGTCAGAGAGGTGGGAAAGAGGTGGTAGAGGAAATGGCAAGTTCTCTGGAAGGGTTACTGTCCAAACCCAGTTTATAGGAAGAGTACAAGCAGTTGGTGGAGTCAAGGGCTCGTTTTAGATACAGGGAATGTCTGGAGCAGAGGTGTACTAATAGAAACTTGATGTCTCAGCATGAAAGAACAATCAGACTTTGGCTTTTCTGATGTGTGTGTCCTTTATCGACTGAAACAAAATGAGCAAAGCTGAAATAAATCCTTTGAGCACCCATGACGTAAACCCACATTCTTCAGTCCAAATTCACCAGTTATCACTACTCAAACACAATATTAGTTATATCTTTTATTGTTATTTCTACAGTAGTTCTCTTTATTCTTTCCTTGGAATAGAAGATGGAAGGCCAAGAGCTTATGTGTTTGGCTGAATGAGGGAAGCAGCACTTGGTCAAACGTAGCATGTGTGTTATGTCATTGCATTCATTGTTTCTTTTTGGCCCTAAAAACTGAAACACAATTTGACTCTCATAAGAAAATCTAGAGAAATGTTACTAAAAATTTCTTAGATATTTATGTTTTCAAAGTCCTAGTTTTAAAATGTAATATCCCTGTGCTGCACTTTGGAGCTCCACTCACATATTCTTGCCCAGCCTTTTCTACATCTGTGCTTAGCATAATGTTTTCATAATTTCTGTGTAGGTTTTCTAGTTCTCATCCAATCTCAAAAAGCTCCAACTTCATGTAAGAAATATGTGAATCTAATATAGTTGCAAACACAAATGAGAGAATGTGAGCATCTAACTGGATTGCAGAGTTACAATTAGTACATGTAAGACAGTATTTGGAGAGTAGGCAATGCATGTACATTCAGCTGAGTAATTAAACAATCATACGACTGCATAATTAAAACTACAGAGTGAATGGATTCCCTACAAGATTCTGCATCACATTAAAAGAATGATTTTCTAAGTCCTGAAGCCAATAAAGTCAGTTTCCATTTGAATATAAAATTTCTAGTACATCCTGAAAGCAAGAAATGTATGCAGATAATCACAGTCAAGAATTCTCTGGGGGAAATAGAGAAAAGATCCTCTGATGAAATAAGTGTTATAAGCAAGTCTGCTGGAGTAAAATTCTTTATTTCCTTATGTTCTTATCCAATCACAAATTGATAACTCCTCTCATATCTTTGTTCTATAGAAACAGAGAACTGACCCCGCAGTGTCTCTCTGATTTATCGCTTCTGCCTCAGGTTGCTTGAGCAGAAATCTTATTTTGTGTGTGTGTTCCTTATTTTTTTTCTCTCTTGAATATTTCTTTGGCATATATACTTTGGTTAACTCAGAATTGCAACAGCTTGGCTTTTACAATTGCTGAATCCCCTGGAAAAGCAGGTGGCATACTAGCTGGTTAGACATTTTTTTTTTAACAAAGCCTCAGGAAACTAATGTAGAAATCTGAGTTGTATGGCATATTTGAAGAGAAAAAAAGTTATCATTTACTTTCTGTCTTTGCATTCTTCTCAGGTGATGGACCCCGGGAGAATTAATCAGCTGATTTTAATTGTGTTATTAAAAATATCCCCACTATAATTCTCTTGGTACTATCTGTCACATGATACTTTTAGCAATTATTCTGGTCAGAGCAGTGAAACAATGAAGATGAGAATATATAGGAAGTTGTATTTTTATAAGAACTTGTGGAAGTCAGGGCTGTGATGTATCAGGCTAGACCTCAGCTTGGAATGCCAGCATTTCATATGCATGCAGGTTTGAGTCTTGGCTGCTCCACTTCTAATACAACTCCTTGCGAATGTATCTGGGAAAGCAGCAAGAAGATGGCTCAAGTGCTTGGGCCCCTGAACCCATGTAGGAGATACAGAAGCTCCTAATGCCTGACTTTAGCCTGGCCCAGCTCCAGTTATTGCATCCACTTGGGGACTGAACCAGTTGATATCAGATGCCTCTCTCTCTTAGTCTTTCCCTCTCTCTCTCTGTATCATTGCCTTTCAAATAAACATAAGCATTAATAACACTTTTAATAGATGTCATATATTTCTTGTTATTGGTTAAGCCTGTTGTATGGTCAGAAAATCTTCTACCTGAATAAACACTTGGTACAGTGGAGGTTGAAAGTTCAAAGTCAATTACAGTGTCATTTTCTCTTACAGAGCAGGAGCATGTGTGCCAAATCGTTAAAGCTGCATCTCTATGGGCAGAGGCATTTAAGAAAACTTAGTAAATGATCATCATGGGTGACCCATTGCTCAGCATTTGATGCCTCAGCACCCTTTCTTTCTTTTATGTGAGGATAAAACTTCCCACCATGACCCCAGCAAGAATCTTGCATTGAGAATATCGTATGTGCTATTTTTGAAACTAGTGCAACAATAGTATTATAGTAAAAGACCAAACCACATTTCTTCATTTTGAAAGATATGATACATTACAGAGTCTGTAGGTGCCTTTATTTCAGACATAGTAGTTGTCCAATATGGGATGCTGTTGAATCATATTGATTTGCAAAATGATTCCACTGAGATACTGCATTTACGTACTGATAAATCATATACATGATTTAATACTAACATGTGGAGATTTAAGACTCTCAATAGTTCAGAATTCATAATCTAAAAGATTATAAGATAGTTTATTAGTATGTTTTCTATAATTAGGCTGCCTGCTCTCTTTCTTATGTGTCCCACATGTTTCATTTAAAAAGAGCAGTATTTCCATAGAGTCTTTGTGTGATGTTCGTCTTGTAATTAGAAAAGAGTAGTAGAGCTCATTAATCAAATTAGCATCTATTTCAGCCTCACCTATTGTAACAAATATTTAATTCAAGTTTATTAAGCATTAAAACAAAAAGGATTTAAGAACTTGTTGGGAATTAAAAATGGGAAAGAAAAAGATGATATATTCTATGACATAATTCAAAATAAATTTTCTTTAAAAAATATTTATTTGCTTGAAAAGCAGAGAGAGGGGAAGGAAGAAAGGAAGAACTAGCTTTCATCTTCTGTTGCATACCCCACACGACATCAGTAGTCCAGGCTGGACCTGCCCAAAGCCAGTAGCAAGAAGCTCCACTCCAGTCTCCTACATGGATAGCAGGACCTGGAAAAACTTGAGCCAGCTTCTGCTGTCTTCCCAGGCACATTAGCAGGAAATTAGGTTGGAATCAGAGTAGCCAGGGCTTGAACCACCACAAGTGGTGGCTTCACTTGCCGTGCCACAATGCTAGCACCTCAGAATACAAATTTTTTTTTAAGAAAAATATTTACTAATGTACAAAAAGGAAAGAAAAGTATCTGAGAATTTTAGTGTTATTTGCACATTGAAACATGTTGTGTTGCTTTGCAAAAAAATGTAGCTAGAAAAGTAAACATGTACATGGAGTTAGTAGTTGAATAAGTACTTAGGAGAAATTTAGACATTTTGAATAAGTTATTTTACCATTAAAAGATACATTGACTCATCACTCATGAATTCATGAGATTACATATATGATTGAACGGATTGACTATGTTGCATTCAGTGTGTACTTAGATTATTTTCTAACTTTAGAGAAAGGACGATACAGTGGTAGTGAAATTCTTTTATTTTTGAAAAATCTGTTAAACAAGAAAGAAGTTTGGGGTTTTTAAATTGAGTGGTTATAGAGTTTTGAATTTCAATGAAATAAAACAAATATGAATGTCATATGCATCTGATATAATTGATAAAATGTAAAAGCATGCTTACATTCAAAGCATGACCTTTGGACATTAAACTATAGGTTTTAAAAATATTTTCTCTCAGCTCACTAGGGATACTTTGTTTTCTTCTGGATAATTTGCCCTATCGGGCCGTAAGCACTTTGTTTTATTCTTGGCAGAGAGTATGTAACTGGATTGGGAAGTTTGTATCCAGTGGCTGAAGGATGAGGATGTTTGGAATTAAAGTTTTGGATGTGGCATAAATATTTGCAATTTAATATTCAGAGTGTCCCCTTAAGGGGTTCTGATAGTGGAAGAATGCAAGAATTGATCTGCATTTCAGTATTCAAAAAGACATGTTTCCCCAGCAGGGAAGGAAGTATGTTGGCATTGTTGAACCCTATAGTATTAGAAAGGCATTTTTCACCTTGCATATTTATAATACCTGACTTGTCTTCCATGCTCAATGTTACTTGAAGTCTTACACTGACTTTAGAATCAACTATCATTTTTAATCACCTTTAATTGTAAATTGGAGGCAACTAACCATAGATAACTGATGTGATATTTTATTGCCAGTTAAGCTTTAGTATGAGCATAAGAAAGGAATTCATTGTCTGACATCAATGGAAATAAAAAATAGGACTTGCAGTTGTGGAAAGCATGCTGTCATTCTGAAGCACTTTCGTTGAGTGTTGGAATATTTGAATACCTGGTCTTATTGCTTTTCTCTTAATCGTTGCTCACCTACAGTAAACAAAATTTCTTTACAGCGTCCCTGTCTGGGTTCTGTAACACACAGTTTGAAGAAAATCTCTGGATTGATTAACAGCATAATATTGTGATTTTAATGCATATTAAGCAGAAGAGTGAACATTTGCTAATATTTAAGAAAGGGTTTTTAGTAGTAAGACATTTTGAAATTTCTGAAATGATCACCATTGATGTATATTGGTAAAGTTAACTAAGATGATAAGAAGAAATTCAGAAATGTAGTTGTTAAAATGTATGTTGTGTGTATATATTTATATTTTCACCCATATTTATAGATACAGGTACCTATAAAATCTTTAGACGAGGGAATAATGAAAGTAAATTAAATAGTCACACTCATGAATTAAATATTGATTCTATTTTTCCCTAAACTGAACAAAGATGGTATTTCCCCCAAAATGACTGAAAGAGATAAGATGTAAAAGTCCTAGGGTCAGCCTAGTGGTGTTAATCCCACATCCTGCATCGGAGTGCCTAGATTCAAGTCCTGTGATTTCAATCCATATTGCTGCTAATCCACTCCTAGGTAGGCAGGAAATGATGATTCTAATCTTTAACTCTCTGTCATTTATGTGGGAGATCGAAATGAAGTCCTTTGCTCCTGATTATGTCCAGTCCTGGTTATTGAAGGCATACGTGAGGTCAGACCATGAATGGAAGAACACTTTCTCTCTCTGTTTTTTAAATCTGCCTCTCAAATAAGTAAAAATAAACTTAAGAAATAAAATTCTCAGACTTCAATGCACTGCTGATTTCTCATAAGGAATACGTTTTTGATCAAATAAAATCATAATGCTATATTTAAATTACCATATAGTTTTATGATTTTGCTGATTGAGTATCACCAGATGTGCCTTTATTTCATTTAAAATTTGACTTTTCCCCTTTTTTCTCTCATCCCAGTATTAAAGAATCCAGTGTGTAAACTATATAGATTTCCGACATCTGACAATAAGTGGATGCGAATCCGGGAGCAAATGTCAGAGAGTGTACTTTCTTTTCACATTCCTAAGGAATTGATTTCCCTTCACATAAAAGAAGATTTGTGTAGGTAAGAGAAAATAATTTGTTATTGTCTCATATTTACTCTGGTGTCTCCTTTTAAAATCCTTAATAAAATATATATATTTATATTTATCATATACGATATGTTTTAAAATATATATACATTGTGGTGTAATGGATTGAGCTACCACGTGCAATGCTGGCATCTCACATGGGTGTTTGTTCAATACCTAGCTCATTCACTTCCAATCCAGTTCCCTGGTAAAGCAGCAGATAATATTCCCAATTCCTTAGGTTCCTGCCCCTTTTAGAATAGCTACAGGAGGCTCCTGAATTCTGGCTTCAGCCTGGCGCAGTGTTGGCCTTTGCAATCATTTGGGGAGTGAACCAGTAGATATAAAATCTCCTTCTATCTTTCATCCCCTCTCTGCAACCCTGCCTTTCCATAAGTAAAATAAATCATAAAAATGTAAACTTTGTAAAATGGTTAAATAAAGGCATAAAACATGCATTGCTAATATGCTTATTAACATAGTTTCCTAAATTTAATTTTTAGGTATGAAGATAATTAAAAGCTTATCCTGCACTATTCACTTTGGGGCCACTAGACACTTGAAATGTGATTAGTCGAACTTGAGATGATCTATAAGTGTGAAGTGTACACAACAGATCTAGAGTTATTAATATACACATATATGTACTGAATTAATAATGACTTGTTAACACTTGAAATGTATTAAGAAATTACTGGTGCAATTAATGTCACCTGTTTTCTATTTTGCTTCATATGACTACTAGAAAATTGTAAGTTACTTAGTGATTTTCATTTGTGACTTGAATTATGTATTTCTTTAGGTCAGTTTGGTATCTGAGTAGCTTGAACTTTGACCTAGAAGTAGTTCTTGTGTCTTCACCTTACTTTTATGGACACTGCTCCTGTCAGCAATTCATATTTGACTCTGCTGTGTAATACTCATTTCTAGTAACAGGCTCATATATATTGTGATCTAAAACCGGTTTGAAATAATGAGAAAAATATGCTGTGCTCATGGATGATATTGCTAGAATAAGATGGAAGGATTTCAGAGCTGATTGGTTAAGAAGACCTCTGAACCATAACTAATCAAATTACTTGCCTCTCTGGCTTTTAAACAAATCTCTCATGGTTTTTAAAATGTTGAATGCCAAGTATGCAACTATGCCAATACCACGAAGGCTCTGAATCTGAGGGAATCCATGTGATCTAAAGTACTGAGTATGCCATGGGTAGGACAGGTAAAATCTGGCAAATATTAACTGAATTGGTTAGAGCAGGAATAACTTCACAGATGGTGTATATGTGAGTGAGGAGGACATAAATGTTAATTTTAGGAAATAATATACAGGAAACAGGATCATTAGAAAATAATATGTATATAGGGAAATAAAGATTAAAAGGGGGATGAGTGTTTGATAATAGAATGAGGAAAATTGGGCCTTAAAAACCAGACAACCAATATTGAAACAGACCTGGAGCCACTGTAACATATGCAGGAATGTAAATAGACTATGTAGCAATCAGATGCAAGAAGGGATCCATAACACAAATGATTCTCAAGTTAGGTTGTCTGTGTTATCCTTACCTATAGCTAGTGCGGTGGATGGCTCATGAATATGAGTCTCCTGGAAGGATAGTAGAGCTTAAGAACTTGTGTTGGGTTAGAAAAATGAAGGCTTTGATTTCTGAAAGTCATAGGAGAGTTGTTACCTTCATTACAGCTGCATTCTAGGTCATTGGACCCTAAGAAGCAGTCCTACCTGAACCATGTAAAGTTCAATGTTTCAACCTGAGGGCAGAGGAAATGGCCTGTTTTTCCCACAGGTTATGGAATAAGGGAGGAATGTGAGCCAAGAAGTACAGATTGGAGATGCCAGGCAAGACCTTATAAATTATCAAACAGTGAAACACAGAGGAGGAATTAATACATGAAATAGATTTAAGCAGCTATACCCTGAAGTGACACTTTAATAGCTGCATCTCACAACATTAGCCAGTCCTTAATTTTCATAATAATATCTATAAAGACATGGAAAATGATGGCACTTATGCAAATCATCGAAATGTATTTATATGTTGTTATATTATTTAACATAATATTTTTAGGCCAGTATTTTCACATTGAAAATACAAAACAAAACAAGTATCAGGGAGAAATTAAGAAGAAAGACCTGTATCTCTAATTTGTCTTTCATCATTAATTTGAAAGCATCTTAAGGCTGAGCAGCTGTCCTTCTGGGGCCGTCATCTGAAGTGCTGCTTCAGCCCTGCCTCCACCTGCACAGCACTGGTAGCTCTTGATGTCTATACGCTGACAGAAAATCCTAGCAAGAAATCATGAGTGTGAAATAAGGCAAAGGAGATGGATGGTTAGGCCAGCGAATGTTCGTAAGCAGAATCACTGTAACTATTTTAAAAATTTTTAACACACCAAAATGGTTATCGCCTGATGGCCTAATCACGTAGTCTTATCATCTCTCTTTCTCTCTCTTTTAATGCTAAGAAAATGTAACTGAAAGAAAAACCTGATTGTAGATGCATGATTCCTCTAACAGTTCAAACTGTTGTCAGTACAATGTGTCCAGTGTTGAATGCTTGACTTTGAGTCCCAGTCCTGATTTAAGCTACCTACAAATACAGAACTGGGCAAGTGGCGATTGTAACTCAATTAATTGCGTGTCTGTTATCCATGTCAGAAACCTGAATTAAGTTCCCAGTTTTCAGTTTATCTTGATACTATATGGTATTGGAAACATATGAGGAGTGAGCCAGCACATGTGAGCTGCTTCTCTTGCTCTCCCATCCTTCCTTTCCTACTCTCTCTTCACGTCTCTCTTCTCTCTCTCCCTTTGTACCTTCATCTGCTTATCAAATTAAAACCAGGGTCGGTGGACAGTTTTGTTGGATAAATAGGAACAAAGACCCAGAAGATGATGCTGCACCATCATAGAACAAACTGAGCACTAGGATTGCTTTAAAAAAATCAAAATTCTTTCTTATGAAACCAAACTATATAAAACCTTGATTGTGAAAATTGGCTAAGGATTATCATGACCAGACTGTTCTATATAACTATGTCTTTAGTGCCTTTTCTGCAAGTTCCCCCGTCATTTGAAGGTGTTACAAGTCTCAACACTGATCCTTTAGATTTTTATTTAGAAGAAAAAAACTATGCAAAAATTCAGAAGAGGCAGAAGGAAATAACTGTAGAAAATATAGACTATGCCAGTAGATGATAAGTCTGATTAAACCCAAATCAAAAATTTTTAAGGAAAAAAATCTAAGGGGGAAAGGCCAATCAGGGAGAGATAATGGAGAAAAAAATGAAATTTAAAAATACAGCTGCCAAATTAAATGTACAGAGATAACACGAAGAATTGGACACTAAGAACCTGTACCAGCAATGTAGAAGACAGGGATAATACGCCATTTTCAAATGCTAAACACAGATGGAAAAAGGTTTAAAACAATGGGTCAGAAGATGCACCATGAGCACGCCGGAGAGCTGGAAGCCACAACATAATGTGTAGGGAGAAGAGCAGTTACTGAAAAGCCTGAAAGAAAAGAGTGAATAGGTAGCTGAGACTGCAGGTTTGTTTTTTCCCTTTCCAAGCTAAGTCAGGCTAATCTACTTTCTGTGGAACTAAATGCTAGAAACCAACAGAACAGCTATCGCTTGCTGAGAGGAGAAGGCTGTGAACCCAAATTATTAAATAGAGTCATGTTATGAAATTTTATGACTAAAACAGTGGCAATATATGCTTAAATATTCAGGAGTGAAGAAAATATCACCCATGAAACTTTTTTGAATCATGGATTAAAGATCTATTGATGCCATTCATTACAGGAGATAATTTAAGTAAAGAGCTATATTTTCAATAAAATGCAAATCAATACAAAATCATAACATATAGTAATATAGCTTAGGGTAATTTAAGCCATTGAATTAAGTATTTAAAGTGGTGAGTGTGTTTCTGTAAGATAAACTGATACATTTTTCTTGGATGGAATCTCCAGATTAGATGAAGTTTCACTTTGAAGTCCTTTTCTCAGTTGTGCTACTTTTATTCAAACATGTAAAGGGTTTTACAAGCCCCATGTTCCCTTATGATATGAAACAAAGGTACTGTATTCTCTTGTTTGATGAAAATTACATGTTTTATAGTGTTGTTATCTTTTAGTACTTACAAGTGGTTCAGTGCTTCAATTTATTTGCTTAAAAATTTGCTCTGAAAGAATTAAGAAGCCTGTGTGTTTTCTTAGGAAAAGCAATTCTCTGGGCAACTTTATATCATGACCATTTGCACTGTTAAAATGTCTGTGATCTGAACTTTTAATACATATGTTAGTGAGATGTGTCATTTTTTGGTAGTGAGTAATAAGCAGATATAAATTGTGTATCTGTTCATATTCAGTTCTGGATAAGAAAATAGGACTATAAATGCAAGTGTGTGTGTTTAGAAGAAAAGAATCAATACAGACCTATGATTTCTGATTCAGCTGTATTATGTACCAGGAAAAACAATTATTTAAAGACACAGCAAATAAATAGTTTTGTCTTGCCAGGTGTATGTTACTACTTAGATCTGCCATTGTTGCACAAAAGCAGTCACAGATGATACTTAAGTAAATATTTATAGCAGCATTTCAATAAAATCATGTATAAAAGCAGACCTTTCTTTTTACTTATCACAAGAAAGAATTTGCTCTCCTGTAAGTCTTCCATATCTGTGAAGTTTGGATTTTGAAAAATGTCTACTTTCTTTCATGGTAATTGGATTCTTTCAATCTACTTTTTCATCCCAACTTTGAATTTTTATTATGAATTGATGGGAATCCACTGTCAATATAAAATAGGTATGTTTCCATCTCCTATAAATTAAATGCGACAGAAGTATGCCTATTTTGTCAAGGGAGTTGAAAATTGAAAATTGAAGCGAATACTAGGATTGATAAAAGGTCTATAAACCTGCAGATACAATGAGTTTAAAGGGTGAAGGGAGATGTCAGCTAAGAAAGAGGATTAAAGGAAATGTTAGACATGTGAGAGTACTCTAAAAAGTTTCTAGAAAATACGAATAAAATATAAATTGGGTAGGTATTTTGCTCAGTGTTTGAAACACCACAAGGGACACTTACACTCAATATCGGATTATTGGACTCAAGTCACAGTTTTCCTATAGATTGCGGCTTCCTGCTGAAAAAGCAACAGGTGGTGACTCAGATACTTGAGACTCTGCCACCAAAGTGGAGACTTAGATTGAGTTACAGATTACCAGCTTCACTTCTGCACAGCAAAGGAAGCAATGAATAAAACAAAAAAGCAACCAACAGAGTGTGAGGAAATATTTTCACACTACACAATAGACAAGGGACTAATATCTGGAATATACAAAGAACTCCAGAATAACCATAACAGGAAAACTAACAAATTAGTGAAGAAATGCGTGAATGAAATGAGCAGACACTTTTCAAAGGAACAAATCCAAATGACTAACAGACATATAAAAAAAATGCTCAAACTCCCTAGCAATAATGGTAATTCAAATAAAAACAGCACTGAGATTCCACTTAAATGCAGTGAGAATGGCCCACGTACAGAAAACTACTAACAACACCTGCTGGCAAGGATCTGGGGGAAAAAGTACCCCTACTTCACTGCTGGTGGGATTGCAGGCTAGTGCAGTCACTATGGAAGTCAATATGGAGAATACTCAGGCAACTGAAAACTCACCTGCCATATGACCCAACAATCCCACTCCTGGGAATATATCCAAAGAATCTGATGCATTAGAAAGCAACATGTACCCCTGTATCATTGCAACACAATCAGTGACTGTGAAAATATGGAAGCATCCTAAATGCCTATCGACAGAAGATGGTATAAATAAACTGTTTTTCATCTACTCTAAGGAATACTACTCAGGTATTAAAAAGAATGAAACACGGTCATTTGCACCTAAATTGGCCAAACTCAAGACCATTATGCTAAGGGAAATGAGCCAATCCCAAAAGGTTAAATATCACATGTTTTCTCTACTATAGGATAAAGACCATAGGTTGGAACAGCTTCTCATTCATCACTAATTTTAAGAGATTGTGCCCTGGTGAAGCTCAGTGCTAACATAGCTAGGGGTTGTTTTGCTCATCTTCTCAGGGAAGGTTCTTTTCTTATTTCAAATTGAAGCTTTCTGGTGTTAAATTTCATTTTTTGTGAACTTTATCTTTTTGTACTTCCTAGTTATTTTTATCTATCTCAATATGTTCTTGTGATTGATTAATCAGCCATCCGTAATAGAGTGATTGCTTGTAAACGCGTGAGATGGTTAATGTCCCTTTCAGCACTATTTTTGCTATCTCATGAGTAATGATGCTCTAGCTTTCTTGTAATTTCCATAGTACATCATGGGTCATACATTGGCACCTATTCCTCCATGAAGGTGTTTTATTTCCTTTTTCATCACTGTAGCGGTGATAAAAGTTTGTTATTTTTCTCCCTGTTGGGGACTATGTTCACTAGCTATGTATTTAAGGGAATGCACAATGGAAGTATAGAGGAGACTGAAGCGGAGACAAAGCACAGTATCTGTCTATGCGTACAGATCAAGGATGGACTCCAAGCGAAATGGTTGAAGCTGTCCTGACAGTAGGATGTTGGACTTTCCAACAATGCCCATGCCTACATTGTTGGGAGACATTTTAATGGTAGCATGACGGACTTATGACTGATCATGAAGGACACATAAAACTAGAAGGGAAATCAGTGGGAAGGGGAGAGTGCTTAGGGAAGAGAAAGGGAAATCCCAGTGCCTATTAAACTTATCATAAAACAGTTTTTTAAAAAGTTAAAAATTAAAAATAAAAATAAATAAAAGATTACAAGCTTCAGTCTGGCCCAGCCCTGGATTTTACAGGAATTTGAGGATGAGATTCCTTTTTCTCTTCATTTCACTTTGCCTCTCAAACAATAATAATAATGACCCTTATTTTGATGCAAAAATGTGATATCCTTGCACTGGAATGGTCTTCAAAATGTTTATAATTAGTGCACATCATATAAAACCTATGTTTGATTTTCAGGTTTTTGTACCAAAATGTCTTTTAATTTCTTTTTTTCCACAGACTTTGAAATAACCACACATACATGCCTACATGCACATACATAATCAAAACTGTCTTAAAGATGGAGCAATATTATTGATTTTGTAGTATGTTTCTCAAATTGATAGGATTGACAGTACACTGGTTACTTTGAGGTATATTGTTAACTCACAAATTTGAAGTAGATATATGTTCAGTTGAATATTCACCTGTATCTATACTATTTTCTGTCTTGTATAATGCATATATGTGTGTGTGTATACACATACATATACATATACATATATATATATATATATATGTATATATATATATGTTTAAGAAAATTTTATACTTTGCAGCCAATTCTGAAATTGAGTATAATTGTGGCTGGCAAGTCATTGGCAATGCAGCCCCTACTTTCACATTGCATATACTGTGTTTGTGTTTGCCTGAAGCTGCTATCTTAAAGCATTTTCACTATAGTCTTTGAGCCTCACAGTTACTGTGACATGTGGACTCAGCATGAACCACTTTCATTGAATTTGAGGCTGTACATACACAGAATATCAGATGTGTGATAGGGCTTAAATCCTTTGGGATTCCTTCCAATTGACCTAGGTAACAACACTTTTTGACTTCAGCTGCACATACGTAACAGTTTTTGAATTGGCACTGTAGTGAATTCATGACACTACATGATTTGAATTTCATATTATGGCTTAGGTCTTACAAAGTCATACGCAACAATAAGCCTTAGATATCACTGACGTTATGTTTACTGCTGTGAAAAAAAAGGCTTATACTTAATAAGTTTTCTGATTCTTTGTTCCCAGAGCCAAAACTAAATTACTAAACATGTATAAAACAAGAAAGTTAATGTAAAATCATTATAAATCCACCACCAAGAAGGAATTATGCCTTTATTTTCTATATAAACTTTCCTCCCCTTGAGCCTCACTGCGGTAAGGTAAAGCAGAATTTGCTGCTCTGTGGCTATCATTTCCTGATGTTCATCTTAACTTTCCTTTAAAACCTAACCCATATATGAGTCCTTTTTGATTCTATGAACATGACATTAAGTACCAATTTAGGCAACTCATTTAATATATGCCGTCTTAATTTTGGTTGATATATTTGAATACTGAAAGGAGTATACTTACATATGAACAAAGAAGATTCAAAAGAGTAGTTTTCTTCACAGCAACATAAAAATACTTGCATTGAACGATAAGTGATTAGATTTGTTGATTAATAGTACTTTGATTTCTTCTAGTTTAAGGAGCTGCTTTCAACCTAAATACCAAACATTATGCAAAATTTAGCTCTCAGGGCATAGTTTAAAACATTTTGTAGGTCCCTGTCACTTAGTAAAATTAGTCATTTAGAACTTCATTTTTCCTTTTCCCCACTTCTCCAAAATATATAGGCAAATGAGGGAAGCTTAGCATATATATATATAGTTAGCATGAAAAACAGCTTGAACCCTTAAAATCATTGGATAACTAGCGGCTTCTGTCACAGGATTAGTGGTATCCTCTGTGTACTGTGCGCACCTGCCATTTTGGGTTATGTTCTGACTGCTACTATTTTAAAGTCCCTGTTTGTATTTGTCCTTTGGTCCTGATGATATGCTACTCCTAAAATACTTGTACTACTTCCTTGAGCACTCACTGCATACCCTTAATCTTTGATATATCTTAACATGCATAATTAGAGTGAGGAGGGGAATATGGTTCTACCATCTTTTCAATCCTAATTTCCATAGTCTGATTTATCTACCATCATCAATGAGCCATTATTGTCCAGACTCACATGAATTGGACTAATGATTTGGACCAAAGACAAACACATGTATGTTGCTCATTACAAAATATTTCAAATATTCTGTAGTCTACATTATACATGTATAGAGCTACAGTTCTAAAAATATGTCTACACCGAGAAATAGCTATAATCTAAAACTCTGCGTTGAACATGGTGTATTATTATATGTGTAAAATTGCCCATGATGATCCTTTAAAATCCCAGCTTTGAAATCATACTTGTTACATAACAGAGTGCTTTAGAGAGAGATAACTTTCTCGTGTACTTAATTATTTTTGTTTTTACAGGTTTTCTAATGAGTAAATTTATTCTGAATGGATAATTTTATAATTTGTATTTTATCTCAAAACATTTTTTGCTATAATAATTTTAGCATTGTTCACTCTGTTTTGAAATCATAGGTCTACAAAAACATTCTAAAATTTTGTGTATATTAAAATTCCTACAGCTAGATGTATTTAGATAAGTTCTATTTCAAGCACTCCTCCCCCCATCCGAAACCATATATAATCAGGTTTTATTACGTATTGAACCAGCCTGTATGTTTAGCATCTTTGAAATACATTTTTTTTTTCAAAATACATTTAATGCCAGACCAGGTTTCCTTGTCTGATCCTTACTTCTTGCCAATTTTCCAACTTCATCTTTCGCATTTTTTTTTTCGCTGTTGCTTGAACATAGAGTTTGGAAGATGTCTCTTGACATTTGCATACTTTACAATAATGAAGGCAGAGTAAAATCTTTCCTGAATGTAAGGCAACATTCATTATAAGGAAGAGCAATAGAGAGCCAACTACTCTACTAAGATTTAATGTCTGGCAAGTATACTTCAAACTGACGAGTCTCATAGATGTTTTTGTACTTTTCAAATTCTATTTTTCTTTGTGCTTTTCCTTTTCTCTTTTGTTTGTGCTCTCAGAATAATGAAATCTTAGGAATCAAAATAAATAAATAAATATCCACCACCATAAAAGATATCACATCAGGGCTGTATTGTCAACTGTCGACTCATCCCTGATTAATATTATTTTTCTGTTCCTTTTTTTATTTTTACAATGTTGATGCACAGTGAGAATATTTTGTGTTATTTGTCACATAAAATGCGTTTGTCCTACCAGCTTCTATTGTTGAAGACAGATGCTGTGTGCTGTTAGTTTCATTGTTATGGATTCTTGCTATCATTTAATGAGAAGCCCTGTAGAGTGCTTAGTATTACCAAGCTGGCAATAGAAATATACATCTTATTTTACTATTTGTGTGTTAAAATATCCTTCGCTAGAAAAATTAAGACAAAGCTCACTTAGAAGCACATCTTTTCTATTGTATCAAAATTCCTTACTTCACATCGATGGAGTAGAGGAGAATATGCTGTCATGATGAAAACACAGGCTTGGAATCCTAGGCCTGAGCTCCAGTCAAAAGCTGGCACTTGGTACAGACTTAAGATCTGCAGAAAGCTCCTTAAATTGTAAATTTCCTGTATCATTTAATTAATTAATATAATCTGGTCTGCTATGAGGCATAATCTTTAGTAATTTTTTAAGATTTATTTATTTTTACTGAAAGGGCAGGTATACAGAGAAAAACAGAGTCAGAAAGATCCTCCATTCACTGGTTCACCCCCCAAGTAGCCTCAGTGGCTGGAGCTGAGCCAGTCCGAAGCCAGGAGTCAGAAACTTCTTCTGGGTCTCCCTAGCAGGTGCAGGGTCCGAAGGGTTTGGGCCGTCCTTGACTGCTTTCCGAGGCCACAAGCAGGGAACTGGATGAGAAGTGGCATAGCCAGGACACAAACCCACAACCATATGGGATCCCAGTGCATAAAAGGCGAAGATTTAGCTGCTGAGCAATCGCTCCATGCCCAAATTTCCTTTTTTGTTGTTGTTGTTTTTTGTTTGTTTTGTTATATATATATATATTTTTAAGTTTATTTATACATATATATATATATTTACTTCTTTTGCAGGGTTACTGTGGTAATTACGTAAAGAGTCACAAGCGTCTACAGCTTTAGGCCAGGTGGTGATATTATCGTTGTGTTTTCAGTACAGCCACTCTATTTTCACAAATTGGCTCCATTAACCTCAGCTAACACCTTTATAACATGACATAATGTATTTTCCTACTCTGATGTTCAGTTTTCTAATTTGTAAGAAAGGAACTAAATCCTATGCACATGGGGATTTAAAAATAAATTAATTGTAAAACCAATGTGGGGCATAGATGCATATATCTTTAACGGGTAGAAACCTCTTAGCCTATACAGGAAGAATCATGGACACAGTAAATATTCAAACTGTCAGAGGTCTGACCACAGTTATTTCTGAGCTCAATGGAAAGTTAGAATTGTCCACTAAACAGTTGAGTCTATAATTTAGTATAATTTCTGTAATTTAGTATAATTTCCTTGGTTTACTGATCTAGTGCTCCTCATAAATGTATTCATTGGACCATAATTGATCCTTGGAAAGATCAGCCTACATACATGCCGACTGTCCACAAAACTGCTGGACTTGAGGGTGAGGCAGTCATTTTTTGAAATAACAGGCTCCAGATCACTTAAGATTTCTGGCCCACAAAAAAAGGAGGGGAAAAAAATCATCATTTTGTTTTTTATGTTATTCCTGGAACTTATTCAGATACCTATAATAATCAATGAATGATGTAATATTTTTCATGAGAACAATTGAAAATTTTAGCAGAAGGCAGCAGGATTACATTCAGGAAATGGAAGTAAAGGCGAACAATTAGGCAGTACTGAGCTTGGCAACAATTAGGCAGTACTGTGCTTGCCTGGGCTGTTGTAAATGGCGGCCTGGACCAGGATGATGGTGATAGACATGGAGACACAGATAAACTGGAGACTGCTTTCAGAAGGAAGTGGTGATGGATTACACTTAGGATAGGATGTCAGGACTGGTTCAAGCAGGGGTTTAGGAAACCATGGATGAGCACTAGGTGCAGAAATAAGAAGGGGACATCACTGAATCTTAGTTGAACACTCCAGTTCTCTGCTATCCAAATTCATAGTCACCTGTTGCATGCAGCTATTTAGCATGTTTAGGCTTGTTGAATTTATTAAAATTAAAAACTCAGCATCCCATTTGCCCTTCTTACATGTTTTAATATCTGATAGCTATATATGACTAGTAGCTATTGCATTAGAAAACCTAAAAATGGGAACCATGTTAAACAAAACCGATAAGAATAACTGTAAGTGACTGTTTGGAGGTAGAGCCTTTGAAAAGTTTATTACATTTTAAAAATAATCTAAAAATTTTGTGACTTAAAAATTTATTTATTTATTTTATTTTTTTAAAGATTTATTTATTTTTATTACAAAGTCAGATATACCGAGAGGAGGAGAGACAGAGAGGAAGATCTTCCGTCTGATGATTCACTCCCCAAGTGAGCCGCAACGGCTGGTGCTGCGCCAATCTGAAGCCGGGAACCTGGAACCTCTTCCGGGTCTCCTATGCGGGTGCGGGGTCCCAAAGCCTTGGGCCGTCCTCAACGGCTTTCCCAGGCGACAAGCAGGGAGCTGCCGGGATTAGAACCAGCGCCCATATGGGATCCCGGCGCATTCAAGGTGAAGACTTTAGCTGCTAGGTTGTGCCACCGGGCCCAGCGACCTAAAAATTTAAATTTTGCTACTAAAAAAAGTTAGAAATAAAAGGTGAGTGTCCAAATAAAAGTGGAGGAAATCAGAGGCGTCTGTTCACAGATCCAATGGGAAGGCCGATACGCAGAGAGAGGGAGAGACAGAGAGAAAGATTTTCTCTGTACTGATTCACTTCCCAAGTGGCCGCGGCAGCTGGAGCTGAGCCAATCCGAAGCCAGGAACCAGGAGCCAGGTGCAGGGTCCCAAGGCTTTGGACTATCCTCGACTGCTTTCTCAGGCCACAAGCAGGGAGCTGGATGGGAAGTGGTGTGGCTGGGACAACCATATGGGATCTCAGCATGTGCAAGGGGAGAACTTTAACTACTAGGCTATTGCATTGGGCCTACAGAGCCAAAATTTAAAGATACCTTATGAGGTGGGTCATCTGAAAACCAAGAAACAGACCTTGCACTTGCAGCTGCTAGAACTCTGTAAAAAAGAGTATCTATTGTTGAAGTCAACCAATTTGTGTTATTTTGTTATAGCGGTACCATAGTATGAATACAGATTTCCAGAGAAGCTATTCTGACTTAACATTACTTCTGCTACTCACTATGTAGGAGTGTCAATGGGTGCATTATTTAACTTTATGGGCCTCATTTCTTTTTGTAAAATGAAGATGTAAATATTTGTATCTTGTTCATCTGTTTCTTGTGAGTTTAGAAAGTGAATGTATTTGTAAAGTGCTTAGAATTAAGAGCATAAAAACATCTGTCAAAGGAATAGAAAATAAAATTTTGTTGCATTAATTGATGTTCCAGCTATGTGGAACATATATCAAGTCAAATATCTGTGCCAACTCAACTGAGATTGATGAAAGTTTTACTCAAATCAGTTTTGTGGTAGGAAGAGTCAAATTTTGTGCCCTTATTCAGGGATATTTCTTGGAGTCAGGGAAAGTATCCTCACCTGGAATCAAAATTTAAAAAATGATCATTCTTATATTTGCAACTCCTAGATTCAAGTTCTAATTTCGTTCCTTGTTGAAAGAGTGACATGGAATAACTTACTTGTCAGTCATATTTTCATTTACCTAGAGAAATGTTGTCCAGTTAGTTAAACTTTTAATGGTAATGGAACTCTATGCTACACTGCTGCATTTTATATCCATACAATAGTAAACATTTGAAAATACTTCATTTAACTGAATATTTTTATTTAGTATGGCTCTAGAACAACCATCTCTAAGAACTGTTCTGAAAATTAAGTGAATACATTCTGTGTATCTTGATTACTGTATATTGATCTATATTGATTATTAATAACCTTGATTATTAAAAGGAAGAGACAGGGGCTGACACCTGGGTAGCATATGGTATCTGTCATTGGCCACAAATAATTAGAACATCCGGTGCAGTTACCAGAATGCCATCTGCCTGTGAAATTTATATATCGATTAAATTAATTGGAAAATACCATAACTTCACATTCTTGGGTGTTTGAAGAGAGAATAAAGAAAAATATGTGCAAATCCTGAAAATGTGGCCAGGAGTGATAAAAGAATGACAGGAATGTAAACAGGCTTGATTTACCAGCCTTTCAGGTGCGATTTGTGATTTTGCTTGGCCACTCAGAATGAGAAGACACGTGATTAATGTGTGTGGATTTAATAGATAGTTTCACACAGTTTCATATACTATTGATTTTAACATAAGTGTAGCATTGCAATTTTTTTAAATAAATGTTTTCCATGTTTCATAACCTCAAAACAAACTGTCAAGGATAAATAAGACAGTATTTAAAAACAAATAAACAGAAATTCATCTTTATCACAAGACATAGTTACTTTTTCCATTTTTCTGCATTTACCTAAAATTAAATTATGGAATCTGGCTGCTTATCAGATACATACCAACTCTGTGAAATAAATAAGTCCTGTAACAACTGTGTTCCAACTCTTAACCTTTGCATACAAATTGAAACTTTATTGAGTTTATAATACAGTAACCACTTATTTTAATGTCAAGTTAAAATCAGAGTGAATGACTACTCCAAATATCCAGTCCTTTTTCAGTGAAATAGTGGCTCATGAATTGCAACAGTAACCACAGTTTCATTCATAAAAATGCACTTTTTATACTAAGCCTATATAATTTATGGATGCAACTTTTATCCTTGTGTAAGTTAAATTAGACATTCTGATATGTGAGTCGAATATACTGTGAAACTTGACATCCAGTTGAACTTTGTTCAATTTTATGGTGTCAGCCAATCACTCTGTGAAATTGAAGCCACCCCCAGTCATTTTTTTGTGTTCTATTCTTCACTCACTATTTAGTATTTAATTTTTTCCTAGTGGATAAATCTTTTATGACTTCTTTTAGACTTGATTTAAAGCTTAATCTTGCTTAATGAATGAAAGTAGACCAGCTATTAAATTTTCCACCCATGCACACCCACATGTAGTTTTACTATGTGATGACTACCAACAGGCTTTATTTAAATTGATGAGCTATTTTTGTTTTACAAAATGCTATTATGAAGCTCATTATGGGAACATATTTCTGTTTACTTAAATAATAACAAGCTCAAATAGCATTTTAATGTTTTTGTTCTGGGCCATATCCATTTTTTTCCCTTTTATCAAATTGGTCTTGCTACATTTCTATGAATGAATTGACCATTAGTCACAAGTGTTCTTTATTGCAATCACTGCATTTTACAACTTTGGGAAGTTTTACATATGTATATTCAGATTTTTAAAGTTTATAATTCTAGGTTCACATTCCTAGTTAAGTGTTCACATGTGGAGCACAGGCCAAGCACGAGAGACTTCTGTGCAGATCTCTTAGACAAGTTGAACATCTCAGTAGTCAGGGTTGTTTTTGAAGAAGTCAAGAGAACAGTTATGGAATCAGGTAGAAGGACTAAATGACCATTAGTGAGCCATAAGTACATTCTTTTAAAAAATTCATTCTTGTTATTGGAAAGACAGATTTGAAAGATACAGAAGGAAAGGGCTTTGTCTTCTGATTTACTGCCTAAGTGACTGTAACAGCTGGAGCTGAGCCGATCCAAAGCCAGGAGCCACGAGCTTCCTCTGGGTCTCCCATGTGAATGCAGGGCCCAGAGCTTTGAGTCATTCTCCACTGTTTTCCCACGTCACAAGCAGAATGGGAAGTGGAGCTGCTGAAAGACACTAATGCCTGTTTGGGAACCTGGTGCATGCAAGGCAAGGATTTAGTGAGTGAGCCACAATTGGCTCCCCAAAGTACATTCTACATGTTTCCCTCCTATCGTCCTCCATCATCAGCTTGGCCCCTTCTCACCCACAGTGTTTTTTTACACTCTGAGAGAGAAATCTGATATGCAGATGTGGCTCGTAAACCTATAGAACCCTCCCCAAGTTAACCAGGAACCTCTTCGGGTCTCTCATGTGCGTGCAGGGTCCGAAAGCTCTGGGCTATCCTCGACTGCTTTCCCAGACCACAAGCAGGTAGCTGGATGGGATGCGGGGCTGCTGGGTTTAGAACCAGTGCCCATATGGGATCCTGGCACGTTTAAGGCAAGGACGTTAGCCACTACTCCATCATGCTGGGCCCTTGAAGATAATTTTTCCAATTTCTCTGTAGTCCCAAGGAAGACTTGTGCAGTCTACAGTTACGAATCTAGAAGAGACAGGTCAGGAGAATGAATCTACAGTGGCTCAATCCCTTTTGTAATTGGTCTGAACTCAACACTCTTCTTTGCCATTAGTCTGTATCGGACTGTATTCCAAATTACTGAATGTTGCCAAAATGAATTGAAACGAAACCTTTCATCCAGTAAGTCAGTATTCTCATATGGAACACTGACCATAAACAGGAATCTGTAGTAAGACCAACCAATGACTGTTATGTATCTCTGCCACTCAAAGGCTGTGAACACCTTTACTCTGTATTGGAATTCCTTGCTTGAATACATATTATCAGCAGACTTTAAAGTTAGGTTCTTAAAATGTAGAATCTTAAATACCTCCTAGCTGTGCATGTATTTGTTTCAGTGGCTTTTTTTTTCAGTATAACCTCATTTTTCCAGACAATGTTTTACACAGAATTTAGAAAGTCACAATGAAGCTAGTGGGCAGGTAGAGGAAGGGAAAGGGATGCTTGTCCATTTAGTTGATGTCATTTCTAACATATCCTTTCCAGTTTCTGTAGCCAACACAGCTTCAGAAGCCAAACATAAATCTTAAAACCCATTTATCTGGAGACCAGTGTTGTAGCACATTGAATCTAGCAGCTATCTGCAACCATCAGCAGTCCCAGCTTCTTCACCTTCAATCCAGCTCTCTGCTCATGCGCCTAAGTAAGCAATGAAAATGGCCCATGTGCTTGGCCCCTATAGCCAGGTGGGAATCTTACAAGAACCTGCTAAGTCCTGCCTTTAGCCTAGCCAACCCATGTGGTCTTGAGGGGCAAAAACCAGTAGCTGGAAGATCTGTGTCACTCCCTCTCTGTGTAATTATGCCTTTCAAATACATAAGTAAATGTTGCAGGTGTTGCATGTGCTATATATGAAAAATTAAACGCAGCTTTATTTTTCTTCCAGTACTTCCATGACTCATTCGATGTTCAATTATTTGTCTCCTCTCTTCAAAAACAGTTGTCTTGTTTCTTCATCTCATTCACTGGATTGATTTTCAAATATGCCAAACGAATAGGAGACTGTTCCACATTATGATTGATTCAGAAAATCATAAAAAACCTTGAGGAACTTAGAATTTTACTGAAACAAAAACCATGTGAGGCCTGCTTTGTTGGTTAAGGCTGAGCTTGGGCAGTTGGCATCCATAGGAGCACCAGTTTGAGTTTAGGCTGCTCTGTTCATGATCCAGCTCCCTGCTAAATCTCCTGGAATAACAGAAGCACGTGCCACCTACGCTGTGTTCTGGATCGAGGACAGATTCCTGGCTTGGCCTAGCCCAGCCCTGGTCTTTGTGGCCATTTGGGGAGTGAACTCAAGATGAAAGATGTCTTTTCTTTTCTGGTTCTCTGCCTACTCCTTTCCCAACCCCGGCTTACTCTGTTTTTGAAATTTGTATTTTAGAAAGACAAGTATCCTGTGTTACAGGCAGGCCAAATAGCAGTAATTCCAAAAAGAAAATATGTCAATCTAGAGTTTCATGTAAATGTTTATTATCAAAAATATTATACTTTGAAGTATTTAGCCTAACCTAAGATGCTGGGAAAGAATCCTATGACCCCCATGAGAGTACCTGGATTCAGTAACAGCCTTCAGAGCCTGAATGCAGCTTCCTATTAATGTTGACCCTGGGAAACACATTATCACAGAGTATTTTGTTTCATGCCACCTACATTGAAGACCCTGCCCGAGTTCTTGGCATTGGTCCCGTCTTAGTCTCAGTCACTGGGCATCTGGGATGAGTCTGCCCGTTTCCTCCCCACTCTCTCCTTTTTGCCCTCCTCTCTCCCTCCCTGTTTCACCTTTTCTTTATGTCACTCCGTTATTGCATTTCAAAAGAACAATTTTAAATAAAAAAAGAGTGTCATAATTTACAGTTCAAAGCTGTATATTTCTCAAACAGGCCACAGCAGTAGTCTCAGAGAATTCCTTTGCATAATTCCTGTTGTATTTTTGTAGATAGCAAAGGGAAACAAAACAGATGGCAGTGACAAAAAGTGCTGTATGTTAGGAGATGTACTGATGTTTTAATATACAGTATATTCTTTCAAACTCCTCTTTGTCTGTTGTACTCTTTGAAAATTAGGATAATTTAGAAACAGGGTAGGGTATTTGTTTTAAATGAAGAAATCTAAGGGAGTCAACAGTGAGTTAATGAGATTATATGTGTTTATCAGGGCAGTATTTTTTTAAGAATGATTCCTTTCTTGTTAGTCTTACATAGCAGCAACTGAAATATAGAGCTTTTGAAAGGAGAAACTCTTTTGTGAGTGAAGAGAGATTTTTTTCAAGCACAGTTAGCAGTATTTTTAACTAACATATTCTCTATGAATTAAAAATGTAATGACGTATTACAAACCCAGTATTCATTTATTTGGAAAGCTTACCGAAAACACGTTCAGGCCTCTGTCTGTGGCACGGGTATCCCATATGGGAGCCAGCTCCTGTCCCAGCTACTCCGTTTCTAATCTGACTCCCTGATATAATCTGGGAAAGCAGCAGTGGATTGCTGAAATTCTAGGGCCACTGTACCCATACAGGAGATCTGGAAGAAGTTCCTGGCTCCAAACTTCATGTTGCCTCAACTCCAGCCCTTGCAGCCTTTTGAGGAGTGAGCCAGCAGATGGAAGATCTCTGTTTCCTTTCTATATAACTCTGTTTTTCCAAAAATAGATGAATACATACACACATACATAAGTTGTTTAAAGAATGTCCCTATGCAGTGATAGCATTCTGCTAGGTGCCTGCTTTAAATAATGAGGCAACACATGGAGACTGGACCACAGATCCTTGGTATCATTTGAATCTCAGTGCAGTGAATTCCAGTGTTAATGCCCTGGAACATGTATTTAAAAATATTAGTTGCAATACAAAAATAGGTATTCCAATCAAACTAAAATACTCAGAAGTGGTTTTTTTTTACCCAGAAATATAACTTTGTTCATTTAAACACAAAAATTACATACATAGTTCTGAAAATCAAGATCCCACTGTTTTACATCCCACTCCCTAATATCAATCAAATATATACTTTTTTTGTTTGTGTTTTTCTTATTTTGTGTTTCTTTCTACAGTGAAGAAATAACAGAAAAGTAGAAATGGCTATTTTTAGAAGATTTTTGGTATTCTGATCCTGAAACTCAATGATTTTAGTTAGATTTCTCCATATGTTTAACAAGAGATTTCATATTTTTTTCTAATCTTCTTTATGACTAACATCTGTAAGATTGTTTTTTATGATGAAAGCACGTAGTCTTGAATAATATATTTTAAGAAGAAAAAAAATAAATGCAAATACCATGCAGGTGTAGTAGGTGCAATCTGGCATTCTCATAGGGAATGCAACACTGAGGGTGACGACACAAAGGGACCTTGTGACTGGAGTCACCCATTGCAAACTGAATATTGATTCAATTCCACTGTAGGTTATCGGGTGATGTGTTTTTATATGAGAGTGATACAGCTGAAACTGAATTCATATTGATGTAGGAGGCAGTCCTGTTTTACCTATCTTGACATACGACTGATAATTCTATGTCAGCTCACATTTATAACTGTATGCAAGTTCTCCTGTACCTAACTCACATTGGAGGAAATAACTTAAACTGGTAGGAAGATATGTTAGCCTGATGGTTTGTGTAGACTTAGTATCAACAGTGAAGGAAATTTATCATTCAGGTGGCAAATCTGCTGTTTGTAGATTGTCCTTTACATTTATGGAAAAAAAGATGCTGTGAGGTCCAGATATACTCAGAAACAGGGCATTGGTAGAGTTGATGGCCTTATGCAACTGAAACAAAATAGAAGAGAAATGGTATACAAGGGACATGAACACTAGCTAAATGAAAGATCCTGCAGTAGTGAGGATAAAACATCTTTATAGTTCAATGGTTTTGTAGTGTAAACACCATAAAGGAAACTCTCTTCTACCAGGTGTTTATGTTTCCTGTGCAATGGATGTTAGCCAACCTCCTTTGCAACCTACCCATGAGTTTGTACAGTGGACTCCCAAGAGAATAATCCTGATGACAGAAACAGAGATGTGGAACGGATGCAAGCATGTGGCCCCCATTTCCAAGGCAACATAACTACTATCACTATAAACTGTTAGTTGCAAAAACAGATTGATAATAACCACTAGTTTGGTCCCATTGCTCCATGGTTCCATAGAGACAAAACAGATGTTTGGTGAAAGCTTAATTGACAAGCCAAATGAAGTTGGAGCATGTCCACATTGGAAGGAAACGCAATTTTTCTTAAGTGGGTGAATTATAGTCTGAAAATGTGTTTTCCTTTCCCCTCCCAGTGCCATTGTTGGAACTTACATCCGATGGCTTCCAGATGCATCAATCAATAGAATGTTGCTTACTTAATGCTGCTGTCACCTAGAGACATGTGTTGTTACATTAAAGAAAGTGTAATAATGTTCAGTATGTTCAGAATCATTACATCCTCACGCAAAAGCTGCAGATCTGATAGAAAAGTGGAATAATATTAATCATAAAAAGCTCAGCTACAGCACCAACATGGAAGAAAATACTGAAGAATTGGGACCCTGCCCTTCAGGGTGAACCTGCTGAATCTATAGGTGATACAGGCTGTTGCATTCTCCGTGGCTAGATTTTTACATTTGCTTCTCATTGAGTAGATGTATTCCACATGGCACAGTCTATTAGCAAAAATGGTAACAGATAATTCTGAGTCATCTTTAACAGATAGAGCTAGTGCTACTGAATCTGAGCAATAAGATCATGTCTGGAGACTCAGGTATCTTATGCACAGATATAGATGGGCAGTTATAGTAAGCAAGAATCTGTAAGAGCAAAGAAAGAACTTATTCTCTCAGGCAGCAACTGACAGTTGAAATGCTGGCAGATTGTATGGAAAATCAGAAAGTGATACTGGAGATTATTGCTGAATTTCTCTTAAGAATCAACTGGAACATTGAACACTGTAGTTGAGTTTGTTACCTCTTTTTCAGACTTTAGAAGTTTATAACTGGTAATTGGTTTGAAGGATTTTACTGGGCTGCACTTGGGAAAATATAATCATTTTATTTTTGTAAGTTATTGAGCTGCACGTAACAGACACATGCACATCTCAATTATGCAAGTGATTGCATATTTTGGCTCAGTTGGCTCAACCAAAAAATATCTACCAGTACTTGGCCATTTGGTTAGTAGGAAGCTCTGTCTGTTGCCACTGTCAGCACAGATTTACCATTAACTGTAACACTGTCCATTATGGTGAAAACCTGACTTTTGTCTTCAGTAGCACCTACCAAGGAATGTGCCTCACTAGGTCTGAGCCTCATCTCTTTTCAGAGAAGAGCCAACAATGTTGTCAGCTCCTGTGCTATTTCCCTTCTGGCAATGGCAGGAACAGACTTTATAGTTAAGTGCAGGGAGTTACTTTCGCACAGGATGAATTGCTACCAATGAAATATAGAATATAGTAAGGAACTGATATGCGAATCTCTCCATCTGACAAACTATTCCAAGCTACAGGGTTTTCAAATAATTTTCCTGGCATTTTCAACATAACCAAGAAACCAGCCCTTTTCTTCTGAAGTTCTGTCTGAATCAGTAATGTACCACCTGTGTTTGCTCTCTCATTTTCCCTCCATCGGTTTTTCTTTTATCTCCTTCTGGTTATTGACCGGGAATTGCCTGATCCTGGGTCTTTCTTTCTAGAGAAACTGTATTGAGATATAAACAAGATTTTCAAATGTGGAAGTTTTTGTTCAAAGGGATGAATTAAATTGCAATAAAGCAAACATAACCCTAGCATTCCCGATTAAAAAAATAATAACTGATTTTTATACCCAACTATCCACTATCCTTATTTAATATAATGATTGCAGCATCTTGAACCATCTTCTACTGCTTTCCCAAGCCATAAGCAGAGCTGGGTCAGAAGTGGAGCAGCTAGGATACATACTAGCACCCATACGAGATGCTAGCACTTCAGGCTGAGAACTAACTTGCTATGCCACCACTCTGGCACTATTACCTTAATCTGTATTCCACAGTATCAGAACTTTTTACCAATTCAAAGAAACATTGTGTTGGTTGTTAGTCTCTCTGAATTTTTACTTTTTCAATGAAATTTTTTGAACAAACAGGGTTAACTGTATAACTCTCTGCATAAAAGGTAATGTCTTGAATATTACCATGCATTTTAACTCCTCATATATTATCCCAGGTCTTTTCCTGAAGAATGCTAAACTGTTCTGACCATTATTTTTCCAGACATCTCTTAAGGGAGATATACAGACAGACAGTCCCATCTCTATATCCTACAGTGAAGTCAGGGGTCACTCCACCACCCTTTCTTGTTTATCTCACCATCCCCCTTTCAATTATTCTTTCTGATGAGGATTTAGAGAAGTAAACACATGTGGAGTTATAAACCCATGGTGACTCTGTTGGCTTAAAACAGGTATCTTTAAATAATATCTTCATTATAACTGAATTTTGGAAACCTTACATATTGGTTTTTTGCTTGTACCATCTAGTTCAGATGTAATCTGATTTCCCAACTCTTCTGGAGTTAGAGAACTAAAGCTCTTGGAATGATTTGTTGGTTTTTGTCTTTGCTGTTCAACTTGACTTTGAGTATCCTGTAATTTGAGTGCAACTAGAGAATCAACTAGAGAACTGAACTTCCCGTTTCTTCAGTGTGCCATCTGCTTTCCTCTTGTCTTTCCTCGTCATCCACTGATTAATCACATCCTTTCCTCTGAAGGTTGTGCGAAGAAAGCTAATCTTTTGAAAAGTTTAGAATGTAACTAATGCTCACAAGAATTGGAAAGAGCTCAGAGGAAAGATACAGTAGTGATATGTTCTATTCCTTGAAATCAAACGAACATGACCACAAACACTGGGAGAGATGATAACTTGCAATGAAAGAATCATGACTGGATTTGAACTGTAATACTGCAACAAGGTGGAGGAATCCACCATGGGGGGAGGGTGTGGGGAGGGGCCAGGGGAATCCCAGAGCCTATGAAACTGTGTCATAAAATTAAATGAAATTAAATTGCTGTTTTCTCAAAAAAGTAAATTTGAAACCAATAATTTATAAATTTTATATTAAAAGTTATGTGTTGTTTTTCAAGTGTTATATGTCCCATCTTACTGAAAATTTTGTCAAGGAAATTTATTATTATTATTCTGCTCTTTGTTAATGTTTGAATGTATGTGTGATTTATGCTTGTATGTTTTCATTGTGTTATATGCTGTTGTTCATCTTAAGCTAATAAGCTTACAAAACTTTCCAGAGATGGATCTTGAAAACCATGATTAAGGATTATGTATCCAAGTATTTAAGATAAAAATTAACTTTGCCTTTTCATTTCTTAACAGAAACCAGGAGCTAAAAGAACTTGGTGAACTTTCCCCACACTGGGACAATCTACGGAAAAATGTCCTGACTCACTGTGATCAAATGGTGAACATGTATCAAGACATTTTGACAGAACTTAACCGGGAAACAGGTGCGAAAGCAGATTTTTGTCTCACTCAAACTAGATTGCATTTTCTGTGTGTTTTGTGAAAACAGTAATAAACATTATGGGTATGAACATGAGAGAACCAAGGATGGGGGAATAAAAATTGAGTTTTGACTGTATCATGTTGGCATCTAAAAAAGGGAGTTGAACATTCTTCTGCTCTAGCTAATGGGATAAGAATAACTCAGGCAGCTAAAACTAATTTGAGAAGAGAAGCACCTTGTGGGATATGTTTTTCTTTAAATTTGTTCTGTCATTTTTCTGTCAGACTTTTCAATATGCACAGATACATTCAAACATACCCACAAAAATGATCATTTATTTGTTTATTTGGTGGTAATATTTAATTTTTTCCACCTAGGGTCTTCTTTCAAATCAAGCAGCAGTAAAGGAGAGAAAACATTAGAATTTGTTCCTGTAAATCTGCATTTGCAAAGAATGCATGTACACAGCCCTCACCTGAAAGGTATCATATATTACTCTTTTTAGATTGGTAAATTTGTGTGTATTTTTAAAAAATATGTTGACAGCTGCAGACTGTAAAAGCTCATCAGTGATGTAAAAATGAAGCAATTAAGGCTGGTAGTGACACTACATACACTATCAAAAAGAGTATTCTTTTTTGTTGCTGTATTTCTGGATTTTCACATGTGTGAACGAGGCACCGGAATTTAGTTGTCGATCCAGGTGAGCACCAGATCCTTAATTAGTGATGACAAGTAGTTAACATTTGTACCCTTTTTGAGTTAGGAGAAAGTACAGAAAATAATTTGTTCTTTTTTTTTTTCCTATTCTGAGAAACCCCAAATCCTATATGTTAACATTTGCTAAATCTCTGCCTTAGCAGGGACACAGAAACCATCTCTTTCTTATGGAAACAGAAAAGGATAAAATGTTTATTGTGTAAATGGAGGCAAAATATTTTCCTGTATTTTATTATCAGGAACATCTGTCAAGGAGAAACATTGTAGGTTTTCACAGCATGCTCGAGGAAGGTGCAGAGTCGTGGATGTGGGGTCTGATGTTTGTTGCCTTTCTATTTTTTTGTCATTTCCAGATAAAATGTGTTTTAAACTACTCTTCTCATTTTCTATCTTCTTTCTATTAATGCCATATAATACTTCTGTGTATATCTGGGATGACCATGCCCTCATATTCCAGTAAAATTACTAGGCTTTTTTTTTTTTTTTTACTTCTTATACGGTGATTGTTAATACCATCTGTATTTACCAGTGTCCCTCAAAGTCTTCCTATTTCAAAGGCAAGTGTTACTGATGTACTACTGCTTCTCATCTGCTAGGAAACTGAAAGTTGCTAATATCATCAAATCCTCATGACGGTGTTAATACTTATTAATACACGTGCTTGTGGACATACAGATCTATCCTGATAGCCTGTGTTTAAGTCACTGTAAAAAATATTATGGCTTTAAGTTTAGAAAAAAATAAAATGAAAGGATCTTATGCATAATTACTGGAAGTGTATTTTAAATTGATGTACAGACAGAAAGTACAGTGATTCGTCAAAAAATTAAAATTAGAGTTACCATATGACCTACCAGTCTTTCTTTTGCATTTACGTACAAAGGAATTGAAATGAAGATTTTATTGAGAAAACTTCACTGTCATAATTTGCAACTTTTTTTTTACAAAGGCCAAAGTATGGAATCAACCTAAATATCCATAATGGACAGATAAATAAATTGTGCTGTACATAAATGATGGAATGAACCTGAATGTAGTACTGACAAAAAGAAACAAGACGTACAAGGACAAATAATACATGATCCTATCAACATGCTGAATTCAGAATTGCCAAATGCTTAGAAACAGAGTTAAACAGTAGTCACCACCAGCTTTTGGGAAGAGAAAACAGCAAAGTGTTAGTTGGATGTTCAGTTATGTAAGAGGAGTTAGTCCTAGATATCTATTATATTAATATAGTGTCTACAATTAAAAATAACAACATTTCAGGCTTTACATTTTATGCAAAGCATGTATGTTGTGGCACTACAGATACAGATTAAGCTGTTTCTTAGCATGCTCACATCTCATGTCAGGGGGCAGGTTCAAGTCCTAGCTCCTCTGCCTCCAGCAGCTTCCTACTAATGCATCCTTGAGGCGTTTGAAATATGACCCATGTTTTTAGGACACTAACAACCATATAGGAAGTGATAGAAATGGCCTTTGGCACCTTGCTTTGACCTGAGCCAACCCTGACTCGTAAGGACATCTGGACATTGGTCTGGCTAATGTATGAGTTGGTCTTTCTCACTTTCTCTCAGTTTCAGTTACTCACTCACTGTGACTGTGTGTGTGTGTGTGCCTTCATCCTTTCAGCTTCCTTATGCCTATAAATAGCTAATTCTTCAAAATTAAGATTTTGAGAGGGTAGATTTATATGTTAAATGTGCTTATCACACACAGTTTAACACACAATAAAAAACAGGGCAAGAGGAAACTTGTAAAGTTTATAACATACATGTGGTGATGGTTTTTGAGGGACAGATCTCTAAACTCATCTAGCTGTATATATTAAAAATGTTCATCATTTGCTGTGTCAATGGGAGAATTAAGAATACCATGATCTCAACATCTTTAAATAACTAATGTTTGAAGTGGAAATACTATTACACAGATTTGATCATTATACATAGCATACATGTATCAAATGTATACTATAGAGCTATAAATATTAATTGCCAATAAAATGCTTTATAACATGATTTTTAAGAAGAATAAAAACAGAATATTCTGTTTTAAAATTGAAATTATAAGAAATTTGAAACAAAACAAACCCTGTTAGAACTGATAAGTGGCAATATACTACAGTGAAAAAATTAGAAAGATAAATAGTAGCAAAATTTAAGAATTTTAAGATAATGAAAATTGATTTATGTCTCATTGGATTGGTCAAGTAAGAAAAGGGAAGGACAAATTTCCAATAAAAGATAGTGTGTCACTGAGAGAATATCAAAAGAAAGTTCTGTGTTATATCAATAAATCCTGCAATTTAGATGAACTGCACAATATACCTTTGTACAGTGTTAACTTACAAAACCTGATTTCCGAAGAAATAGTTAATGAATACTTGTAGGACAGGCATTTGGCACAACTCTTAAGCTGCTTACTTCCATTCCAAGTTCCAAGTTCTACACTCAACTCTAGCTTCCTGCTGAAGTACACCTGGGAGGCAGCAGGTGAAGGCATAACTGACTCCCTGCGCCCACGTGGAAGGCTCAGCTTGGCTGGCCCCTGACTTTTACCTGGTTCAGCCAGAACTGTATGGGAAACTGAAGAGCAAATCAGCAGATGGTAGGTGTCTCTTTGTCTGACTCTATCATTCAAATCAATACTTTTGTTAGTTTTATAATAAAGCATTTTAAAGAATGTATCTAAATTATTACTAAAAGAAAATTAGGTTTCACTGTTGGATTCTAGCAAATACTATCAATCCCTTTCATTTTTGGAGGTCTCCCTTATGCTGATACCAAATCAGGTACAAATTTTATAAAAAATGAATATTCCTCATGAACACAACAGTTAAAATGATTTTAGCAAAGTAAACTCAGTAATATATAATAATTATTACCACCATCTCAAGATCGCAGGATATGTTTACCATGTAAAATGTTGTGGATTACTACACTGAAACAGTATAGGAGACAATCTGTGGCAGTTTCAAGGAATTTAGAAAAAATTACTTGGTAAAATTTAACCCTGATAATGATATTAAAAAGTCTCAGTAAACTAGAATTAGAAAAGGGAAGGCACCTATTTTTAAAAATATTTATTTGAAAGGCGGGATGACAAAAAAGAGGGCGAAGAAGTGAATTAGAATAGAGAGCTCTTCCATCAGCTGCACACTCCCTGAGGGCTGCCCTAGGTGGATCTCAGGATGAAGACAGGAGCCAAGAATTCCACCCAGATTACGAGTGGCAGGGATCTCAGCATCCAGGCCGTTTCTGCTGAGTGCTCAGGTGTACCAGCAGGAACCTGGATGCAAAGTGACACCGACAGGAATCAGACTAGCGTCTCAGTGTGCAATGCTGACATCATGAACATTAGCCAGCTACATCACAGTGCTGGACCTGGAACCTGTTTCTCTTTCTTTTTTTAGATACAGCTGACATAATTAATGGTGAAAGATTAAATATCCCTGCCCCCCCATGGCAAGATCAAGACTAGGACAATGTTGGCCTCTGTTATATTTAATATTATAATAAAAACTGAAACAAATCAATAAAGGAGAAAATTGGGGAAAAGATAAATTAGAGTAAAAAAAAAAAGTAAAATTTTATTCCCAAATGGCATAGCTATAAATGTTGAAAATTCTGATATTCATAGATAAACAAACAAAAAGAGGGACCATCACCAACACAAAGCCAGTATGCAGCTTAAACTCTGTTTTCATATATAACAACAAAACATTATAAATCCCAGTGTTCTAAAAGTCACTTAAAATAACATGAAAACAGCACACACATACACAAGGTTTATAAATTTAAAAAAAAAAGAAGCAAAGAAAAAGAAAAGCTCCCCTTAGATAGTCCGGGGGTGGGGGGAAATAGTAAAAAATGCCATATTTGTGGATTGGAAGATTCAATTTTTAACATAACAATTTCTAAAAATAAAAATTGATCTTTTTAAAAAAGATGTATTTATTTTTTATTACAAAGTCAGATATACATAGAGGAGAAAAGATAGAGAGGAAGATCTTCCATCTGATGATTCACTCCCCAAGTGACTATAACGACCGGTGCTGCGACAATCTGAAGCCAAGATCCAGGAGCCTCCTCCAGGCCTCCCACGTGGGTGCAGGGTCCCAAGGTTCTGGGCCATCCTGGACTGCTTTCCCAGGCCACAAGCAGGGAGCTGGATGGGAAGTGGAGCTGCCGGGATTAGAACTGGCACCCATATGGGATCCTAGTGCATTCAAAGCAAGGACTTTAGCCACTAGGCTACTGTGCCAGGCCCAAAATTTATATTAAAATTCAGTGCAATCCTAGCAAAAGCCTCATGGATTATTTTCATGGAAATCTTCAAGCAGATTCTTAAATGTATGAAAATGGAAAAAAATAAAAGAAAATGGTCAAAATTATTTTAGAAAAAGGTGAAGCATTGTCTGAACTACATTGTCAATTTACATATTTTGCAGACATATACACTTTTAATGAGATTTTCCACTGTTTTATGAAATAAACCAAAAAAAAAACCCCTTGAATGTTATTTAGGGATCAACATATACCTGGTAAAATTACTTACGAAAAAATGCTTACAGCACAATCAGGGTAATGATTTTCTCCAAGAAAAAAAAAAAGGACAATTATAGATGTTACCTAAAGCACTTATTTATTTACTTTTAGTAATCTTTTTTGTTATGAAAATTTGTTAATAATAAGAAAACAGATTTGTATTTTGTAGGTAAAGTTCCACAAGCACACAAGTCCTCCCATGTCCCTCCCAAATCCCTCTTTTATTCTTTTTTTTTCTCGAAGTTTTACAGCCATGAATTTATTCTTTCAAAGCTTAGTTCAGATGAATTATGTACTTCCTAGTCTGTGTCATGATTAGACTACGGACATTGTACCACTTTATTTTCGCTTTGAGCAAATTAGTTGAGCTAAGTATTCTATTTTTATTTTTTAAATGAAAGAGTTAGTACTTATAAGATATAGTAGTTAACCAAATTTTCCATTTGGCAACCTAACATATTTAGCAGAGTTGGAATTATATGCAAGCTTACTATGATCTGTGTGCATTGATATGAGTGTTTATCTTGGTTACAGAGAACATTTTGCCAGTTAATGAAGCAAGGAGGAGCATCTAGGTCTTGGTTGTTGGATTATTTTGATATCGTATACTTTTTTTTTATTCTTACCAGTTAGAACATTGTGGCCCATCCATATTTGATTAATAAGCCAACTATATTTTTAATGTGTCTTTTACAATAGAAATTTACCAAACGCAAGACTAAATTCTAGCCCTCAAAACAGGGAACTGAGCAGAATGAATGTGATCATGTTTATACTAACAAATGAAAAACTCCTAGTAATGTTCAGTGCCCTATCTATTGTTATTTTATTATCTTTATTCATAATTTTAGTGTAGCTGATAAAACACCATCCAAAATAGAGATTCAGACAGAAGTGAAGGTAGTATAAAATAAAATCCGCAAATAAACAGTAACTCTCCAGGTATATACTTCATTAAAAAAGAGAAAAAAATTCAGTCATTTGAATGTCAGAGTCATAGAGATAGGAGAGAGAGAGAACAAGAGAGAGACAGGGATGGGAAGAGAGTTCTTCCAGTGGCACTTTTTCATCTGTACTGAAGCCAGGATCCAGGAGACGCATCCATGTTCCTTATTTGGATGACAGGGACCCCAAGTACCTGGGCTGTGTTACTCTGTTCCCACAGGCCATTAGTAGGGAGCTAGACCGTTGTCACCAGAGAGGTGGGTAATACAGCCATGATCATAATAAAGGAAGAGACCAAGTGTTTCGTGGCTCTTTAGTTAGGTTTCAGAGCCTGTAGGAAATGCACTTGCTCTTGATTTGTAAGAGTGAAACACATCTGCCCAACATACCCTGGCATATTGGTTCTGTTTTCTTTTTCAGTATTTTCAATACATGTCAGAATTTCTGTGGAAAGGACTTTAATGTTTATTAAAGAAAGCTATTTTATATCAAATACCTACAGCTGGAATCTCATACATATTGGCCAGAATTTAATGTTTTACTATGAGAAGTGATTCACTAAATCTCAAATCTTCATACTGGAGTATGAGCAAATGAAACTATTAGAGAATCTAGATATCTATATGCTAAGAGTTTGAATCATTTCATCAACGTATGATCATTTACTTTAGATATGCTGAATGGTGGTACAAACTTGCTGGGATGTTTTGAGACCGACTTCCTTAAGGAATCCCTCAAATTTTTTTTCTGCCAAAGGCGTTTTCTGTGTATTAGTAGTCAGTGAAGGATTATGCTTAAATTTTTCTTGATATCAGATCAGCATATCTATACTTGTTTTCATTATTAACACTAGCTCAACAGTTGGAAGAATTTTAAAGCTGTATCCTGAAAGAAATAAGTTAAGCAGCCTTGTGATTAAGTTTTGATCAAGCTGATGTCTTCATCTGCATGAACTGCCAGAACTTAGCTCCTGCTTTCCCTAGGGCATTATGTGACGATCCTGCTTCCCTGTGACATCATATGACAATCTTACTGTCCTGTGACATTATATGATGAGCCTACATTTCCTAGGACATTATATGCCATTTCCCGAAAGTCAAAGACGATGCTTGAGGTATCAGAGAACACAAAAAAAGGAATATACACACTTTGTTTTTTGAGAAAGAAAACAGGATATTCAACATCTTTGTTCCAATTTCTTATAGGATAATCCCCCAAAATTGTATAGCCGTTTCCTGTCACCAAACATCTGAAGGCTTTTATTGTATACAGCCAAGGGCTTTATTCCAGTCATGAAAGCACACAATTTAAAGAGCTGATAAAATGAAAACTGGGAACTAACAGCGTCAATCTTTTCAAGTTTTATATTAGGATGTTTTTATTAGAAAGTTAGATATAAAGAGAGGAAGAGAAACAGAGAGGAAGATTTTCCATCCAATGATTCACTCCCCAAGTGGCTGCAACTGCTGGAGCTGTCCCAATCTGGAACCAGGAGCCTGGAGTCTTCCAGGTCTCCCACGTTGGTGCAGGGTCCCAAGGCTCTGGGCCATCCTCGACTGCTTTCCTAGGCCACAAGCAGGGAGCTGGATGGGAAGCGGGGCTGCTGGGATTAGAACCGGCACCCATACGGGATCTTGGCACATGCAAGGTGAGGACTTTAGCCATTAGGCTACCTCATCAGGCCCTGTATTCGACTTTTAATATTGTTTTCCTACATACCTTCTCTTTCAAAATAAAATTATCAGTTTATCCTAAATTCAGTGATTGTGACTATCAAGGTGGTCAGCGATGTGTGTGGGGGGGTGTTAACTGTGGTACTTTAAAGTGTACATAATTTGAAATAAAGAAACCAGCAAATATAGCACAAGAAATGCATAGCTATGTCTATTATTTTTGCTGTGCTTATGAGTAAAATTTGAAGCTTAAGGAACCAAATGAGAGAAGTTTAGCTGCTCCACCATTTATAACTGATAATTATGATAATTGAAAAATATTAAATACCCAAAGACAGTTAATCTGTTATTTCCTTCAAAAGTGTTACTGTTTTGTAACTTTCAGTGGTCAATTTTACATGCTCTATAAACCGTTTTAACTAATGATAATGTCTACAAAACTCCACCTGTGTGTTTCACTTATTTTTTACTGTGTCCCACGGGATTGTATCCATTCACAGCTGAAGAACAAAGTTGTTGCTTTTGGCTTTAGTTCACATCAGTTCTGTGAGTAACATTTAGCAACTACATTGCCACTGTTTACTTCAGTCACTCTGGTTATCAAAGTTGAGTTCAAAACTTCAAAGCAACTTTTTAAGACCTGAGATGTGCAATGCCTATTTAAGCTCAAATTCTTTGATCTACAAAATATGCACATAGCAATCCAAGTTTTCTGAGAAACAGTTCTGAGCAAAATGAGCAGAATCAAAGGCAATACTGAAAACTGAGAGAGGCAAGAGAGGCCTTCATGTCCTTAAATATCTAGATAATGACCTTAAGTATCTCAAGAGAAAAGGCCTCCTGACATTAATGGAAGAGCATGATTGTATTGGCAGGTGAGGAAGTGAGAGAAATATCTTTTTAGAATTTAGAAAAGTTACTGTGTACTTCTATATGTGCTAACTTTGTTATTTGAAATTTATTCTATGATGAGAAAAATAAGTTTGGAGCACTTAATGCCTATTCTTGACCTGAAACCTTTGCCTTTTTAGGCCAAACCATTTTTTTTCCATAAAATGTGAATATGCATTTTATAAACAAATGCATGCTTTTCATAATTATTTTATATAAAAATCAGTTCACATTTATTTTCATATTTCAGTGAAATTTTTGAAATGTCCTTATATAGTTTGTTACGTTTTTTAACCTATAATAATTTATTATTAATATATCACTGCAGTGATGAAGACATCCACCTCATTATCACAGTACCGGTGGTCAGTTCCTGGTGCTGCTCTCAATTCCAACAATGTGATAATACATGTAGGTAGTAGAGGTGATGATATGGCTCAAGTGGGGTGGTGCCTGCTATCCAGATGGTGGGCCTAAACTGAGTTCTAGACTACAGGCTCTGACCTCGTGGGGTCCCAAACATTGTAGTCCTTTAATGAGAGAAGGAGTGTTAATTGTTCACCAATAAGGGATAGAATTTTTTTAAATTATTTATTATTTTTAATTCATTAATTACATTGTATTATGTGACACAGTTACATAGATACTTGGGTTCTCCCCACCCCTCCCCAAACCCTCCCACCATGGTGGATTCCTCCACCTGTTGCATAACCACAGCTCAAGTTCAGTTGAGATTCCCCCATTGCAAGCATATACCAAACATAGAGTCCAGCATCTTATTGTCCAGTCAAGTTCAACGGCTTCTTAGGTATACCCTTTCTGGCCTGAAGACAGAGCCAGCAGAGTATCATCCCAGTCAATTAAAAGCTCCATCATACCATCAGCAAAAATTTACATCATTATGGAATTAATTGACATAGTAATGAGTAACCAATATGCTAAAAATAAATGCGAGTTCCTAGCCACCTTCTGTGACCACCTCATTGACATTTCAACTTTAGTTTATACACAACATATAACATACATAACATCACATGTTATACATAACATCATATCATCTTAAATTAAGGGATAGAATTTGTGCAGCCATTAAGGAAGTGGGAAGGAATGAGAAGTGGGAAAATCAAGCCAGAGAATACAAGGACAAAAATGCAAAAACCTCAAGATGCTTATAATATTCAAGAATTATGAAATCAGTCTTGCCATGAAATATCAGTCAGTTAAAGATGGGTATCTTCTATGTACTAAGCACTAAGGATGCATCCTCAGTACTCATTAGCTTCCACTCTTGGTGTTAGTGGTTATTAAATGCTGGATGATGTGACCTGAGTATTACATTGATGTATCAAGATTTTATATCAACATCTTCAGATTGTGAGAAGAAGCTAAGTGCTCAGACCTATGCTTGACTGGCCATGTGTCTAGAAGTAAGCCACACTATGTGGTGCGGAGAAGCTAGCAATAAAATGACAGGAGTAATCTCACCAACTAGTAAGCAAGGTCAGCAGCAAAGGCTGATAACGGTCAACAGGGATGAGAAAGAACTTTGATTTTGTAGCAAAACTGTTAGCATTTGTGAGAGATAATAATGAAGGAAAGAAAAATGAAAATAATTCCAAAGATTGCACGCCGAGAGGCATGAGAGAATATGTTGTCTGTTTTGGTTACAGAGAGTGGTAGAGGAAGGCAGGTTGGGGTCAAGAGAGTAAGTTTAGCTTCACAGACTGGCTGACACTCAGACATCTCTACGGCAGTTATGAATTAGAATATGTCATTTGGGAGAGGCCAGACCTAGCCAGCAATGCAGATTTCACAGGGCTCACTAAAAAGATATATAAGCCCTTTAAGGGAGACGTTCATAAAGAGAAAATAGAATTAAAACAAGTGAAAGAACAAACAGCACCATTTTTTTCTTAACTTTAAGAGCCACATTGCAGATGGACTCAAATAACTCCAACTTCTCCATTCAGTTTTAAAGATAAGTTATATGCTTTTTAATATGGGGAAAGAATATTATTCCAGCAACTTGCTCCTCTTCCTTTGCTTCTACTTCAAAGTTACTTGGTTCCTTCAATTCCCAGCAGCCACGAAGGAGATGAATAAAGTCTCTGTTCCTAAAAAGTTGCTTTGTAGGCTCCTGAAATTATGGATGAAAAGACAGATTCACTGTGAAACTAAAACAGCTTTGGTTTCAGGGCTCCTCGTTTGCATGGGCCTCTGAGAAGGCGCTACAAGGAGGCTAGCAAAGTTTGTGGTAGAATGTTTTTGTAGATTTGGCAAAGGGAAGTTATTTAAATCTCCACCAATGAAGAGTTCTGTCTTCTGTCCCTCTATAGTCATACTGTCCCTCTCTCAACATATGCTACTTGGTGGGTGGTCCTGGAGAAGCAACAGGCTTTTCTGGATACCATGAAGGATTACAAGAAATTGTAATTTTTTTTGGAAGCTGAAAGAAGAACACATTTCACTTGGGCTTATGGAACATGTATTTTATTTCTATATGTGTATTGCAACATCAACATGCACATATACATGTATATTATATTTTAAAGTGGCTCTTTGAGGTATAACTGCTATGATAATCTGGATATTTAATGTATACAATGTAATGTCGTAGGCATACCTTGTGAAATCTTTTGGACATAGTCATACCTTGTGAAATCTTTACCATAACAAAGGTAAAGGAAATATTCATCAACCCCCAAAATTTCCCGTGCCTCTTCATTTTTTAACTTTACTCTGAAAACAATGAACATCAGATATATCCTCTTGACACAGAGTTCAGTGCACAGTATTATTAATAGAGTATTCATTATAGACGTGTCAAACTAGATCTGTGGAACTCATTCATCTGTAATTGGAACTATATATCTCAGAGCCTATGGAACTGTATAATAAGATAAAATAAACAGAAAATATGATTTGAACAATAAAATTTATTGTGCCACTAGCTTTGAAAACAAAGAACTATGTACCCATTTACTAACAGTGCCTGATTTTCTCTCCCAGTCCATTTTTATATGATTATTTATTAGAAAACTCATAGAGATCATTAGACCTACAAGTAAATATAAGTGAAGTATCTGTCGTTCTGTGAATTATTTTACTTAGCAAAAGGGCTTTCAGATTCATATATTGTCCCAGATGACAGGGATCTTTGCTTCTTTCTCTTTTTTTAAGATTTTAAGATTATTTTTATTGGAACTGTACATTTATATAGAGAAGGAGAGACAGAGACAAAGATCTTCCATATACTGCTTCACTCCCCAAATGGCCACAATGGCCAGATCTGACACCAGGAGCTTCTTCTATATCTTCCGCCCAGGCTCAGGGTCCCAAGGCTTTGGGCCATCCTCTGCAGCTTTCTGAAGCCATAAGCAGAAAGCTAGATGACAAGTGGAGCAGCTGGGACATATACCGACAGCATATAAAACATGCCCTTGCAAGGTGGAGGATTAGCCAACTGAGCCATCACTATGGGCCCAGTACCTTTTGCTTCTTAATGCTGGACAATCATTTCTGTCATTTCTATACCTTATTGGTGTTGCTGGTAACTCATGCTTTGGGATAAACACATCACTATGTTGTGATGAGTTACCTGTTGGCATTTAGAATTAACACAGACTATCATCCCAATAGGAAGACAAAGCCTAAATACCAGTTTCCATTTCAAACTATAGTATTTAGGTTAATGGAGAAATTGGCAAAAATTAAATTATAGCCCACCTTCTCTAGTGTGAAATTGCTTCCTACAGATAGTTCATATTTACTGAATCATTATCATTTTCATTACATTCAGTTCTGTTTTTTTTTTTTAACCTGAGAAAACTGATACTTTTCCTGATGCCAGCTAACTTCCCAGTGGCAGACCTAGAATTCAGTTTCAGGGACTCATTTTCAACCACCAGGGTTAAGTGATGATCTGAAGACTTTGAATACGATATCTGGATTCTTAAAGGAATTGACACTGCAATGTACTTGAAGATGGAGTAGAATTTAAAGTTAATAATTTTAGGGTGAGGTCATGATTCATGAGAAAGTCTCTTTCCTTGAAGTATAGAAGAGATGTGCTTATGCAGTCTACATATTTCCATGAATACAATGAAGCTGTTTTCCTAGTCCTGGGTTACTCTCAGATAGACTAGGAAAAAATTAGGTTTTTATATTATTATATCTTGAAAATAACAAACTTCTCATTTAAAGTGATTTTTAAAAGGTAAGAGCTTATTGCTACTGTGATCTATCTGTTTTTCAGGATTTATTCATTTATTTATTTTTGAAAGACAGGATTACTGAGTGGGAGGGGAGACAGACACACACACAAAAGAAAGATCTAATTGATTCTAAATGGCCACAATACTAACATTGAGCCAGGCCAAACCCAAGAGACTAGTACTCCATCCAGATATTCCACATGAGTGACAGGGGTTCAATTACCTGGTTGCCCTCTGCTGTTTCTCCAAGTGCATTAGTGGGAATCTGGAGCAGAAGCAGAGCAGCCAGGGTTCAAATCAGTGACCATATGGGCTGTCAGTTTTCCAGGTGACAGCTTAGCCCTTGGAGCCACAAAGTCAGCTCTGTGGTGATATTTCAAACTGTTCTTTATACATGTGTTTGATTGGGTTGCATTTTGTTCCTTGTGACCTTGTATTTTCTGAATGCTGTTGAAATTTTTCATTTTATAGAAAAAAACAATAACCCAGGTTCATTTGGGTTGAACTACTTTGGAGATGTTATGGTGTTTACCTAAGGCAAATAAGATAATTTATGTGTTCACAGTAAATGAGATCTGAAAAACTATTGTCAATATTCAAATCAATCTGAAAAGAATCTACTGTGAAATTAGATTTCTCAGACAAGATAGTCTAACAAGAAGGCATTTACTCTGTCTTCATTTTTATAGGGATAGTTTTCATTTGAATGTAAAAAACTGATGGCATGTGTTGGAAGGCATAAACTTAATATGTATCAAACCTGATGGTTTTAGAGATCAAAGGATTGAGTTTCAATTTAAATGTATGGATTGTTATTACAAAAGCAAAATATTTCCTGGGAAATGGATCAACTTAATTTGTACATTCTTTCCATGCCCACTAAAGAAACTGCAAAAGTATGCATTCAAAACTGTGCAAGATTTAGTATGTATAAGCAGGATACTACTCTATATAGAATTTTTAAAAAGTGTGATAGTACTGTTCTGCCCTTGAATCAAAATGTGTTAATATTTTGATTCCTTTCTGTATAAAATTTGTCTGAACAGTTCTTCATTAAAGTTGCATTTCAATGATTGCAAATTAAATGATGCAAAACCAATAAAGGAAAATACAAAAAGACCAATTAGCATGTTATCTCAGTAAGTATATGGGAGAATGAAAGAACATACTGTTCTATGCTGTAGCATATAATTAAGATGCAGTCATAAATCAGGGAAATATTATAACTTGTTTAGGTGCACAGGTGGCTTTTAGAAAGATTCATTAGTTCCTCATTAGTTTCTCTGGCCCCCTTGAGATGTGAGTACATAGTAATTTTTACGATATTAAACAGATTTTTTTTTCAAACTCCCCACAGTATCTATGTGTCAATGAAACCAACATGCTACAGATAAATGCTTGCAAAATGTTCATCTCCTGGTTCATCTCTGTTCCAGATGCTCTCTATGATGTCATCACTGTGGGAGCCCCAGCAGCCCATTTTCAGGGGTTTAAGAACGGTGGTCTTCGGAAGTTACTCCATAGATTTGAAACAGAGAGAAGAAAGTAAGTAAAGACAGGAGGAACACATGCATTCCACTAATGATAATGTCTTCTCTTTGCAGAAGTCTGTACATAAGTTAAAGATAAAAATCTGGGTCTGTTGGATGAATAGTTTCTGTCATTTCCAGTTCACTCTGTAGCTTAAACATGCCTGCATATATTGCTTATTGAAGAGCACTGTCCTGACAGAATGTTTTTTGAAAGCTATGCTACTGAGAAAGCAATGGCATTTCAATATCAATCTCTGCTTGTACAATGGAAATGTGTGCAGATAGATTTACCTGGAAATGGTCTAATTTAGTTGTAGAGTCGACGATTTTGAGAAATCTAGGTCATAATTTATGGCTTTGATCTGCTTTGCCGGAGGCAAGGCTCATAGCTGCCTCATCATTTAGTTGTACCAATCGAAAAAGAGATATCAATACAGAACTTTAACACCTAAATGAAGGAGTTTAATGAGAAAACTTTCCATTCCTTAAGCAAAAGGCATGATGCAAAAACACAGTGTAATCATCAATATTTATAATGCTCATGTACCTTTCTCCAACTTTTTTAGTTGTTTTTAAATGCTGTTATAGAAGGTATTGGCCTCAATCATTTGTCTACATTCCCATGCCCCATCCAGTTAAGCTTATCTAATATCCTCTGGCTGTGACTATATTCATGAGCATCACAAAAAGCATTACTCGGGTTTGAAAAATTATTTTCCTTCTCATGTAGATACTCAGCTTTAACTAAAAACCCAAATCTTGCAAGTTATGGAAAAATTGTCATTCATTAGTCATAGGGGGTTTAGTAATATATTGGAAAATAGTTTTGATTGGTAAAACAAGGGCTTTTCAAATCACGTGTAGGATCTGGTTTTCAATGTCCAGGTTTTCAGAAAAAGAGAACTGAAGTAAAGTAGAATTGAATAACAGACAGCTCACTAAGCATTACCTGTCAGTTCGTTCTTTCTTTTATTCTTTCTTTTTTCTCTTCCTTTCTTTCTTTCTTTCTTTCTTTCTTTCTTTCTTTCTTTCTTTCTTTCTTTCTTTCTTTCTTTCTTTCCTTCCTTCCTTCCTTCCTTCCTTCCTTCCTTCCTTCCTTCCTTTTTCAAAACTGATTTTGATTAATTCTGTTAACTCAGTTGTAGTGCTTATTCAAGTTCTCAAGATTTTCTACTGTCATTTTTTTCACAGACACAGGATTTACAGTTTCATAAAACTGTGACCATTACCATAACCTTTACTGTAAAACTACTCAATTGCCATAAGAATTTTTTGTCCACAAGTTACTCTGAATATCCATGCCCTTCCTCCAGACCTTCCTGTTGCCACATACTTCTGTTGTTTTGTTACCACCATAGAGAGAGGAAGTTCTACCTTCAGGCTCTGCTGGAGAGAGGATTATTCTTTTTATTTCATGCAAGATTGTTCAAATCACAGACTCCCTGGGCAAAGAAGACCATCTCTTTATTGAACTAGGGGTGGGGATTCAAGACAGTTTTTGCCTGTGGTCTATACTAAAGAGATATGTTTCCCTTCCTCACCTTGCTGTAATATCGTATATGCAACTTTATTGATTTGTTTGTTCATTACTTTTATATATTTGTAGCCAGGGTCCTGGAAGTCAGTGCAGGTGTCTCCACGTGTGGCTGGGATCTAAGTTCTCAAGTGTTGCCTGCCGACTGCCATTGTGCACAGTATCAGTAAGCTAGGATCAGAGGTGGAGTCAGGCCTTGAACTCATATAATCTGATGGTGGATGCAGGCATTCACAAGGGTGAACCTCTGAGCAGATCACCCCTTCCTTCCCCATTGCTTCAACCTGTTCCCTGCGCCGTCCTTGGATGCAGACAGAATGCCAGTTTTTGTAGTCCCCGCTCCAGGACAGTCAAGGGTGATTAAAAACTGCATGTTCTCTTAGGCCGCTGTTCGCCGCCGCCCCCACCCCCCGGTTTGACTTTCTCTGGGTGTTATTTGTAATGTAATCTTGTTTTGGGGGGGGTTCTCTGCTATCCAATTTGAGATAGAGTCAAGGAAAAGAAATTAACGTGCTATCATGTCATTTCTCAAGACCTCAGATCCCTATCCAATTTCCCTTAACTTCTCCATCACTTGGAACCTTCTCATTTATGGCATATATTTATCTACACTGTTTCATTTTGATTAGGATAATGATAGATTGTGTTTAGTCTATTTTGTCTGGAACCAGAAGCCTTTACCTTAAGGACTGAGTTAATCATGTGTTTTAATCAGTTTTTAAACTGTGATACAATTAGGAGACACAGAACTATCTTCACAGCATTAGCATCTGGTGCAGCATATAAAGAATCTTTGTGAAATTTGCAAATTATGTTTATAAATTATGAAGTTTCACTCTGTTACTGCCAAGGACAAATATTGCATTTGTGTTAGACCCTGAGAAATACCTTTTTGATTTTTGAAATGTGCATGAATAATGGATTCTTCATCATTTTTCTGGCCTTGCCGGGCTGTTACATAAAAAACATACATACATAGAAAAATATGCCATTATCAAGTCTATGAAAAATGGGAAAATGTGTTCAATAATTATAAACACTGATTAACCTTATTTTTCATATATTGCATAAGCTCTCTGGTTTTATGGATACCTGTAATGATAAAAGACAATATTTTTAAAAATACATTAGTGTGGATCTTGAAAGAACACTTGATAGGGTAATCATGTAGGACAAATGCCACTTGTTAATGAAATACAAAGGAGAACTTGGTAATAGCCTGTTTACAATGTTGAAAACAGAGCTGGTGCCTGAAGTGATATTCTGTCACAGAAATACCTTACTACAGCCTCTTTCAATAGCAAATATTGCATTTGTCAGTAAAAATAAGGGAAAGAAGCAAATATGAACATTTAATGTGAGTAACATGGACATGAAGTATACGGGCACATTTTGTAAGGCAGAAAATTACCTGAAGTTAAGGAATTTTTCTTGGATTCATTGTTCGAGTACCTACCAAAATAAACACCCAAGTGTTTAGATCAGTTAAACAAATATATTTTTTGTCATCATTTACTTCTCAACTAAACCGTCTAGGACTAGATGTCATTTGCATTCCTATTCCCTAGTGATCTTCTCTTTAAATATATACATATACATATGTACATGTGTACATATATATGTATCACACACATATTTGTGTGTATGTATGTATGTATAGATTTTAAGACAGAATCACAGACAAGGAGAAAGGCAGAGAGAGAGAAAAAATATTGTCACGTACCTTCAAATGAAGCCGGAGCAGTAGCTTTCTTTAGCTGTCTCATGTGGATGGGGGGTCAAGGGGTCCAAGCACTTTTTCCTTCTTCCACTGTTTTAAGGGGGCATATGCAGGGAGCTAGGCCATAAGTAGCATAGCCAGAACTCTGACTGGCACTGTAATATAGGATGCTGTCATGACAGGTGGCAGTATTACATTGGATTTAATGATCAATTTTTGATGAAGATATTGATCATATAATGACAGTTTAAGAAACCTTTGCTAATCATATCCATACCATGCAATTCAGATCATGCAGAAACATATTTAAGTTACACAATAATTGGGAGATTTATAGTTTTAAAACCCAAATGCATGAGTGCATTTTGAACTGTGTATAGCAATTTCAGTAGAATCCTTCCTGAACCACAGAATATTGTACACCTCCATGATTCCCTCCCTGACTCCAGGCCAATTTTCTACTTGTATCACCAACTTGCACAGTTGTTTCTCAAATGTTATATAAAATATTTACTGAATGGATGTCATTCAAATCCACCTCTTTCTCTCTCCATTATCATGTTCTCTTTCATATACAGCAGGTTCTCTTATTCTCATTTTTTGTTCAATTTTCCATTTCCTTCTGTTTAAAACATCTGCATAAATGTATTTGGAATTCTATCTGTGATTGCTCCCAAGTTTTCACTCTTTGTTAGCCCTTACTAATTTCTCAAGTGGATGTGTTTTTCTCTCCTAGTGTTTTATATGTACCTGTCTCGTGGCTCTGCTAAATCATATCAGTGTTGTATTCAGTTTGCTTGTTGTCTTGCATTTCCATTCAGTTCATGCTCTTCCTAATAAAATATTGTGGTCTTGATTTTGGGGATTTTCTGGAGTGGCGTACAGAGGACTGTTTGTAAGTTTTCTGGAAATCAGGCCAACAATATCAAAATAAATATATAAATTAGGTATAATCTCTCACTTAAACATATTGAAGACTCCAACAGAGAAGATTTTCCACGCTTTCACAGTGTACTAGATAAATACTAAGGGGAGTAGAAATTCATTCCATGGCTGCTCATTTAGAATCATTCTTAGAGCTTCTAAAAATATTTTGAACAGTGATAGACTATCACCCCAGACAAATTAAGTCCACCTTTTTGTGGATCAACTTCAGACATGGGTGTGCCTTTCAAGGTTCCCAGGTGAGTTGAATGTGTAAGCTGGAGCTGAACATCACTGATATAGCTGTATGTGTATAGTGATGTTAGAAGACTTGAGAATTTGATGAAGAAATAGAGTAACTACACAATTGACTTGCACTTACCAATTATGGAAACCCTCAGTTGCTATGTACACTGGGAGGACTAAAAGCTATGTGATTATTGTTAAAGGAAAGGATCACAACTCCCTTTTCTGTGTAGACTCTAAAGCTCATTAGCAAGTTGTGAAATGGAAGCAAAAGTGAGAGTAAAGTCTAACAGTGTTGCCCTGGAATAATTTGGGACTGAGAAACATACAAAAATGAGCATGAACTAAATATTTTGCAGGACAGAAAATGGAATGTATTATGAAGATATTGAGTTGCAAACCTAGAGCTTGTCTGGAAGAACCAAAACACTAATTGTACTTGTGTTTGCTAAAGAGACCAAAATTAAGATACCTCAACAATTTATTCACTTTGGCATGTGTCATTTACTTAGTGTTTATATGGAAAAGTATGGATTTCGCTTCCAAAGTATAAATAAATACTCTGCTGTCTTAAAACAGATTTTCAGTACAACATATTTTTTTCTCTACTTCAACATTTCTGATTTTATTAGAAAATCAGATTCTAAAAGAATGTTTACTAAGTAGCATTATGACCTTGAAGCAAAAGAAAAAAATGTATAAAAATCATTAGATTGCAAGAGCATCTCAAGAAAGCCAAAAATCTTTGCAAAGGCAAAAAAAAAAAAAAAAGGTAGCGAATGATGCGTTAGCTCCATCTTGGGCATTCTGACTCATTAAATTCCAACTACTCTTCTGGAACACACTCGGAAACCTTCTTCAAATGACCCTAATGCCGGATTCCTGGTTTGCCACGTAACTACACCCTAATGTGCTCTGGATACCCATATTCAAAATTCCTGCCCTGGGCTTTTAAATCTGAAGTTTAAACAATTAGGAACAATTTTAAAGGAAAAGAGAGCTTAAATTTTCTCATAAATAATGGTATAGGTTGTGTCTGAACTACAACTATTGAATTTTCAGAGTAATAACAATGCCTTAGTCCTTATTGCTTCTGTGACAAAATATCTGACTGTGGATAATCTGTAAACCAGAAGAATGCATTGCTGCAGTGCCTGAGGCTGAGAACTCTACAAGCAAGCCACCAGCCGACTCAGTGTCTCAAGAAGGATGCATTGCTTCCAGAGTGGCTTCTGGCTGTGTCCTCATATATGGGATGGGCAGGGCAGTTCTCACAAAGGTTCCATTTTCTAATGTCAGTGAGAACCTTTTGATTAGTTTTATTGTTTAAATGTTTTTTTAAAAAATGAGATTTGAGAGGGACACAACAGTCAAATCCTAGCAAGCACAAAGTTTTACTACATCTGTATGTTCTGAGTTCAGCGATTACAGGGTCACAAGAAGAAAACTGGGGCTGGGGATGTTTTTCTTACTATTATCAAGTAGAAATGCAAGTAGATCATCTCTTATTGTCTGTTATAAATGTGTTCCTATTCATGTATTTGAGAGGCAGAATGAGAGAGAATGTTCCCTTTGTTTTTATTTATTTTATTTTTATTAATTACATTGTATTATGTGACACAGTTTCATAGGCTCTGGGATTCCCCCAACCCCTCCCGCTACCCTCCCCCCATGGTAGATTCCTCCACCTTGTTGCAGTATTACAGATCAAATTCAGTTGAGATTCTTTCATTGCAAGCATATACCAAGCAAAGATTCCAGCATCTAATTGTCCAGATACATTCAACGGTTTTTTGGGGAGATCATCTCTGGTCTGAAGGTAGAGCTGGCAGAATATCATCCTGATCAATTAAAAGCCCCAATATAACATCAACAACAATTTACACCATTATGGAATTAATTGTCATGGTATTGTTTGTTTGTTTGTTTTGCTTTTTTTTTTCAGATATGCACATCAGCCCTGTTTGAGCCAGGCTAAAGTCAAAAGCTTTATCTGGGTGTTCCATCTGGGTAGTAGAAACTTAGGCAATCAAACTATCACATGCTTCCACCTCCCAGGCACAATAATGGAGACAGTATCCAAGGCAGAATACTAAACCTGGGCATCCAAGTTGCTGATAACCACTACATCACAGTGCCTACCCGTGAAATGTATTTTTATATAATCTAATCAATACTAATACTGGAAAAAGACATGCACGTGTCTTTTAGCTGCTGATGTGAAGCTGGGGTTTCTCTGTCTTCTTTAGCAGTGAACAAGTGGACACTAGTTACCAAAGATGTGTGAAAGCATTATATTATCATGCTTACAAATAATGATTTTTAAAAAATTTTTGTAAATTAGAAAAACTCAAATACATGTATTTAAAGAATTGAGATTGCATCCATGATTTGGTGGGGGGAGGGAATTTGAACACTTATTGCTTTTACCTTACTCGGAAATTTTTTTTTTATATTTCTCTATAGTTTGATTTCTGTATTTCTCATAAAAGAAGCAATTTACAATCTTAAATTCAGACTCTGTTTATATCTTATATGAAGCAACAGATTATGTCATATGTAGCCAAATTAGAAAAATTGTCAATTTTTAGTTTTTTTAGAAAAAAATTGATACATATTATTATGCAATCATAATAGTAATTAATCATGAATATGGAGAACAGAAGGGCATTTCAATACGTGTTTTCAATGTTTGCCAATCAAAACAAGGTAATCGATATTTCCTCCTCTGACAGTACTTTGGAATGTTAGAGCTTCTATGCCTTTATATAGATAGATGGGAGATAAATGATAGATACAGAGTTAGAAATATGTATTCCAGTTTATTTGAAAGCACGGAGATATATAGAGATAGAGAAAGATGTTTTATCAACTGGTTCTTTCTTCAGATGCCTGCAGTCGACAGGGCAGGCCAGGCTGAGGTAGGATTCCTGAACCTCAATGTGGCTTTTTACATGTGTGGCAAAGACTGGGGTACTGGAGTTGCCTTGCAAATTAGGAGAAATCTGAAATGAACAACTGGGCCAGAACTTGAACCCAGGGGCTCTAGTATGGGAAGCAGTCATCCTACACTGTTTCATAACTACTGCACCAAAAACTGATCTTAGTTATATGTTTTTAATAGATCACTTTATTGATACTTTTCCAATTTTTTAAATTACATTTTCTGACAGAGTTTCATAGGCTTTGGGATTCCCCCAACCCCTCCCCATACCCTCCTCCCATGGTGGATTCCTCCACCTTGTTGCAGTATTACAGCTCAAATCCAGTCATGATTCTCTTTCATTGCATGCATGTACCATGCATAGAGTCCAACGTCTAATTTTCCAGATCAATTCAACAGTTTCTTGGGGAGACCAACTCTGGTCTGAAAGCAGAGCTGGCAGAATATCATCCTGTCCAATGAAAAGCCACAACATAACATCAACAACAATTTACAACATTATGGAGTTAATTGACATGGTATTGAGTGACCAATATGATAGAAAATGCAAGTTCTTAACCACATCCTGTGACAACTTCATTGACATTTCAATTTCAGTTTATACACAACTGGCTGCTATACACCTTAAAATGGCTATAGGGTACTATTCAGCTATCTCATGTCTATTTTCATTTTTGTATTTAGCAGTTTATAGTGTTGAAGCATAATTTTTACTGAACTTGGTGGATTTTAGGATAGTCTGAACTGGCTTTTAACTCTAACAAGGCATATGTCAACAGTTGAGGCACAGAACAGTTTTAGGAGGGGTGTGCAGAGAAATTTTCAATACCTTAGTGAGGAGTAACTAATCTTTGTGTCCTACCTAGTAAGGTATATGTGAGTCCAAGCTGACCATTTCCTGTCTGGTTCTAAGCTTTCCTTGTTGTTCTCTGTCTGTTTAATCTATTTTTTGGGGGGTGGGGCTCCAGAGCAACCCTGATGGTCATTGCAAGAGAGGGTGGGGATCCAAAGTTGGAACTAAGTAAGAACCAGAGAAAGCTCCCCTTTCGATTCCTAAAGGAAGTGTACTGTTCTTCTGTTTCTGAAGTCCACTCAGGGCTCCCGGCTATTGTTCCGATGTCATTGGATCCTGTGAGAAAGGATCTGGGCATCTTCCATCCCATGTGGGAGATCCAAGTGGGAGTGGATGACCTCAGAGTTCTTGGTCTCCGAAGGCACTCCAATTCCCTTTGGCAGTTGGGATGTATTCCTTGGTGCCCATACTATCAAGTCCTTGGTGAGGATCCGGGAGTCTCCAGGGTTGGGATAAAGCCTCCTCCTGTCCTCCTGCTCCACTCTGGGGTTCCCCCTCTGCTCTGTGCATATGACCTCCTGTTAAGAGCTTGTCAGGATCACTCTTGATTTCCCCTGCATGTCTTTATAGTTTTGCTAATGTCTAATGCTAATTTGAGTCTGTTATCTGAAAGTTACCTGTTATATTCTTGATAGGTTATAATTAACGAGTTCCTCACACATTCTAAAGAGGTGGAAGATTTCTGTGATGCTTTTCCAATTTTGCAAAGAAAGAGTTGGAAAATATTAAAAACAAAAGAAAAAATGAGCATGCCCCTTAAAATCCCTCCTCAATGTATACCTGCCTTTCTAGTAAAAATAAATAAAACTTAAAAAAAGAATCCATCCTCAAAAAGGCAGTTACTGGTAGCATACGGGGACAGGATCTTCTAGTCTTGTTTCTCCTGTAAAGTCTGCATCTGTCTATTTTATCACATATTCAATGTTAGAAAATTGCCTAAAATTACTAATGCTTGAAATTATTACCTATATATTCAGGTTTATATATAGTATATATACATATCTTCATTTTTAAAAACAAGTCATACGTTTGTGATTCTCTTGAAACTTGTTTACACCAAAGACGATATATTTATAATATCTGTCTCAAGGCATATAGGTAAATTTATGCTCCTTTCACTTTGAAAGGCATCTTTAAGTACTTTCTGTCAAAAACTTTCTCTTGAAAAATATGATGAAATCACATAGATACTGCCCTGTCAGTTCCTTTTGTGTGTGTGTGTTGTATCTATTAACGGATGGTATGTCATCTTGAAAGAAATATTTAACTTGGGGAGATTGATTGTAAATTATTTCCATGGAGGTGCATTCCTTTTCCCTGACTCACTGTGAATTAGATACTCATTGTCTATTTCTTAACTCTTGGCTCACTGTGTATTTTACCAAATGAAAAGCAGGATCTGCCAAAACTTCTCCAAGGATCTGCCAGGATCTGTCTGGCTTCTTCAAGTGCAATTTCATATAACCAGCATCTTGTACACAACATCAGCTATTTAAGAAATGAGGTCTAACTCATGTGTTCATAATTCTGCATGGAGAAAAAATTAATTGCTTTTAGTAAAATGGTAACATTGAGGTTTGGGCATACTTTGCAAAGTAATTGATGAGGTTTACACAGCACTGAACTGAATGTGGCACAAGTGAATGGATGGTATTTAAAGTGTATATGCTCCTAAATGAACTTGTAGTATAGTTTTTACTTTTTTTTTTTACCCTATTTTCCTTTCAGCTACATCTGAAAAATAAAAAAAATTTTGTAGCACATAAAGTCCAGTAATAAAGGTAGATCTACAATTAAATACCTAAGGTCCATACTTTCCCTCAGGATAATGCAATCTAAGTTCAGTATTTTATGCTAACAGCTTCTTCCAGGTGTGTCAACAACTTTTAAAGGTTATTATCAGCTATCATTCACAAATTCAAAACCTAGGAATATAATGCTCATGTCTTCTCAGTAATTCTCTTTAGTGTTTCTGGGTCAAATTAAGGGACCGCAGAAGTGTTGATTTCATCAATGAATTAGATTTGACTGCATTAATTGCTTGTTGAGTTTCTGACTTCCTGGCTTTGTGATATTAGTCAAATTATCTCCCTTTTCTCTACTTTGGTTTTTCCACTTATGAAGTCAAAGTAATGCTCTCACCACTAGAGTTGTTCTGATGATTTGATGAGTTAATATTTACCAAGCATTTGTTAACTGTACCTGATATATGATGAGAAGTTAACTGATATTAATTAATATTTAAGTTCAATAATAATGGGTTCCTGGAAATGGAATTAAAATATATTTTAATTTTGATCCAGTTTTTGAAATCTCTAAATACATCATAGAATATTATGAAAAAGTTAGGCAAGAGACTCGCAAGATGGCCGACATAGGAGGAAGACTGTGAGGGAGCTCACAGACAGAGAGGGCTAGAACGCGACAAAAGCGTAAGTGGAGCAGCATAGAACTACAGGGAGAAGAACGTGAAGTTCTCTATACAGTGTGGAGCCAAAAAAATCCACACAACTTGGAAGAGCAACCAGGGAAAAACAAAACAAAGGGCAGGGAAGACGACTTTCCGCTCCTGACCTGCTGAGTCATCTTTGAGTGCAGACGCTGAAAGCTGCAGTCAACCCGCAGACCTCGGGACCCGCTGGCACCTGCTCACCCTGGTCGCCAGGACCCACCAGTACCTGCGCCCACTGCGGACATCAGGACCTGGAGTCATCGGAACCTGCTGGCATCTGCCCACCCTGGTCGCCAAGCCCCGCTGGGACCTGCGCCAGCTGCAGCTTCCAGGTTCCATCGGGACTCGCAAGGACCTACACCAGACGCAGTAGCCGGGAGACGCACCTGTGGCGAGGGTTCCCACCAGAGGAAGAGGCAGACTGCAAGAACCTGAGGTTTGAGTGAGTTGGGTAGGGACAGTGGTGGGTTGGAGGCTCCGGGAGTTGGCCCCCCAGGGGCATGCACAGAGCCTGAACACAATTGGTGCTCATCTCCCCGCCCCTCCCCCCCCCGAGACTCCAGCGTCTAGGGACACAGGGCGAGTGCCTTGAAACTGCCAAAACTGTGTCTGGGAGGTGACGCACAGCACAGCGGTCCTGTGCACTGAGGAGAAAGGCAAAAGGCACACTGAATACTCCCCCGTGCCTTTGTGGTCTGGCACTCAGCTGGACGGTGCTATCCCACAGGAACCCAAGCACGCCTCTGGGCTGGACAGACCCGTGCTAGCTCTGGGGCGGCCGGTCCCCTGCAAGCGCTGGGGTGGGCAGGCCTGCGCAGGAGGTGCTTCCAGAGAGCACCTGGAACACCCCACGCCCTATAGTCCCGTGCTTGGGAGACGCACCAGGAGAGCACTGCGGACCCGCGTGCAGGAGGCGTTCCCAGAGAGCACCTGGAACCTCCACGCCCTGCAGTCCCTGGCACTGGGGACACACCGAGAAAGCACCTAGAATCCTCCAAGCCCTGTGATCCCGCGCACAGGGGGCGCGCATAGAGAGTGCCTTCACTCCCCCACGCCCTGTGGTAGCATACCTGTAGGGGACGAGCTGAGAGTGCGCTTTGAATCCGCTGGGCCCTAGAAGTGGCGCCCTGAGGCCCAGTGTTCTGGAGACGCACCAAAAGTGCCTTGAAAATTCCCACACCCTGCTACTCCACGCCTGCAGACTCCGATCTCTACAGGATAATGCTTGGAGACCCCTCAGCACACTGGTGCCTAGGTCTCTCAAAAGAGATGCACTAACACAATGGGAAGAAATACCAGAAAAGGTAATGATCCAGATGAGAGAGCCAACACCCTACCAATAAAGGATCAAAAGCCAATGTCTATTTCGGAGATGCGAGATGAAGACATAGAAGATCTACCAGACAAGGAATTCAAAAAAATAATGTTAAAATATGTCAGAGACAATGAGAAGAATTGGGAGGACTTCAAGGAATTCAAGAACCACATAGCCTCAGAAATACAACAAATGAAAAGTAAAATCCTTGACTTAGAGCACAAAATTGAGAGCCTAACCAACAGAACAAATACAGCAGAAGAGAGGATCTCTGAAACGGAAGACACACAAAACAAACATACCCAGTTCATGAAACAGCTGGAGACAAGTCTGAACAAAGCCAATAAGACCATACAAGAAATGAAAGACAACCTCAGAAAATCGAATATTAGGATTATTGGCCTTCCTGAAGGAGCGGAAAAAGAGTCAGGAATGCAAATGGTGCTCAACGAAATTATACAGGAAAACTTTCAAAACACTTGGAACATGAACCCAGCCCAAATCCAGGACGGTCAGAGGACTCCCAGCAGATATGACCCAAAGCGATCTTCACCCAGACATATGGTGCTCAAGTTCCACTCCAACGAAGACAAAGAAAGAATCCTAAGACAAGTACGAAGCAGAGAAAAGATCACATACTGAGGAAAACCAATCAGAATCACTGCTGACTTCTCTGAAGAGACTTTACAAGCAAGAAGAGAATGGACAAAGATCTTCCAAATCCTGAATCAGACCAACTGTCAACCAAGATTAATGTACCCAGCAAAGATCTCATTCGTATTTGAGAACGAAATCAAATACTTCCACAGCAAAGAGAAATTAGAAGAATATGCCAGCACAAAACCAGCTCTACAAAATCTCCTTAGAAATGCACTAAATCCAGAGAAAAGGAGGTGAATCATAAGCAAAGATGGCAAACAGGAAGGTCTCCCCACTAACGTCCACACAAGGAAGGGCAATCACACAGATATCAACACCCACAAAAACAAGTATGGCAGGGCAAAATCACAACCTCTCAATTTTAACTCTTAACACAAATGGCCTGAACTCACCAATCAAAAGGCATAGATTAACAGAATGGATTATCAAACAGCACCCAACTATCTGTTGCCTACAAGAGACACATCTAACCAGAAGAGATTCTAAGAAGCTGAAAGTGAAAGGTTGGAAACAGATATTTCATGCCAATGGACAAGAAAAAAAGGCTGGGGTAGCTGTCTTAATTTCAGATGATGTGGACTTCAATCTGACACACATCAAAAAGGACAGGGAAGGACATTATATATTGGTGAAGGGACTGATCCATCAGGAAGTAATTACCATTGTGAACATATATGCACCAAATTCAAACGCACCTAGCTACGTGAAGCAATTACTCACGGACTTAAGGGGAGACATAGATATGCACACAATAATAGTGGGTGATCTTAACACCCCACTAACAACAGTAGACAGATCAACAAAACAAAAACTCAACAAAGAAACAACAGAGCTCATACAAACAATAGAACAACTGGACTTGGTTGACATTTATAGAATTTTTTACCCTAAGGCCACAGATTATACATTTTTTTCAGCAGTGCATGGCACCTTCTCCAGGATCGACCACATGATAGGACACAAAGCAAACCTAAATAACTTCAAAAAGATAGGAATCATACCATGTACCCTCTCAGACCACCACGGAATGAAACTGGAAATCAGCAATTCAAAATGCCCCAGGAAATACAGACACTCTTGGAGGCTGAACAATATGCTATTAAACGAACAATGGATCAGAGAAGAAATTAAAGATGAGATCAAAAAATTTATGGAAACCAATGAAAACTCTGACACAACATTTCAAAACTTGTGGGACACTTCCAAAGCAGTGCTACGGGGTAAACTCATCGCAATTGGAGCTCATGTCAAGGCCCAAGAGAGGCACCAAATACAGGAACTAAACACACACCTCCAGGAATTGGAAAAACAACAGCAGAAGAGCCCCCCACACACAACAGGAAACAAGAAATCATCAAAACAAGGGAGGAAATTAATCAGATAGAAATAAAAAAAACGATACACAAAATCAATGAATCAAAAAGCTGGTTTTTTGAGAAGATAAACAAGATAGACACCCCACTGGCCCGACTGACGAAGAAAAAACAAGAGAAGGCAAGAATTAATAGCATCAAAGATGAAAAAGGCAACATAACAACAGACACCGCATCCATTAAGGACATAATTAGAAATTACTACAAAGCACTGTACTCCAACAAATCAGAAGACCACCAAGAAATGAAAAAGTTCTTAGACTCACACAACCTGCCAAAACTTAGCCCAGAGGCAACAAACGACCTGAACAAACCCATAACTGAAGCACAGATTGAATCAGTGATTAAAGACCTCCCAACAAAGAAAAGCCCAGGCCCAGATGGCTTCACTACAGAATTCTACAAAACATTCCGAACAGAACTGACCCCAATCCTCTACAAACTCTTCAAAACAATAGAAAAAGAGGCAACCCTTCCAAACTCATTCTATGAAGCCAACATTACCTTAATCCCAAAACCGGACAGAGAACTAACAGAGAAGGAAAACTACAGACCTATCTCTTTGATGAACATTGATGCTAAGATTCTCAACAGAATCCTAGCCAACAGAATTCAAAAACACATCAGACAGATCATTCATCCAGATCAAGTAGGATTCATCCCTGGAATGCAGGGATGGTTCAACATTCGGAAATCCATCAATGTGATACACCACATCCAAAAACTGAAAAACAAGAATCACATGATAGTATCAATAGATGCAGAAAAAGCTTTCGACAAAATCCAACACCACTTCCTACTAAAAACCCTAACCAAGGTAGGCATAGATGGAAAAATCCACAACATGATTAAAGCCATATATGAAAAACCCAACGCCAGCATCATACTGAATGGAGAAAAACTGGAACCCTTCCCACTGAGATCTGGAACAAGACAGGGATGTCCACTTTCTCCACTACTATTCAACATAGTCCTAGAGGTACTCGCTGAGGCCATAAGACAAGAAAAAGAAATCAGAGGAATCCAAATGGGAAACGAAGAAGTCAAGCTCTCAGTATATGCAGATGATATGATTCTTTATGTAGAAGAGCCAAGAGACTCAATACAGAGACTGCTAGAACTTGTACGAGAGTTTGGTAGAGTGGCAGGGTACAAAATTAATGAACAAAAATCAACAGCCATAGTGTATGCAAACAACCCCAAGATGGAAAAAGACTTAACCAGCAAGATACCATTCAAAATAACAGAGAAAAGTATGAAATATCTGGGAATAAATCTAACCAAAAATGTAGGAGACCTATTTGAAGAAAACTACAAACCTCTTAAAAAAGAAATTGAACAAGACCTCAAAAGATGGAGTAACATCCCATGCTCCTGGATAGGTAAAATCAATATCATTAAAATGTCTATACTGCCAAAAGCAATATATACATTCAATGCAATCCCAATCAAATTGCCCAAAACATTCTTCATGGAACTGGAAACAATGATCCAAAGGTTCATCTGGAAGCACAAAAAACCACGGATAGCTAGAACCATCCTGAAGAACAGGAAGTTAGCAGGGGGGTTTTCACTTTTTAAAATTTGTTTGACTTATTAACTACTTTTTTTCCAAGAATTGTTTGGTATTTTTTCTCAACATCACTCTGCAGAATTACTCATATGCATAATGTGCTGTTTTAATTTCATCTGTTTTGTTTCGTAGCCTTACAGTCATTTCTGCAGAAGTATTTCCCTTGCATTTAATCAGTCTCCTGTTGTATAAGTTACAATATTTATATATACTGTGTTTCCTTTGGGTAATCACAGCAATTCCCTCCCTTGTTCATATTTCTCTGGTTTCTATGTTTATTGCTTGTGTATTTCGTGAATTCTTTTGCCTCTTCTTAGATATTGGACTGTGAAGTTTTGTATAGTGACAAAGTTTACACTTGATTTCCAACTGTGTATGTGAATGACTGGGTATCTCTGGCCATAAATGTGATTAGAAAAATCTCCAGCATGACATCCAAGCTGGGGGTAGCACTGCATGGCTGGCTATTTTGGAGTGGGGGATTTTAGAGCTGTCAAGTGTATCCAACATCCCAACCCTTCTCTATAATATAACCTAGAGTAAGTTCACAATACCACTGCACATCATCCACTTTATCATGGGCATTCTGTAATGTGCTAACGCATCCCACATTGTGTCTACTGCCTCCTCCACTAGGTCTATCGCCAACATACAGGGTTCTCTGAGTCTTCACAGTCAGAGGAAGTGAGTGAATGGCAAACCAGCTGTTACATGGGATACTTTCGCCTCTATGGCCTATATGCAGAAATCCAACAATCACAAGATTAAGGTGATCTCCTGTCCATTTTGCTAGCCACTCTGTCTATAAGCCCAGCATCCTCTAACAGTGGCATGACTGTTAGCTGTTTCTCCATTAGGAGAGAGTTCTAGAGTTTGGTGATTTATGTGACTAGACTAGGAGCACTGTGTAACCTCCATTCATGACTACAGTATTTATTCAGGCCCCTGCCAGTTCTTCATGCTGGATTGGAAGCCAATTGGCACCATGGAATTCTCCCTCAGTTACAGTTACCACTTAGGCACAGGCACTGCAGCAGCCTCCTCCCAGCTTACCCTGATAAGATAATGCTTCATAAACAGTAGGCAACAGCGTAGATGTAGGAATAACTGCCAACCACATGTCATGCAGTAGTGTCTTTTTTTCCCCTCTCTATTTGCTACCCCACAGAGTCTGTTCTTCTCTGTTTTATAGTGAGGATTTTTCTCAATGAATCCTCTAAATCCTTCCTTTGCTTTTTTCTTGGCATTTTTCTGTGTTTGAGGTTACTGTGGCTTTTCATTGGTTGATCATTTTGGCCTTACTCCTGTTTCTAGTTTTAAAAGAACCTCCATAATGTTTTCTAGAATAGTTATACTGACATTTACACCAACGGCTTGCCAGTTTTACCCTGTCCGTATTATCACCATCAGCATTTATTACATTTTTGTCACTTTGATAATAGTCACACTAACTGGGATAAGGTGATATCTCATTGTGATTTTTATTTACATTTTCCTCACAGTGATATTGAATATTTCTAATATTTGTGTGGGATTTTTTGTATCTTTTTGATGAAACACATGTTCTGGTCCTTTGGTTATTTCATAGACTTGTTCTGTGTGTTTGCAATTTTTGAGTTCCTTCTGTATTCTGGATATTTATCATTGAAGAAATACCTGGAAAACTTTTGTTCATATTTTATTGGCTGTCAGCTCATTATGATGAGTCAAAATTTATATTAAACCACAAAATACACAAAAAAGGACAATAAAATGAGAAAAATAAAACTGGAGGCACCTTATCAACTAACTTTAGAGGACAGTACAAACTATAATCATTACAATAGCATGTTACTGTCACACAAACAACATTGTACAGTTAGTTAAGGTGCAGCTTAAAATGTCAGTGTTCTGTATTATAGTACAAGTTCAAGTCCTACATGCTTTGTTTTTGATCTAGCCCCTTGCTTATGTAGCAGAGTTCCTAAGTACCTGCTAACCTCTTGTGAGACTTAGATCAAGGTCTGGGTTCTTGGCTTCAGCCTGTCCTGGTCTTCATTGTTGTAGCTCTCTAATGAGCAAATTAGTGGATGGAAGATGTCTCATCATTCTCTCTCTCTCTCTCTCCCTCTGCTGTTGTCTCTGTCTCTTTCCCTTTATCTCTTTATCTTGTACCTTTCAAATGAATAATTAAATTAAAAAATCAACACAAGGTTGATTTAATACGTAAATGTAACAGCTAAAACTATAACATTTCTAGAAGAGAATTTAGGAAAAGTATTTAAAGACATTGGTGTAAGTAAATATTGTGCAATCAATCCCAAATTAAAATTAGACAAAGAAGAGGCTCCTGCATTACCCTGTCTTTTAAGCCAATAGTTTGGATGCAGAAATAGGGAGACAGAGGGAGAAACAGAGAAAGGGAATGGGGCAGGAGCCAGGAACTCATTCCAGTTTTCCCATGTTTCTGTCAGGAACCCAGCTACTTGAGACTTCCTTTGTTGCTCCCTTTATTGTGCATTACAAGGAAGCTGTAACTCAAAGCCAAGGGTTCTGGTATGGGGTATGGATGTCTTAACTTCTAGACCAAATGCCCACCCTCCATCAGCTTTTCATTCTGTTTTGAGCAAACTCTCAGAAGTGGCCTTACTTTCACCATCATGCCTTTTTAATACATTTCAAAATGAACATATATTTTCCCATCTTTTTGACCCTCAAGGTTGTCTCTTGAAAGGGTTTCTTTTTCTTTTAAAATTCTTTTATTTATTTATTTATTATTTTTAATTCATTAATTACATTGTATTATGTGACACAGTTACATAGGTACTTGGGTTCTCCCCACCCCTCCCCAAACCCTCCCACCATGGTGGATTCCTCCACCTTGTTGCATAACCACAGCTCAAGTTCAGTTGAGATTCCCCCATTGCAAGCATATACCAAACATAGAGTCCAGCATCTTATTGTCCAGTCAAGTTCAACGGCTTCTTAGGTAGACCCTCTCTGGTCTGACGACAGAGCCAGCAGAGTATCATCCCAGTCAATTGAAAGCTCCATCATACCATCAGCAAAAATTTACATCATTATGGAATTAATTGACATAGTAATGAGTAACCAATATGTTAAAAGTAAATGCGAGTTCCCAGTCACCTTCTGTGACCACCTCACCTATACTTCAATTTTAGTTTATACACAACATATAACATTCAAAACATAACATGTTATACATAACATCATATCATCTTAAATTAATCAAACATGTGGTATTTAACCTTTTGGGATTGGCTCATTTCCCTTAGAATTATGGTTTCCAGTTTGGCCCATTTGGCCACAAAGAACTGCATTTTGTTTTTTTTAATAGCTGAGTAGTATTCCATGGAGTAGATGAACCATAGCTTTCTTATCCAATCCTCTGTTGATGGGCATTTTGGTTGCTTCCATGTTTTTGCAATTACTGATTGTGCTGCTATGAGTATAGGAGTGCATGTTGGTTTCTCATAAAACAAGTGTTCTGAATATATTCCTAGGAGTGCTATTGCTGGATCATACGGTATGTTGAATTTGAGTTGTTTGAGTGTTCTCCATACTGATTTCCATAGAGGCTGTACCAGCCTGCAGTCCCACCAGCAGTGAAGTAGGGTTCCCTTTTCCCCGCAACCTCGCCAACAAGTGTTGTTGGTGCTTTTATTCATGTGGGCCAGTCTTACTGGCGTTAGGTGGTACCTCATTGATGTTTTAATTTGGATTTCCCTTATTGCCAGGGAACTTGAACATTTTTTCATATGTTTATTTGCCATTTGGGTTTGTTCCTTTGTGAAGTGTTTGCTCATTTCCCGTGCCCATTTCTTGAGTGGCTTGTTTGTTTTGGTGTTTTGGCTGTTTTGTAGTTCTTTGTATATTCTGGAGATTAGTCCTCTATCACCTATGTCGTGTGCGAAGATCTTCTCCCATTCTGTGGGCTGCTTTTTTACTTGATTGATTGTTTCCTTTGCTGTACAGAAGCTTCTTAGTTTGATGAGGTCCCATTTGTTTATTCTGGTCTTGATTTCTATTGCTTTTGGAGTCCTTTTTAGGAAGTAGGGACCTACTCCTAGATCTTGCAGAGTATTTCCAACATTTTCTTCCAAAAGTTTAAAGGTTTCTGGATGTAGGTTTAAATCTTTTATCCATTTGGATTTGATCTTGGTGTATGGTGAGAGATGTGGGTCTATCTTTTTGTTTCTACAGGCTATCAACCAGTTGTCCCAACAGCATTTATTGAACAGACCTTCCCATTTGCCAGAATTATCGTTTGTCCTTTTGTCAAAGATTATTTGGCTGTATCTGTGTGGGTTCCCGTCTGGTGTTTCTATTCTGCTCCATTGATCTTCCTCTCTATCTTTGTGCCAGTCCCAGGCTGTTTTGATAACCACTGCCCTATAGTATGTCCAGAGGTCTGGAACTGTGATTCCCCCTGCTAACTTCCTGTTCTTGAGAATGGTTCTAGCTATCCGTGGTTTTTTGTGTTTCCAGATGAACCTTTGGATCATTGTTTCCACTTCCATGAAGAATGTTTTGGGCAATTTGATTGGGATTGCATTGAATGTATATATTGCTTTTGGCAGTATAGACATTTTAATGATATTGATTTTACCTATCCAGGAGCATGGGATGTTACTCCATCTTTCGAGGTCTTGTTCAATTTCTTTTTTAAGAGGTTTGTAGTTTTCCTCAAATAGGTCTCCTACATTTTTGGTTAGGTTAATTCCCAGATACTTCATGCTTTTCTCTGTTATTTTGAATGGTAACTTGCTGGTTTGATCTTTTTCCAACTTGGGACTGTTTGCATACACTATGGCTGTTGATTTTTGTTCATTAATTTTGTACCCTGCCACTCTACCAAACTCTCATATAAGTTTTAGGAGTCTCTGTATTGAGCCTCTTGGCTCTTGTATATAAAGAATCATGTCATGTGCGTATAGTGAAGCTTGACTTCTTCATTTCCCATTTGGATTCCTTTGATTTCTTTTTCTTGTCTTATGGCCTCAGCAAGTACCTCTAGGACTATGTTGAATAGCAATGCACAAAGTGGACATCCTAAAATTCTTATTTTATTTGAAAGTTGGGGGTAGAGAGAAAGATGGAGATCTCTCAATCATTTATTCATTCCCCAAATACCCACAACTGGCAGGTTTGTGTCAAGCCAAACTTGGAAGTCAGGTGCCAGGAACCTGTTCTGAATTTCCTCTGTAAGTGGTATATCTCCAACTTGGGTTTTTTCTCTTAACGTGCACCCTAGCAAGAAGCTGAAATTAAGGGAAGTTTTGGGACTCAAATCTAGATATTCTGATATGGAATGAAAACATTGCAAGTGGAGTGTCCACCATTATACCAAATGCCCACCCGGCGAGTTCTTTCTTTTAATAAACAGCACAGCCATTTCCTCAATAGTTTGGAATCTTGACAATTCTTTCTTTGTTTCATCTTTAAAAACTAAGTGAAAGATCACGAACTTTGTACCTGCAATGTCAGGATACACTTACATAGCAGAATGATGAATTTATGAGTGCTTAGGAAGGTCCATACTATTGCAATAACATGGGGTAAATCAATTGAGGTGGGGGAATTTTGGGAGAGAGTGAGAGAAACCCCAGAGCCTATGGAATTGTATCATAAAATTAAAACTAATATAGAAGGGAAAAAATTCAGTTCTAACTTCTAGTTTGTCCAGGAGCTGTGGGCTTAGGAAATCCTGACCCACAAATCCATTTTCTCTTAACTATTCTACTGCCAAACTTCTAATTCAGATTCAATATTGAATTCAACTTCAATATTTGCTTTTAGAATTTGCTTTCAGATTGGCTCTCCAAAAAACCACATTCCTCACTGTGATTGGAGTAGTATTTCCAACAAAGTAAATATAGTCTTGTGATTTCAAAATTGTGTTTCTTAGCTTGCTGTTGACTGATGAATAAAATCCAAAGTGCATAATGCATAGTAGGCAGGTATATTTGTTGAGTATATGTTCCAAGACCCTATTTGGATGACCAGAAACTGTAAATAGTACTAAACCCTCTAAGAATTATCTTATGTACTGTACATGCACATATGTATGCCTTTACATGTATACCTATAGTAAATTTCATTTACAAATTAGGATTGTTAAGGATTAATAACAACTAATGGTAAAATAGAAATTTTCTAACAATATATTGTAATAAAATTACCAGTATTACTATTCTTGCATTTGGGGTCATTACTTGGTAAAAATGAATCTTGTTTAAACCTAAGCACTAAAGTAGCAGTAGTGAATCTGATGGCATGAGCATGCTAAATAACTGATAGGCGAATAATGTATATAGAGAAGATTCCCCAAGCAAAGTGATCACATCTGTCTGGGGTCAGAACAGGAAAGTATGAGATTTCATCATGCCACTCATTCAATATTTGTTTTTAGAATACTAAAAACAAAAAACTGAAGAAGCTTGAGGACTATGTTTAGGCAAATTTCAGTGCTGAGGGTGCTGTTGGCTACACATATCTGAGACTGCAGGACACAAGTCCTTGCAGAAGGGCAGACTGCCACATCCACATGTGAGCTGGCCCCAACTTTGTCTTTTCCTGTTACTCACCTCCTCAGTCTACGCTCTGTCGTGGAACTCATTACCTGTAAATGTAGAGGATAGTGTCAAATCCTAATCTGTCTAGACGTTCTATTCCTTAGCCATGTTGTGTCTGGTTTAAGTCTGACGTGTCCTAATCTCCCTCTAGATTGTGCATTTTTTGGGAAAAAGAATAGACTCACCTGAGAAGTGTTTGCTGAATGAATGAGTATGAAAAGGAGTGAAATGAGAGGATTGAGGTCCAATGGGGCAAGGGAAAGAGCAAAATTACTCTGCCAGGGCAGATCAATGAGACTGATTTAGGTGACTGCCATGGGGACCCGTGATGGCATTGGTAAACAGAGCAGAAACATTGCAGTACATGTGGAAAGGAATTGGTAGGTTTTAAAAACAGCTCTTTGACTAATATTAAAGTGCTAGTGTTTATTAATACATCATTAGCAAGGAAAATATACTTGTTTCTTAAAATTAAAAAAATTAAGTACTGCAAAAGTGATTTTGTACTTGTATAATTCAGTTATTATGTGTTATACAACCAATGTTTAACACATTTTGATCATCCCCAAAAGATTTCTACTCCCCATGCATAATCATAGTAAATATTCATTTTGCTATATATTTGGGAATGGTTTCTCTTCTAGTGCTTCTGTGACTGGATACTTTGACTGACATATAAATTGATTTGATCCAGAGAGTTCCTGAGAAGTGGTTGAGATTAAAGGGGATCTATGGAACTTAATTTGTATATTAATCCATTCAGATTTGTAGAGTAAAAACCAGACTGGGTAGAAATGCAAATGAACAAATCATTTTATGCTGGTGAACAAAAATGTGAAAATCAAGGACGAATCAGAATAGTCCACTGGAGTAAGTAAAAGAGCATCAGACTTTGTTGGCATCAAGGTGATTTAGAGTGATTAGAAAATTATTTGGGCAGGAATAATACTACAGAAAATACACAGAGAAAATTACATTCCGGTAAAAGCTTACAAAAGATGGCGCGATCCAATATGATCAGAGCATTTACATATATTTCCTTAGAGGGAAGTGAGTTGAACAGAAGTGAAGTTTAGAAGACAATTCTCACATAATTAGCATCGCTTGTCACAAAGCTAACAAGTGGCAGAATCGAGCTTTGATCAGAACACTCTGATTTTTTTTTAGTTCTTTTTTTATTAATTATTTTGCATTATGTGACAGTTTCATAGGCTCTGGGAATCCCCCCACCCCTCCCCACGCCCCTCCCCCCTGGTGGATTCCTCCACCTTGATGCAGTATTACAGTTCAAATTCAATCAAGATTCTTTCCTTGCAAACGTATACCAGGCATAGTGTCCAGCTACTTATTGTCCAGATGGGTTGAACAGTTTCTTGGGGAGACCATTTCTGGTCCGAACTTAGAGCTGGTAGAATATTATCCCAGTCAATTAAGAGTCCCAATATAACATCAACAGCAATTTGCAACATTATGGAATTGACATGGTTTTGAGTAACCAGTATGTTAAAAAAAAAGTTCTTAACCACAACCTCTGATTAGCTCATTGACATTTCAATTTTAGTTTATATACAGGACAGGCTGCTATATACCTTAAAATGGCTATAAGGTACCATTCAGCTGTCTCGTGTCTATTTCATTTTCGTATTTAGCCATTTGTTGTGTTGAAGTATAATTTTGCTGATCTTGGCAGATTTTAGGATAATCTAGACTGGCTTGTAACTCTAACAAGACATTTGTTGACAATTAAGGTGCAGAACATTTTTTTGGGGGGGTGGTGTGCAGGAAAATCCTCAACACCATGGTGAGGAGTGACTAATCTTTGTGTCCCACCCAGCGAGGCATGAGCCAATCCACGCCAGCTCTTTCCTGTCAGATTCCAAGCTCTACTTTTTGTTGTTTGTCTATTTATTTTAGGTTTTTTTAGTTTGTATGATTGTTTGCTGTGAGGGGGTTTTGGCGCGATCCCGATGGTCATTGCCAGGGAGGGTGGGGGTCCAGAGGTGGAGCCAGGCTCGGACCAGAGAAAGCTCTCCTCCCTGGTCCCGGGAGGAGACCATTAGAACATTCTGATTTTAAAATGCCCATGAAACCAGGATTTTGAAAAAGTTTTTGAAAATAAACATCACTTTAAGCACAGATCATGTTATTCATTTAATTATATAAGTGAAACCCATGGGAGATACATAAAATGTTTTTCTTGTCATTCTTTTCTCTAAGACTCACTTCAAAGAGAACATTGAATGTGTTTTCTGGGGAAGCAGAGGGGTATGATTTTGCCTTCTACAATTTTGTGAAGCATATTGTTAAGCCCTGTGATGCCAGAAGGGTACATTCAAGTGCACTAAGGTGTGAATTTTCATTTATTATCCACATGTGATTTTGCAGCTAGAGCTGAATGCATGGTTACCTTTCCCCCTGGATTCCAGAGTTTCCTTTTTAAAGTATATGAGTGGTGCTTGTTTTGAAAAAAAAAATGCAAATAGATTTTCTTGGGAAACTGAACTCTGGCATACAAGCAGACACAGTACCTGAAAGAATGCTTTGCTGATCTTCTGCCCATGCTGCTTCTCCTCTATTTTCATGTTATTTCAATGGCAGAAAGAGAAAGAGAGATCTTCTGCACACTGCTTTACTGACCTAATGCTGCAACAGCTAGGACTGAGCTGGGCAGATGCTAAGAGAAACCTGGAAGTCAATGCAGATCTCCCACATGGGTGTCCAGTACCCAAGTCCTTGAGCCATCATTTGCGTCCTCTCTGAGTGCACAACAGTAAAAAGCGGGATCTAAAGTAGAGAGAAAGGCAAGCAGGCATTCTATGCAGTGATTTTAACCCTCTGCCAAAGGACCACTTCACTTGTCCTGTGTTTTTCTTACCTTTTTTCCTCCTTGCCTATTTATTGCTGACCTTTCCATTTCCCCAAAACTCTACTGCCCAAACTGGTAGCTTATGTGAACAAGAGAAATAATTGAGAGAGCAGTACATGGGGGTAAAGGGTACAATTGACAACCATAATCCTGAGGGATGGTCTTCTATACAGGACTAATCAGAACTGCTTCATTTTCGTCTCTTACCTGACCTCTACTTTCTTCAAACCTTAACTTTGAAGAAGTCTCAATGTTAGTGAATACTTATATCCAAATAAATAATTGTAAGGATGGTGGTAGGGAGCACAGAGTATAGATTACTGCAGTAGAAAATGATGGTGCTTATACCAGGATGGTTGGTTGAAAGGACAGTGAAAGTAAGTTGATAGACTCTGAGTTAGTCTGGATGAAAGGAAGGTTTTCTGAAATTTTGGACAAAGAGTAGGAGACGAAGAGAAGAGTTATAGACATTATTAAATAGACTTTCTATAAAGCAAGGTTGTGGTAGCTCACTGAAGAGCTGGTTATTGAGAACAAGGACAGGGCAGGAGCTTGCTTTAGGACTTGTTAGCTCGTAGCTGTCAGGAGGATAGCTCTTGCTTATTGGAAATATGGGAAAAAGTCTAGGCTAGAGATATGAACTTGAAAATTATGGGTATAGGTGAAGTATTTAAGACCAGAGATTAAAAGGAGAAACATGCAAATTTAAAACAGAAGAGTTCTGATCACTGAGTCCTGGGCTTCCAGTACTAAAATTAGAGAAATAACAAAAATTGAACACAAATATGAGAGGTTTACCATACACTTAATAATATGGAAATCCTTGTCTTAATTAGGTGCAAATTCAATTAGAGAGAATGTATCACTGTGTCTTTTAACTTTCTTTATATCTTTAAAGTATGGCATCTGTAAAAAATAAGGAAAAATCATTGTATTCTATGTTAAAATGATTATCATTTTTAAACCAAATTTTTTATATAAAGTACATACATTCTTGTAAATAAATGTACTTTAATCAATAATATCAATAGAAAAATGCAAAACAAATTCCAGTTTTGATTGCAAATGGTTTACATGTTATTAATATTCTACAAAATATGTTTTATCCAATATTTTGTCTTGTGGTTTATCTGACTGATAGCTGATCCTATAAAATAGGATAAAATATCACTATAAAATAGTGTTTAGCTGCATTCCTCTTATCTAGATAATTAAATTACATGCATAGCTTTCAATTTAAGAAGCTATAATTATTAAAATATGACATTTTTGAAGAGTAAGGCACTGAAAAGTTAGATGTAATTTATGCATACTTAAAATTATTTTATGGATGGTGATATCTTTTCCCATACCATACTATTTCATGGATACCAACGTTGGTTTTATTGAGGAAAATCAATCTTTCAGGCTCACTAGGGAAGGTGTTCATCATTAAGACTTCACCCACAGAACCAGTGTCTAATATATGACTCTGTTCCAAAGGAGATTGACTGAGCTGCAGGAGGCAGGGGTTAAGATTGGGTCCTGTGATGTATTGTGGGTAGAGAGGAAATGTATTAGGGGGGATAAGATGACAGAATGATGAAAAATATTGGTCAAACAAAACTACAAGAAGGAAGCCAACACAATTGATAAAGAATATAAAGAGGAAATGTAAAAGTAGTTTATAAAAGAAGTGATTTTTTAAAAAAAATCATTTAAACCGAACTAATTGTAAGTGTATTTGGAGGCCAGCATTTTTAGAATGTATCCGCATTTGTTGCATAATGCATATTTCCCATGAAGTGCTTTGAAGATCTCTGCTAAGGGTGAATTTCAAAAAATGTTACCCCTAAATAATCTTTACATTGTTTCCCTATGAAATCCTTCATATCTTGTCCTACAAAAATTAGATCACCTTAAGGGTAAATTTTATACACATTATTATGCAGGATGTTGAAGAATTTTGAGGGGCTGTCAGAGTCAAGGCAGCGGTAGCAGGTGTCTCTAAAGATGCTCAATTGTCCATTGTAATCCAGATATCTTCAGCTGCTTATTACAAATATTAAACCTATTGAAGCAGAATTTCCTGGTATTGCCAAGCAACCCACCTTTTTAAAAAAAAATGTGAGCATACAGGCTTTGTCTTCATACCTGAGTGCATTTTATGCCCATTCAAATTTGGGCACCACTTAACACATGAGCCATAAATCTCAGAAATGTATCTAATAGAGTAAAACATAAGAGGATTTGGACTTTAAAAACTAGGTATAAAAGATAATGATCATAGCTCATAGTCAGGAAAGAATGGTCAGGAAAGAGTGAGATGAGGTAAAGAAGGAAGGCAGTAATGATAAGAGTCACAGAGCATGAGTAGGATTGAGTACATGAGGAAGCAGTGGTGACGCACTCAGAGGGCCATGTGAAGAACGTGACATAGACCACACATGGCTTTGAGCATGCTTGTGTGCCGGGGACCCAGCCACACAGTAGGCCTATCAGTACCCCCAGCAGCACACCAGCACGGTCCTGCTCACATCTCAGGCACAGACCAAGGAAGGATAATCAGAGAACAGCCACCACTTCTGTGGATAGAGTTGCTGGAGAGCAAAAGTTGTCCACTTTTTGGTGACTCATAAATACCTTTAAATAATCATCTCCTGCAAAAACTGTCACAGATTGGTTTGATCTATTAAACTATCCTGGGCTGAACTATCCAATCTGGTACAAAGGAACAAAGGGACATTCCTGAGTGTGATTTCTGTTGTCAAGATTTTGGTATGCTTCTATAAGAGCTGCTTACCTCATGAAGAGATATCGTTTCCTTTTTTTTTTTTTTCTCCTCTTGTTTGTGATTTCTCATTCACCTTAATTTGCATTAAAATATAAGTAAAATGTTTTAACTTCTTCTGTTCTCTTAAGAAACTACAATTAAGAAATTGAGAATAAATCAGACTAACAATGTGTTTCTTAGCTGTCATGAACATGTAACCCTCAATGACTTCTAGCTCTCTCTTCTAAATAATTCAAGCACCCAAGGACATGTGTTTTAATCATTTTGCAACAACAAAAATAAAATCAATAAATTATGAAGAGCACTCATTGTATGGTGGCAAAATAATATCTCCTGAAAGAGTCTGACATTTTCCCATGAAAGGTATTTTTAGTATGAAAGGAAGAAGAGGGATTTGCTTCCTAGAAATTAATTTTTCTGGTTGGCCTCTAATTTCACCAAATAAAAAAATGTGATCACTTAAGTAACGTATCCATTAAATGTGATAGAAATATTCAATCAATACTCAACATAAGCTGCAAGGTACAAGGAACAAGTGCTTTGACAGTTGAATGAATATGGATGTGAGCAAAGTCATACCAACCATATGAACACATTAGCCGTCATCTCTTCTGAGTGGCCAGTGATCTCTGTGTCTCTTTTTTTTTTTTTCTTTACTAGAATGCTTCTTTCATCCTTCCTAAGGAAGCTAATCATTTTTGCTTTACTGTATGAATTCTTTCATAACATACTCGATAAGTGTCTCAGTAATGATGAGTTTATAATCTTAATTTAACAATCAATTTAGCTGTATTGTCAAAGTCAGATCATATGCCACAAGAACAAAAGATACAGGAAACAATGGAAATCTTAGCTGTGATTTCTTATACAATAAAATCATCCATGTGGCCACTTGGGATTTATTTTATCTCCATTTATTTGCTGATAATATTAGCCACCCTTTCCAACCCCATCTTCCCAACTATCATGGCAAAATCAGTATCTTAGATCACTTTATATGAGTGATCTCTAATCTTATCTGCCTTCTGGAATTATTTCCACAATTACTCCCACTTTCTTAATAATGAAGCTGAAGGATGTGCACTGTCATCAGCTAACAAGTGGAAAGGCAATATTTACCTTGAGATTAGCTCAAATATAACGGCTCACCCTTTTCTGTCTCTATTATATGGCTCAACTTCATTAATAAACATGTTAATAGGTTCAATATAATTGGTTTTGTTATATAGACTGTTTGAAAAAGAACTGGATTGTCTTGCCTAGTCCTAAAATGTACTTTGCTAAAACTTTTTAGGGTGTTGTAAACCTGTCTTGGAACAGTTCTTATCTGTTAAATAGGACATGATGTATTTGAGGTTGTGTTTATTGTTTAACCTGCTGTATCAAGGGTTACAAGTTCTTTATTTGTGTGAGTATGTGTAACCTGTCATTACCTTTGTTGTTGCAGTACTGGATACCAGTATATTTACTACTCACCTGAAAACACAGCCAAAGCAAAAGAAGTTCTGAGCAACATCAATCAGCTGCAGCCTCTTATAGCAACCCATGCGGACCGACTGCTTAGTTCTGCCAGCCAGCGTTCTCCAGACAGCTTGAAGAATTCTTTAAAAATGCTTGCAGAACAAGTAAGAGCTAAATCATCACTAGAGTGGGCAAAATGAAGTACTCAACACCTACTGGTGTTGCTTTCAGCATATGTTATATTTCATTGTATTGGCAAATGTAAAATAGACTAAGTTAAAAGCAACCTTCAAAATACTGCTTCTGGATCAAAATGAATTTACCTCATTTTTTAAAGATGCTACTGCACATTAGTTTTTCTTTCTAACAGAAAGTTAAACCTATTATTTCTTTTTTTTTTTTTTTTTTTTTTTTATTTTATTGTTAATTATTTTGCATTATGTGACAGTTTCATAGGCTCTGGGAATCCCCCCCTCCCTCCCCCTCCCCTCCCCCCCGGTGGATTCCTCCACCTTGATGCAGTATTACAGTTCAAATTCAATCAAGATTCTTTCATTGCAAACATATACCAAGCATAGAGTCCAGCTACTTATTGTCCAGATTGGTTGAACAGTTTCTTGGGGAGACCTTTTCTGGTCTGAAGTTTGAGCTGGCAGAATATCATCACAGTCAATTAAGAGTCCCAATATAACATCAACAGCAATTTGCAATGTTATGGAATTGACATGGTTTTGAGTAACCAGTGTATTAAAAAGAAAAAAAAAAAAAATAAGGAAAACAAGTCCTAGCCACAACCTATGATTAGCTCATTGACATTTCAATTTAGTTCATATACAGGACCGGCTGCTCTATACCTTAAAATGGCCATAAGGCACCATTCAGCTGTTTCGTGTCCATTTCATCTTAGTATTTAGCCAGTTGTTGTGTTGAAGTAAAATTTTGCTGATCTTGGCAGATTTTAGGATAATCCAGACTGGCTTGTAACTCTAACAAGATATATGTCAACATTTTAGGTGCAGAACATTTTTTTTTTTTTTTTTTTGGGGGGGGGGAGTGTGCAGGAAAATCCTCAGCACCATGGTGAGGAGTAAAACTAATCTTTGTGACCCACCCAGCGAGGCATGAGCCAATCCATGCCAGCTCTTTCCTGTCAGATTTCAAGTTCTACTTTCTGTTGTTTATTTATTTTAGGTTTTTTTTTTTTTTTTTTTTGGTTTGTATGATTGTTTGCTGTGAGGGGTTTTCGAAGCGATCCCGATGGTCATTGCGAGGGAGGGGGGGTCCAGAGGTGGAGCCAGTCTCGGACCAGAGAAAGCTCTCCTCCCTGGTCCGGAAGGACGTTTATTGTTCTTCTGTTTCTGCAGACCACTCAGGGCTTCTGGTTGTCTTTCCGATGACGTTGGTTTCTGCACTGTAGTGTTTGGACTTCTTCCATCCCCTGTGGAAGCTCCGGTTGGGGGTGGGTGACCTCAGAGTACTCGGCCTCCGAGGGCATCCAATTCCCTGTGGCCTCCTTGGCAGTTGGGATATAGTCCTTGTTGCTCGTATTAATAGTTTGTGGTGAAGGTCTGGGAGTCTTCATGGTTGGGATCCAGGCTTTCTCCTTACCACCTGCTCCACCCTGGAGTGCTCCCCTGCTCCACGCACATGACCTCCTGTTAAGAGGTTGTCAGGATCGCACCCGATTCCCCCCTCATGCATTGGTATAGTAGTTTTATTGTTGTTTAGTGCCACTTTGAGTCTGTTATCTATGAATTACCAGATTTGATCTTGATAGGCTATATTGTACTTTTTTCTCACTCTTTTTATGGTCCTGAAAGATTTCCCTGCACTCCCCCCCATTACAGGTTAACATAGCGTATTGAGGGTATAGTAGGTTTTACAGATTTTCGATGTAGATCTTAAGTATTCTGACATTAATTGTTGGTTTATAGATTATATCGCCTTATCTTATTGCATTGGATACAAAACCTATTATTTCTTGATGCATGTGTTTTTTTTTCTTTACTTTGGCATCCTTGGTTTTCTTTATTTATTAAATAAATTAGATTTTTGAAGATGGCTTTTCCTCTGATAATGACCTAGTTTCTCTGTATACAAAGCCTCACATTTGAGGAGGAAGTCTCTTTGTGTGAAGGCAGAACTTTTATGTGGATTGCTGTTAGTGGCATAGGGCAAGTCTTCTAATATGCTTTCTGCTATATCTACTAGAAGATTCCAAAGAGTCATGAAAGTATTGGTTAGTATTTGGAATCTAGTGGAATTTAAAACTTTGTTTTTCCAAATGAGCCTATTCTTATAGGGAAAAGAAGTCTGGCCCGTGGTTGATGCTTGGTCTCATCTTGTGTAATAATTATAGGATGAGTGTGAGGCAGAGAGAACCATGATGGGCCAAGAAAATGACAGATTCATTTTAATTGTATAAAGCAGGTATCCTAGAGGCTAATTCCAATGTTTTTATCATTTACCTCTGCATTCTGAGAACACCTTACAATTCGTTATAAGACACGTTTATTAAATATGTCCTTGAACAAATAGATCAAAAAATGTTCATATTGTGACTTTAGCCTTTGAATCTGTGTGGTACGTCACCTCTCTGAGGAACAGATTCTTAACAATGGGGGAGTGTATGTATGTGTACTTTTTATTCCGAGGTAATAATTTATGGTCACAATACCTTGTGTTTTTTCTACTTATTGGTTTAAATTGTACACTTTTCTTATAGCCGAAAGCCAGTATCTATTTTCATGAAAAATTAAATATCAAACCTTCAGAAGCATCAAGTGAGCTTTCTCATAAGTTAAAAGGAGAATCCCCTAACTTAAGACATCCAGATCGAAATACAACATTCTTTATGTGCCAGAAAGAAGTGCCTGCACTATGAAAAGGGAGCAAAATATGTACCCACCATTTAAAAGGAGCTCTTCTGTGTCATGGCAAATGGTTTCTCGTCTTATGTCCATTTCAACTTCGCAAAAGTGGATCATACACAGAGAAAATGCCTAAGGCTATACAATTTTAAGAAAAATCTGCCAAGTCATCCACCCAGAAAAAAGCCTAAAATTGGAACAAAACCTGGGTTATAACTGGAACTGGCTAACTTTAAAATGGAATTTCATTTTGATGTCTATGTAATTCGTATGTTCTGACATTTATTTATTTATTTTTTTGTTTAAAATTATGGTGCACCAACTTCTTAGTAATATAAAAATATTCTATAGGCCAAAAAATGTCCTTAGAGGCAGGGGCAAAAAAAAGAAGAAAATGAGAGATTGTTATATACAGTGAAATGGTAAAATTTCATTTTGGCATTTTTCTTTCTAGGATTTATATACAGTGAAATGGTAAAATTTCATTTTGGCATATTTCTTTCTAGGATTTATATATGAGGTGAGATTTTTCTGGAATCACCTAGGCAGAAAATTTGAGCAAATAGGCCACCACTCAGTGATTACAGCACAGTATTTATATTCTTCCTGAGTGTTGGACAGGGATTTGTCATTTCATACATCATTTACAACTTGCTGTAGTGGTTGAGGCAGCTGCTTTCTGCTCCTTTAATCCAGCTTTGCCATGACTGCCCAAACCCCACAGTATTTTCTACTGAGTAGACAAGCTTTGTCTCCTAATAAATCTCAATCCTTGAAACCAAGAGGAATTTTTTTGAAAGTTAAATTTGTGTTCTTTCATGAATGCATTCCTGGAATTAGAAAGAATTTCCTAAGTTAACAGTTTTGCATAGTCTGTGAAGACTCAACGTTGCCCATAGTTTACAATACACTTTAAGAATTCTGCATTAAAGTAAAATAGTTGTAGACATATCTTAAGTCTCAATTAAATAATAGCAATATTTATGTTTAAATATTTTTTCTTTATTAAAAATACTTAATTATTTTCCTTGAAAGTCAGGGAGGTGGGGAGAGAGATAGCAGAGAGAGAGAAAGAGAGAGAGAAAGAGAGAGATCCTTCATTCACTAGGTCACTTCCCAAACTGTTGGAATTGCCAGAGCTGAGCTAATTTGAAGCTCAAGCCAGGAGCTTCTCTGGGCCTTCCAGGTGGATGCATGGCTCAAGACCTTGGGTCATCCTCTGCTGCTCTTCCAGGTCATAAAAATGTGCTGGATTGGAAGTGGAGCAGCTGGTACTCAAACCAGTGCCGACATGGGATTCTGGCCCTTGAGAAGTGGAGGATTAGCCTACTGTGCCACTGAACCAGCCTTGTAGGCTTAAACATGTTTCTCTGTTAGCTTCATGGATCTTGCACACCATGAATTAGGAAATAAAATTATATTTTAAAAAACTCATTTTCTCTGATTAAGTTTATTGTATATATTTAAATATACATGATATTATGAGCTATGTTTATTTCATAAAATGAATTCTTTAGTGAGAAAAAAAATCATGTAATCGTCATGTCAGACATTTATTTTTACTGTTTTGTGGAAAACAGCTAAAAGTCTACTAATCTAGGCTGAATCTCAGGTATAATTTCAACATCCTTAATAATCATTTTGTGCTCTAGTTCTGTGGTCTTGTTTGTTCTGCATTGTGTCCTGTTTTCTTCTCTTTCAATGCCATTGACTAACTCTAAATTGATGTATTTGGAAACTGATTTCCTCTTTGAGGAATTCATCAATTGATGTTTTCAAGAATAACAGAAATTATTCACTCAGACTTACTGGAAAACAGTGATATTTTATAGCCTTTGACCACTAGAACCTGGGAAATTTCAGTTAAGTAAGATGGGATAGTCAGAAAGGCTGAGGAAGGACGTGGAGAGAAGTCTTGGACTCTTCTGTGAAGAGATGATAGTTTTTTCCAAAGTAAGCCATCAAACATGGAGATTGGAATAATAGAATCAATTTCGACTAAACATATGCCCAGATTGTGCAGAAAAGCAAAAAGTACTGGGGAAATCTAGGTTGTTAAGGAAGCATATTAGGGTTTCAGACTAGCAGATATTTATAGATCGATGAGTAATTCCCATCCTCTCTGCTGCTACTTGGAACCAAGTCTTACTGCTAATGTTGTCATACAAGGGTCAAGCCCTGTAAGCATCTATTTTCCTAAAATAAACAAACATCACTATTTATAAAAAGTAAAATATTTATTGAATTTAAACTGCTTGGCGGAGTCTGAGCATGACACAAAAGAACTGGAATGAAATAAGTCCCAGATATCTTATTCCTGAGAAACTAAGGTTCTTGATGGTAATAGCTGTGATAATAATGATAATGATTTTGGTGATAATAGTTAGCATTTATCTGACGGTTAATTACTGTGTAGCACTCTTATAAGGTCTTCACTTTTCATAATTTTATGAGCTAGACAACTTCATTTTCATAGTTGAGCCTTCCCAATTATATGAAGATCTGGATTAAAAATGTGTGCATAAACATACTCTTTATGTATCTGTGAATTTCAGCATGGTATGTCTTGAGTGCTATGATTGATGCTTAGACAAAGAACTGAGGAAACGGGAGTGAGTTGGAAACAACAAAGCTGAAATTTCACATTAATAATTCTAAAAATATTTTCTACATTATTTTCATGTTCTAAGGCACACAAACTAAGGTAAACTGAATTATAAATTAAAAGTTTCTAGTAAATATTCTGATGGCTAGTTGGGCTTAGTGGCTGTATAATAGTTTGTGAAAATAATGAAGAAATCATTCAACTTACCTAACAGAAATTCTGAGTTTATCTAAATAATCCCAATTAAAAAATGCTACGTTAAAATTTTAGTATAAGATATACAAGAATAAGAATAGGGTCAGGTAAAAATGCAGTTTCTGTTCTCTGTTTTAAGATATGCTATTACACAATGACAAGGAAAGAGAAGGGAAAGGAAGGAATGGGAAGGAAATGGATTAGAAATGAAGGGATAGGAAGAGAAAGAGAAAAGCTCAGGGAAGAGTGTTATGTAAAGAAACTGAAACTGAAACAAGGAAAACAAATGCCTAAGTAAATATAATGTACAGGGAGCTATCCTTGCGGAAATCCCCTTTACTTTGGCCATTCCAAAGGGATGTAGAAATGTTGCTTAGCAAGCCACCCTTATCATGCTCCTCAGAAGGCACTGTTAAACACAGAATTGAATTATATGCTTGATGCTGTATAACAAATACTGCATAGGCATGGCCCTTAAATTTTGTATTAGAAGAATTTTAAAATATGGCTGTGTTACAGTATTATTACCGGTATTTTCTAAAAAAAAATCTTATAAAATGTTGAAGGAAGTTTTGAGTATATTTGAGAAAAATCACAGCTTCCAATTGCAAATGTTATTCATTCTTCAATATCCTATACCAAGCTAATCTATTATATTCGAAGCAAAACGAGATATATTTCATTTCCAAAAGTTAGCATTTTCTTAACAACCTCTTCTTTTCTGTGATAACAGTGCCAGGAAGATAGGAGGACAATATGCTAAATTAAAACTCTTGAGAATGGATTTTTGATTGGTTTTTATTGCAACCTCTCCTATGTACATTCAAATTCCAACAGAAAGGGAATAATGTAATGAATATAAGGAATTTCGGTTTCTTTTGTGGTTGATGAAACAAAGAAGTTTAAAGAGTACTTTGTAATAACTGGTGTAGATGAAGAGAAGTTCCAGGGTTGAATTTTTTCTTTTCAGATTCATTGTTTTGAATTGTAAAGTTGTGGAGACAGAACACTGGAAGCTAGGCTGACTCACTCCTTAAAATGACCACTAGATCAAGCCAAAGCTATAAACATGCAGTTACATCTGGGTCTTCTGCGTGGTGTCAGCGGCCAAGTAGGCCATCCTCTTTTTCCTTCACAGACACATTTACAGGGAGTTGGATTGGGAAGTGAGCAGCCAAGACCTGAACAAGCAAATAGAACTCAGATTAAAACTTAATTTTTTGAATAGTATATATTGTGTGGAATCAACAGTACATCAATTATGTGTCGTGTTTTCCTGCTTTCACTGCATGCTTTTAGATTATAGTGTACTGAATGGCAAAAATTTTGATTCTATGTCTTGCTTTCTAGATTTTTTTTTTTGTAAAAGGCACAGAGTGAACTTGCAGGCATAGGCTTAAAAACAATTCAAATTAAACTCAAAAATTTGTAAAACACAATTAGAGCATGAATTGCTTATAAACATTTTCAAAAATCCTAGCATAAATATTTTAGAGTGCAAAAGAAATGGGGAATGGGAATAATTTTTTATGAATTATTACAGTTTTTAAATATAACAAAACTGTGGACACGATAACCTCAGTATGATTCAAGAAATATAAAAATTAAAGACATAGATGCATTGTAATCAAGTCGCCATGAATAAAGACAAAGTAAACTAAAAAAAAAAAATCACAGTATATGGAACAGACCTCTTCATCAAATTAGGTGCCACAAAACAACCAAGGAATGTTTTCAAATACTAACAACAAAACCAAATGCAAATTTACAGTTCCATTCTCAGAGAAGATGTCTCTCAGAAATAAAGGGGAGATAAGGACCTTTATAGACAAACAAAAGCTAAGATATTTCATGAAAGATTCAGGCTACCAAAAAATCAAAATTTTCAGAAAAGGAAATGACACAGGGGGAGCTTTGCCCATATACATTTCTTTCTGAAGATATTTCTTACTAAAGAGAATGCCAAATGGTACATATAAGAACAAGTAAAGATTCAAACATATTAATTCTTCTTTCAACAAGAACACTGCCAGTATATTATATGGTTTTTATATATTAGTATAACATAGACATATGATAAGCAGAAAAGTTTACAGAATGTACAAATGGGATCCATACATGTGTGTTCAGATATTTTAAGACAACATTACAAAAGAAATTCGTTTTAAAAAGGTATTCTTTTCAGTGTATTATGCTGGACCAATTGGATATTCCTATTTAAAAATATCATTTTTACCTCATACATATATGAAAGGTTAAATCAACAGATTTTAGACTGAGGTTGTCTTGCCTTTTACTTGTTCAAAATTATGATTTGGTCAAATTAAGTCTGGAAATATTGAATGAATGAAAATTATCACTTAACAAATCTGATAAAGAGAGGGGAGGGAGGAGGACAGTGAAGAGGTAGGGATGATCTCAGAGCTGTAACTATAAATGCATAAACCCATCCTCTTTATATTAATAAAATACAAAAGTCTAAAAAGGAAGTTTCTTCATGAGTTAGCATCAGTGTAGAAAATCCAAATGAATAACTGCTAAAAGTATTTGTTAAATACATATCTGACAGTGAACCAATAACCTTTGTTACACTACATATGGGGAGATATAAATTTTTTTTTAAAACAGGAATTAACAGAGAAATCCCAATTATAGTGAGTCAATGAACTAAAATCATACTTCACTGAGGAAGATATATGAATGCCAAATCATTACTTTTTTTAAAGATTTATTCATTTTATTACAGCCAGATATACACAGAGGAGGAGAGACAGAGAGGAAGATCTTCTGTCCGATGATTCACTCCCCAAGTGAGCCGCAACGGGACGATGCGCACCGATCCGAAGCTGGGAACCTGGAACTTCTTCTGGGTCTCCCATGCGGGTGCAGTGTCCCAATGCATTGGGCCATCCTCAACTGCTTTCCCAGGCCACAAGCAGGGAGCCGGATGGGAAGTGGAGCTGCTGGGATTAGAACCGGCACCCATATGGGATCCTGGGGCTTTCAAGGTGAGGACTTTAGCTGCTAGGCCACGCTGCCGGGCCCACCAAATCATTATTTTTAAGTGTTCAGCATTTTTTTGCCAGTGAGTAGTAGAAAATTACAATGAAATGCCACTGACAATCTAAGTAGAATCGCTAGGCGTCAAATGTCCCTGAGCATATAATTGGAGGTTTTAGGACACATATCCTACTGGGAGAGTATACAAGCATTTGAACACTTTGGAAATATGCAAACTTTAATAGTGTTTCCTAAAGTTAAAATTAAAATGATTGGCATCCTTGCTGTTCCCCAGGAGGATGTTTATAATGTAGACACTGGGAAAGTTGTAGATTGTGGAAAGATGAATGCATGTTTCGTGGGCATTAGGTAGACTGAGAATAGATGTTGGATTTGAAATATCGGGCATTATTGGGCATGAAGAAATACCAACAGTACCCTAGGGGAACTTGCTAAAGCGATGATTCTGATTCAGTAGTTCAGGGCTGAGATTCAGGAGTTTATATTTTACTCATAATGTTCTTTTTATAATCTTTTATTTATTTAAAAGGCAGAGTGACACTGAGAGAGATCTACCTGTTGGATCACTCCTCGAAAGATCATTATGGCAAAGGGCGAGCAAAGATTAAGACAAGAGCTAAGCACTCTATTCTCGTGTCCCAAACCATACTATTCTGTGTCCCTGCTGTGTCAGAGGCCAACCTCTGCTGTCATCCATGGTGCATGAGCAGAGATCATAGCTGGATAAGTGATATAGCATTTAGGATCTACTTGGACAGAGTGCAGCTTAACCCTATCTGCCACAATGTTAGCCTCCTTTTGATGGCCTTTTAACAACATCTTTAAAAAAATATTAACTTAAATCAAATAGGATGGATCCTGTGGAGAATATCCACTGGGATGTAGAAAAAGATCTTTAGGGGACTTGCATGGCAATATAACGCAAGCATCAATCCTTGGAATTAATGAACATACATACAGTTAGTTGATGTCTAATCATCAGTTAGACACTACTGAATTTGATCCATAAATTTGATCTTTGAGTTGCTGGAAAGTCATGATATTTCTCCGATTTAAGAATTCATGTATTGTAAAAATGAGCTCAGGTTAGTGCCTCTTAACTAGGAGGACTCACAGTGGCCAATGTTAATAAACCTGGTACAGAAGGTTGTTAGAGGTGGATTTTAACAACCAGACTGTAAAGAGGACAGTGTAATCTGAGGGTGTGGGCTACATTGTCGATGAAAAAAAAGGCTCTTGATAAGATAATTTAAGGTAAATTAGATTCAGTTACCACATTGTCAGTGAGCAGGTGACAAGTCAAAGAGGAAACTTCAAAAGTCAGGAAAGATGAACATAAATAGAACTGTGAACTTTACGCTTTTCAATGAATTCCTATGAAAGTTTCACAAACAGATAAGCATTGTAGTTTTGTAAAAAACTACAAAAAGTAGTTGTGTAATTAATCTAAGGCCAAGTGGATAATATGGGTAAGTCAGGTAACTTTCTGTTAGCCCTGATGTACTTTTGGGCATGTTGAAAACACATCAGTGCACTAATGGCAAAGCAGAGCAATATTTTTATATAAAAAATGAAAGCATATAAAATATCAATATAAACTTGATTCATTATTACATATAGATGATTACTAAACTAATAATCATTTCTTTGTGTTATTGGTTTCTTCTGTATTGAAGATAGGCGTTGGTTTGAATTCTTTTCACAGAAAATGAGATTCTAAATAGAAAATGCCTTGGCTTTCTTTGTTGAAATTTCTAGTAAAAATAATAGTGATTTAATATGAACCTATTCTGTCTACTCTGACATCAAAATTCAGGAACTAGTGGATTATCTGCAGTCATTCAAAAGAGAGGTGATTTTTAGTAATTTTCATTTTTTGTTGGTTCGTTTTGTGTGTTTCCTAGAATAGTTGTATGAGAAAAGGAATTGGAAAGCCATCAAGAAATCTAGGAAATATTTCATACTTAAGATAGTCTTTCTCTATCTTATGTTTCATTTGTTTCAAATGTGAAACAAATCAAAGAATTCTGCTCTGAATGTAGTTTATTCTTTTATTGTTATAATTTTAAATGAATTGTCTTGCGTATATCTTTAACATTTGGACAGCCTGTCATTTTCATTAAATGTGGTTCCAAGAAAAGAAATCTTTAGAGTATTGAGTAGGAAACACAGAGACACAGGTATATCCTCTCTATGACGTACTGGCCTCATCTCAGCTGAAGGAATGGTGATATACAAATATGTTGGGGTTAAAGGACTGCATTCATCACCTCAAGCTTGATTTATATTTTAAAGTTGTTTAAAGGAGAGAGAGAGATCACATCGGTTGGTACTTTCCCCATATGCCCAGACTGGATGGGGCCTGAAGTTGGTAACTGGAGTCCCAATCTAGGTCTTCTATGTGGATGGCCAGAACTCAGTTAATTCATCACCACAGTTCTGCAGGATCTGCCTTAGCTCCCTGGCATTGGATGTAGCTCTCTGAATCAATAGTCTAAATGCCTAAAAAAGTTTGATTTTATTTTGATTGTAAAATACCCAGGATGTTCTTTGGTTTACCCTTAAAAATTTATGCAGGTCAAGAAAACAAAGGTTTGCTCAGGTCACATGGATATTGCAATGAAATGCTTAGATTTTTAAAATGTGATTCTATGAATCAATTCCTTGTGGTCCTCAGAATATTCAAGAGGTCTGATAGATATGCCCACATAGATACAAAGATCAGCTATTATAGCATTTAAGACTTTTGTGGTGTGAGGGTGGCTAGTGGCTAAGGTACCTACATCCGATATCACAATTCTTATGTTTGATAGCCACCTCTGGCTCCCAGCTCCAGCTTTTGATTAATGCTGACCGTTGGAGGCAGCAGTGACCACTCAAAGTTCTCACCACCACTTGAGAGATCTGGTTTACGTTTTGTCTCTCTCTCTTTGTCTCTCCCTCTCCCCTGCCACTTCCCTTCCTCCCATAATTCCTCTCATAAATAGATATATTGAATACAAAGAAAGTTTGCACCTCATTTTTAGCTATCCGAAGAATTTTCTGGGTGATAATCTAATGCATTATCTTTCTTGCGTTTGGTGTTAAATCAATTCAGATGAGATTTAAATAACCAAAATGAAGCTTATGCTTGTGCCTGACATGAGAAGAAAATGATGGCTATTACAAGTACTTTAGAAGATTTCACTGGGTGTGAATAGATATTTAGCTACATAGTAATTATGTGAATATTGTGGGGACTGGTGCTGTAGTAGCAGAAATTCAAACACAAGCTGTTTTGTCTTGAAATAAATCAAAAAAATTATTGCAGTGTCAACAGAGAAATACGTTGGTTAATCTAACCAGGAGTAAATTCACATTTTTTGAAGATTTAAAATCACATTTGCGGCTACATCCATGCTACATTAAATTATGTAAACACCATGTTTCTCAGTTTTACTGTAACTGCATTGACAGAACCTTTTTGGATACTGTCTTTCCAATTTTTCTGTCTGTATTCTTTTATATCTTCTATTCTTGTATTAGCAATTCACTGGAAAAATTAATGAAGAGTTTTCTTTGGACGCTTTCCACCATAAAGTTTAATTTTGTTTGTCTAATGTATTCCAAAATATTTTATGCTCTTTTATTTTCATATTTTGTTTCCTGTATTTCTTGCTTTCTTACCTTCAAAATGGATTTTAAAAATTGAAGTGACATAATAGGACTAGTATGCTAACAGGATATTTGAAGCTTCTAATAAGACCTATGGCAGAGGTAGTTGCAGGGATAATTTTATCCAGACTTATCAATGAGAACTATTCATAGCAAGAAATCTTACACTTAACAAGAAGGGGAAAAAGAACAGGGCCTTTCAGGTTGATGGTGGATATTATCAGTGGGGAAATATCTAATGATTTTGTTGGAAAATGGACCTATCCCATCTGTACCTGCGAAAAAAGAACCCCCTGTAACATCTCAGTACAATTTTTTTTTGTTTCTAATTTGGTTAGCAAAAGTTTAACTTGAAGGTACTTCATAGCAATGGAATTTTCTAGTATTTCAACTAGCAACTATGCAGACTTACTAGAGACTTGTTTTGTACAAGTTCTAACCGATTTTTTTTTTCATTATTACTGACAGTCACAGCATGAAGACTTAAGGCATAATTTGTTAACCAGTTGTCAAATATGGCACTGATGACAGCACATTGAGAGTACACCAAGTTGCAGCTACATTGCGTTACAGCAAGAGTATCGTTAACCTTGCATTTGATAATGGTATCAATTATTATTCAGAATAACTGTCTTAAATGACCCATTCCTAGTAAATTATAGAGTATGTCTTTATAAACAAAGTAAGTCTGTACTTGACTTATTTCTCTATTTTGACTGCATTGTTTGGCCACACACATGTTAAATACACTACAGTACAGAAAATAAATCACCATAGTCTCCAGTCTGGAACAGAGTGAAGCTATTAAGTATTTCATCAGGAAATAACAAACTGCAGCTGTAATGTCCTTTCTAGTTGGGAATCCACCATTACTGCAGTCCTTACTAGGTATTTACCCCAAGCTTGTAATGTGCCATGTAGAGTTTCACAAGAACCTTGCTGTCACTGAACATGAATGAGGAGGAAACCACTTCAAGGGTGACAAGGAGTAGGAGCCAAGAGGTTTTCCGATGAGACTTCCTCTTTTCTTTATACTATTGAGATCTGCCCATCATGCAAAAAGAGTTGTCCCGACTATTGTTTGAAATCTTTATTTTTCTATAGTCTTCACCTTGTTTAAAATATAAAATATACTTAGACTGATCAAATTTTCTTTTAAAGTGTGTTTGGATTTACTTAAAAGGTGAAGGAGCTAGGTGTTGTTCACACGAACATCCCAAGGGAAATTCATCTCCAAAGACAGGATTTGGAATGAAAAGAGAGGAGATTGAGAAAGCAGATGGTATTTATACTGCCTTTATTATTTTTTAAATTTTCATTGCAAAGTCAGATACACAGAGAGGAAGAGTTTCTGTCTGATCATTCACTCCGCAAGTGGCTGCAACTGCCGGAGTTGTGCCCATCCAAAGCCGGGAACCAGGAGCTTCTTTCCTGGTCTCCCACGTGTTTGCAGGGTTCCAAGGCTGTGGGCCGTCTTTGACTGCATTCCTAGGCCACAAGCAGGGAGCTGGATGGGAACTGGTGTCCATATGGGATCCCAGCACATGCAAGTTGAGGGCTTTAGCTTCTAGGCTGCTGTGCCATGCCCTTATACTGCCTTTAAATCCTCAGCATTAACATGAAAACAGAAAATCTCAAGTCCTTGGCAGCAATCCAAAGCCAAACTATTTTCCATTGATTAGTATGAATCATTTTCTCTCTTTGGTGCCTGTACATTTTGTGCCTTAAGTAGCAACAAATCTGCAATCAACCTTTCGTTAGCACTTGACCGAGGTCCCTACCACGATGTTTCTTACGTTGTCCATTTCTTTCTAGACAGAGCTTTTTGTACATGCCTTCAAGGATCAACTGGTCAGAAGCGCTCTTCTAGCACTCTACACTGCAAGACCAGGGGGAATCCTGAAGAAGACACCCTCTCCTAAGGGAAGTAAAGAGGAGAGCGGCCCCCGAGAGCAGCCCCCACCACTGAAAAGGCAGGACTCCATACCACATCATTCAGACTACGATGAGGAAGAGTGGGTAAGTCTGTTGTGTATCTCTTGCCTCTCGATGGCTAACCCTTTCAAGAAACAGTGAAAGGAAATGGATACCTTTCTCAATCCCCGCACCCGCACCCATGCCTCCCCCCAAAAACTCATGTTAGAAACCAATCATAATGCAGTGCACATGAGAGGAAAATAGGTCCCACTTTTCTTTAGGGGAAATTTATGTTTGGAAGTTGTGTAAATGATCTTCCTTATTAGATACTAAAATATAGTTGCTATCCAATAAATCATGTATAATCAAGACTATATACTCAAAGCAAAGATGTTACAAGAATAGAATTCTATTTTCCCTTATTTATTTCCTTCTCTGTTGCCTGGTATATAAGATATTAACATTTTTTTTCTCTGGAAAAGCATCAAAATTCTCCATATAACCACAACTTGAATGCAGCTTGAATGAAGTATTTTTTTTTGTTGTTGTAATACAGCATATTAGCTCTGGTCATATTTTTTATGAAATATTCACTTTTAAATAACAGTTGACATGGACATTTCTTAAATCATTCCAGGTCACAATTAAACAGAAGATGTTGCTCTAAGATGAGTAAAATTGGCAAATCAATGAATGCATTTAAACATCTGAAAAGAGTAGCAAGGAAGGAAACATAAACAGACAAAAGAAGCAAAAGTGGATGGAGGAATCCTTGTGGTGCAGAATAGAATAGAAGAACATAAAGTTACAGTGGCCAGGGCAGTGTTATGATTACATCAGCACGTTTTATGCAAGAGCCTTCAGAAGATCTGCACCTGTGCCCAAGCGTGTGTACACACATATGCACACCCCCTTCTCTAGCATCTGTTTAATCAAACAAAATCAAATGAAGCAAAGCAGATGTCACTTGGTAGTGCTAGATTAAAAGGTTTTAGTTAACAATTCTCTTTCATGCCATCTTGGAATTTAAGAATGTTTGGGGAGTAAATGTCTTGAAGACCACTGTGCTCTAGGATACTGCCATTTGAGAGGCTGTAAGGTGATGCCTGTTCTTTCTTTGGGTAAAATTTTCATTACAGAAAAGACAGAGCAGGGCTCCGCGAGGTAAATGCTGAATAAGTGTTTGTTGTTGCTGATTAAGATTGTATTTTTCCCACTGAAGCATTTTCAAAAGCGCAATTTTAATATTTTCCCCTTTTACCTCACCTTCTTCTTCAATTTATTCACAACTCCAAGGCACATGTACCTCTTAACCTCTCTGAAGTTCATTTTTCTCAAATGTAAAATGAAAATAACAGCACCTGTTCAGCTTAACTCTTTGGTTAAAAGATAAATTATGTAACTATGTGAGGATATAACAAATGCATTCTGTTAGTGTTAAGTGTTATTTTTGTAGTTTTTCTTTTCTCTAAGGAATGTAAATTATATCTTTTTATTAAGAGAATCAGTACTACCTCTTTACATAAATGGAGAGAATTGATACAAAGTGAAAACTGTGGATTTCAATAATTTGGGTAGATACAGAAAAGTTAGGTTTCATTCATTAGTACTTGCTTATATTGTTTGAGAGTCTGTAAAATGTGAATATGTGAATATTCTACAGTGTTAATTTTTGACAGATAATGGCCATGTTTATACTAAATCAAGTGAGAATTTTAGACCAGTCTTTGCTTTCCCCCCATTTTTACTGTGTATTCAAAGACTTATCCAACTCCAGCCTCTTCATTTTGTTCAAAATTTCTTCCCTCTTTTCCTTCTGCTTTGTTTTATTTATAAAAACTTTTGAGATGGTCATTCTAATTAGGTGCCCCAAATGACATGGTGATTCATGACTTCTTAGAGCTCATAAGATAGAGGTAGATAAAAATGTGTGACAAACAATTACAAAGATGAGTAATTATAGTTGATGGAACTTCTGCTTGTCTGATCATGACTTAAATATTGAAATGTCTTATAGCTAAGGAAGCAGAAAGTGAGAAACATCATCAGCTGAGAAATTCTAAGGAAGACAGTTCACTTCAATGGGCATTACTGTGTACCTGTTCTGCATGATTCACTCTGTCACCAAGGGGACTTCACAGTATGCTCAGGGCTATAGAAAGACAACTTGCATACAAAATAAAAAAATATATAGGCAAAAGATGTGTACATATATTCTTATAGATGAACTGTGCAGTGGAGTCTTGCATACTGAAAAGTGAAGATACATTGCAGTCTGCATCTCCATTCCTTGATAAAAGGCAGACTCTGAATGAATCAGTTAAATATATCTTGACACTATCATGTTGAATCTTTTACCTTTGCTGGTACCTACAATGTCATGAAATACTTAAGTAGCAGAATGTTAAACTTGTAACTGCTTCTAAAGGGCTATATTACTGTGATAATATGGTAAAAATGGAAGAAGCAGGGAATGGGGAGGGAGGTGAAGGGGAGGCAGGAAGGAATCCCTATACCCACAAATTGGACCCTAAAAAATAATAACAGTAAAAGAAATACATGGGAATTGCAGTGGGGGCTTGGAGGCAAGGTGGGATTTCCAGAAGTAATTTGCAACTAAGCGAAAGTTAGCCATTCGTGAAAGAAGATGATGAGGCCTTGTAGAAAAGATATGGCGTCTGACATTCAGAAGGAAATAATTAGTGTGTGTTGAGATCATTTTTTGTTAAATCTGAGCATATTCATATCCCAAAGATCATTTGTGAGATACCAGTTATATCTGATAGAGCAAATTCCTTGTAGAAGAAGAAAGAACATTGATTCTAGTGCACAGGAGAAAAGATGAGTCTTAACCAGCAATGCTGTCTTCTTCAGAAACTGTATGGGCATTGTGAAGTTGCTTTTTACATTGGTGAGGTGTGTGGGGCTGAATGGCTGCTTCTATTTCCCCCACTAAAGTAGCATCATACTTGGAGAGAAGCGTGCACAGAAGATAGGTAGAGAATTGTGCAGGTTTCACATTGATGTCAAAACAGGAAGAATTAAGTTCCTTGGGAAGGGGCAGCAAGGAAGTACCAGTCAACATCATGCTCGCTCAGCTTGGATGATTTACTTGGAAATTCTGACACTAGTTGTGAAGACGTGACTTCTCAGATTGCTTTGGCTGCTTTCAATGGCAGAAAGGTCTACAGTTACTTTCGTATCTTTTCCTTTTTATTTCTTTTTTTAAAAAAGATTTATTTTTTTATTGGAAAGTCAGATATATAGATAGAAGGAGAGACAAAGAGGAATATTTTCCATCTGCTGATTCACTCCCCAAGTGGCTGCAATGGCCGAAATGAACAAATCTGAAGCCAGGAGCTCCCTTCCAGTCGCCCACGTGTGTGCAGGGTCTCAAAGCTTTGGACTGCCCTAGACTGCTTTCCCAGGCCACAAGCAGGAAGCTGCATGGGAAGCAGGGTTGCTGGGACATGAACAAGTGCTCATATGGGATCTCAGGGAGTTTATCTGCTCGGCTACCACACTGGGCCGCCATTCAGATCTTTTCATAAGATCAGAAACTCATTTTTTTCACCACGAAGTGTGTAAGTGCTTTGTCTAAATTTATCACAGTTGCAAAAAAAATCCCAATCAAAAAGGTCATTTATCCACTCCCCTAAGTTCGCTTTTTCTGAAAATATTAACCATTTGAATATTTTTACAGCATTTTGTTGATTTTTCTGTTTTCATTTCATTTTTAAGCTTTGTGTTAGAGAACGTATTTCATGTATTTCTTAGAAATGACACTAAGAAGGTAAACATATTTCACCCCTGCTCTTTTTCTCTCCCTATCTCTCCATTCAGTTATTTTTCCCAATTAACTTTTGCAAAACATAATTTTGACTCTCTATAATTCCAGGCTTTATGCACTTAGCAATGATATTTTGGTAAAATAATTCTTCATCAAGATAAAGAAATCTCTTATGAAAAAGATGGAAAATAATTTTACCAGTTTCCTATTTAATGTTATTTTCAAAGCTTTACCCAACTTTAGCAAATTGAGTAAATCTAAAGAAAATGTTGTTAATTGAAAATGCCTTTGGAAGCTGTGCTATTAAATGAATTGGAAACATATCTGTGTGCTCCTTAATTAGTTTTTCGAAAAATTTCAGTAGTCATCACAAATCTAGTCAACTTCTAGAAGTAATTCAATGCTTTAAAGTAATGGGGTTTCTGTGATACATGTTACTTAATTTGACTTAGATTTTCCTATTAGATTGCAGTGTCTCTATTTTTAAAAATATCTGTGTTACTTCTGTGTGAGACTGTAACAATTATCTAACTGCAACAATTGCATTGGACTTCTTGTGATGAATAGCAGCACATGAATACATGTTGTTAAATTATTCTTGAGTCCTATCCTGCTGAGATTTCTAACAACCTTTATTGTTCAGGAAAGAGAATTTCTCTGAAATCTAAGTCAGTTTGAGGCTGTTCTTTACCTTTTCAGCCTATTTTGTTGACAAAAATGGGTGGTTTATAATTTCATAAAAATTATATAGTCAATAAGTTAGGAGTTGGAAGTGAAATGAGTGCTTTCAAAAAATGTTATTTCTTTGAATTTTACTTAAATGACCAAATGATTTAGAAGTTTGTTTTCCTAAAAGTTAGGAAACAACTAAATCGCAAAGGAGTATTTGAGGTTTTATGACAATCTGTGCCATGAGATAGAAAACTATAGCTTTGTATTTCAGCTAGTAAAGATGGCATACTGCTTTTTTTTTTTTCCTCCTCACCACTGAAGCAGATGTTTCCAGCAGCTGGGGTTCCAAGATTAGTTTGCCTAAGATATGAAAGCATGTCATCTAACCAAACTATTAAGTTGACCCAGTTTTGTGGCTTTCAGTAATTATACTATTTCTCTACAACACTGGGATTTAATTTCAACATTATTACACTGTTGGGTTCATGGCTAAATCTGTCTATCCTTATTCAAATAAATTGTTCAAAAGCAAATTTAGACTCCTTTATATTCTCATCCATTCCAGCAAAGTATGGAATTAGAAAAACTATACCTGTTATTTAGTCTTAGTGAAAATCCATTTTATCTTAGCTGTATTTCTGTTTTATTTAAACTGTATTTCTACATAACACTATGTATTTCTACATGCAAAATTTCGTCATCCAACTTAATTATCTTCTTAGATGTAATATAAATTTTTTTCCATTTTTAAATTTTTTATAAATTACAGTTCCATAGGCTCTGAATGAATATAATTTTCATGTAAAGGAGCTGTGTAAGGAGACAGCATACCAAGAAGTGAAGCTAACTTACAGTATTCTTTTCTGTTTCTGAGTAAAAGATAAATTCCCAATGAAACTGTTAAATATATCTTGACAATTGAAGTAAACATACATTTTCTATTTAATCTTCTTTTTTTAAGGTTAGAAACTACCTGCTATTTCTTATCATGGTCAATATTTTTACGTCTCAGTAACACGATATATGGCATGCATTTTTTCCATTATATAAGCACTTATACCTTAGAAATAATGGCACAGATCACTAGCAATATTTACGTGTAATATCCTGTTTATGAAGTCATATAACCTAAAATTTTGGAGTTTTTAAAATATAACTCATTACTACCAGGGGTTGTCATTTGAAACAAGATTTACATAAACCACTTTATTGAGATGTTCCTTGCCAATTCTGTCATAATCCAGTTTGTGCTATGTTTTCCTTTCTTAATGCCCAGGGAAAATTGACCTAACAGGATCACTGATGGGGCTGTTTATATCATAGTCTTTCGAAGCAGTAAGCAGTGCTCTAGCAAACCACTGCTGACTTTTGAGGACAAGGCACATTAGGCAGGCATATCTCCACAGGTATTTTGTTGTGATTCATGTTTTCAACCTATACTACAGGCTGTTATGTCCATCCCAGAGATCACATTTAAAGGGAAAAAAAGAGGAAAAGAAAAGAAAAACTAGGTCATGCATACTGGACAGGTACTTATGCAAACCGATATTCCAAACAGATTTTGTTCAGTTCTCTGGCAGAACTCGCTTATGTGAAATATTGTCCTGATATTACTGAATAGGAAGCAAAGCATTCTGTTTATTTAGATGTAATTCTTTCAGATTGACTTATTACATGATTTCAAAGCAGTATCTTACTCAGTTATGTAATATTTGTTCTGAAGTATGGCCATTTATTTCCAAAATGTTTGATAACTGCAAAAGCAAAGTTATTGGAATGGGTGGGTTTTTTTTCCATGAACTTGTCAAAGAATTCGCATGTCATACGTTTTGTATGGTTAAGCATTGTCCCTGCATTCCAGGAGCATGAAATCTGTTGAATGCTGAATTTTAATCAATTGTAAATGTTTATTTCTTCCATGTATTTGTGAACTTTTTAAATCCCTTAAGGAAGAGTTAGTATCTTTCTTACTCATTGTTTCCTCCATACACACAAAAGGTATGCAGTATACATTTTCTAGAATAAATTAATGTATCGGAATTTGACCTCAAATAGCTAGTTTTGCAATGCAATTTTAAAATACATGGTATTTGAATTTTATATATTTCTGTTTATTATACTTTTTTCCAGTCTAGAATTCTCTTGTGGATTTTGTTTCTCCAAATGAAAAGTACCCAGTTCAATCCCTTTGTCCTTAATTCTTTTTTCTCAGGGCCTGAATCAAATTTTAGATGACTATTCTAGCCTTCTTCACAATATCTCCCTATATCCTGGAGTCATCCTCAGTTGTTAGGTGATTATGCAATAGTTTATCTTTAAAATATCTCCAAACATAGAACTAATAATATTCTGGATGGATTCAGAACATCAGAGATGACCATAGCTAAGCTCATCATCAGTTAAGGCCTCCTGAAACCCAGTGGCAATTTTAACTTGATTATTTCTTTGCCAACTAAAAAAGAACTAGTTATGTGGAAATCATTTCTATAAATGTTTCCCAGCTAATATAAATTAGGATCAACTGTTTTTCCCTACCCACATTTTTCTTTCTTTCATTCCTGAGACAAACATGGTAAGGTTGTTTGGTTTTGTTAATCTTTCAATGAGGAAGGCACCTTCATAGGATTCACTTTCCCCATCAGAAAGGATAGACAAAGATAGAATTATGCCAGCTGTTCCCATTGTGGCTGCTTAATGTGTGCTGTCATTTGTATTTTCAGTGGTTGGGAAACCTTGCTGAACTTCTCCAGCCATTTCACTCAATAGAAATGAGTTAATAGTGTAGTTCTGGACCTGATATTTCTTTCTTTTTTTTTCAAAGAATTATTTTTACTTTTATTGGAAAGTCAGATATACAGAGAGGAGGAGAGACAGAGAGGAAGATTTTCTGTCTGATGATTCACTCTCCAAGTGGCTGCAGCAGCCAGAGCTGGCTAATCCGAAGCGAGGAGCCCAGAACTTCTTCCTGGTCTCCCATGTGGGTGCAGGGTCCAGCCTCGACTGCTTTCCCAGGCCACAGGCAGGGAGCTGAATTGAAAATGGGGCTACCTGGACATGAATTGGCACTCATATGGGATTCTGGCATGTGCAAGGCAAGGACTTTAGCCACTAGGCTACCACCCTGTACCCCAGAACTGATCTTAAGAAGCAGAATGTGAAGAAGTCAGTACTAGAGAAACAGGGGCCAACTTCCTGAGTTCTTTTGTATGACAAAGGATTGAATTTCAGGATAGTACAAGCAGAGGATTTTGGGTGGAATGTGGTTGCTGGGAAGAGAAAATCAAGCATTTTTATGTAAGTAATGAAGTAAAGTTAAAATGAAGAATCCATTGGAAGCTAACGTTGTGTAATCTCATTTAATCCTGATGGATATTATAAATCTGGATTTATTTAGTAGACATATGTTTGTATATTTAGATGTGTTCAAGTCTTATATAGCTTGTGCCATACATGTGACAATTTGAATGTTAGAACATCTTCAGTTTGTTTTACCTAGCAGTCTGTGTAAAATGAGGATTTGAAAAGAAGTATCAACAATTTCTTTAGGAACCAAGTTTGCAGTGTTATAGAAAGTGGACAGCCTAGAGAAAAATGATGTGAGTAAATTAAAAAATGAACTCACGTTTGCTAGTAAAAATAGATTTGGTTTGGCTCATTCACCAACTCTTTCTAACCCAGGTCTTCAGGAAATGATCACAAGTAAAGTATAATTTATGGAACTCTTTTGGATCTCCTTTATCTACTCTGCTGTGATGTTGACTTTCTTACTGGTCAAAAATTGGCCTTACAAAAATTGATTGTTAAGCATTACTGCACATTTTTTATTAGTTAGCTGCTGATTCAGAGCAGTCAGAATTTCTCATGATGAGACCAAGTGCATAAATGTACAGCATGCTGAGTAAGCATTTGTGCCCTCTAGCCTCATGGCTTATTCTGCCAGCTATACTGTCTTCTCGGCTGCTCATTATTGTATCCATCGCATTTTTGCAACTGTGACACGAAGTTTGACCTATGTGTTATCCTAAGTCCCATCCAGAAATAAAGAAAAACCAACATCAGCATCCGGCTCAAAATGGAATATAATACTACTGCTAGTTCCCTATGGACTTTGTGATCTCATTGACCAGAAAGTGTATAGCTACTTCTCCTCCAAGAAATGAGGTTGTTACAAGGGCTTCAATAATATTAAGGACACCAGTTAGGCCTCATTCACTAAGGGCTAGGTTTTAACTCATCAATTTTATATCACATCATTTATATGGAGGATATCTTGTAAGACAATGATTGCTAGGTTTAAAGATAAGGCTTTTCTGTGTGCTTTTCTGATAGTTAGTAAATTGTGTTAACCCTCCGATGTGACAGGGACACTAAATATGATCTGAAATGTGGTCTAGAGGAAGGGTGAGGAAGGGCTGGAATTTTGTGTGCTGCAGCCACAGCTTCATGCTTTAGTTGTCTTCTCGCTAACTAGACTTCCACTTTCCTTGAAGCAGCTGGAAGCCAATTATGTGATTGTTTTTTTCTTAAGATTTATTTATTTATTTTTATTGGAAAGACAATTTACAGAGAGAAGGAGTGACAGAAAGATCTTCCATCCATTCCATCACTCCCCAAGAGGACACAATGCCTGGGGCTGAGTTAATTTGAAGCCAGGAGCTCCTTGTGGGTCTCCCTTGCATGTACAGGATCCCAACACATTAGGCCATACTCTGCTGTTTTCCATGGCCACAAGCAGTGGAGCAGCTGGGATAAGAACTGGTACCCATGTGGGTTGCCAGCACTTCCAGGTAGAGGATTAGCCAGTTGAAACAATGTGCCAGTGGCCCCAATCCTGTGGTTCTAGTAAAGAAGATAGAGAAGTAGGTCTGACATGAGCAATCTAAGCAAAAAAGAATTTCGCCTATGACTGTCAAAGTTAGTAAAGATCATCAGAATGACAATTGCTGTTTTATGTGCACGTTTTCAGAGATAATAATAGGAAGTTTCTCATTTAGGTGTGAACTCCAATATTGAGCATTCCTCCTCAAAATCTGGACTACTTGCTTTTAACATCTTAGTTGCAAAATAATTTAGTAATTTGTAACAGTCCCTTAGTAATTGAATTGTCTATCATCTTTTCTGGAAGTCCACATTTTGCCTTATATTCTAGTTATATGGATGAATCCTTAATCCTGTCTCTACTAAAGTAGGTCTCTTACGCCTTCAAACCCATCCTGTTTGACAGTTAACCAATTGACTGCTCTTTCCCTCAAATGTAACATTCCCAATCACAGAAGTCTCTAGTAGAATGTTTAGTGTTTATGTAGACTCCTTCTACATTCCCAATTTCCCTACCCCCACTGATTTCCCTGTGTTTATTACAAGGGAATAGTCCTTCAACAACTGTAAGAAGTCCAATTCTATTCTACAGGTATATCCTGAAATTGTAAGTATAGACAATGACAGAAAGTCCAGCATGCTAATATCAAGATATATTTAATAGTTTCATTGGAACTGTGATTTTTTTTTTACATGCTGTTATTTAATTTCTTAGCCAAGGACATGTTAAGGCTCTGATTGTGAAATGACCTGATTGTATGGTTTGTGTTGGACAATGGCAGGAGAGTGGGTGGTGGGAAATATATATATGCTCCTAAATCTGTATTGTGAAATGCATGAAATTTGTTCATCCCATAGAAATACAATAATTCCTAAAAATATTTTTCCATCAGCAGAATCCAATAACAATAGGTATCCATAAAGGAAGAGCAGCATATTTGTGTGAATATGAGCTTGTCTCTAAAATAGCTTCTTATTCAGGATTTTAAGAACTGTTTCTATGAAGAATTGAGCTTTTCCTTTACTATTTTCTTTAAGAAAGGCAACCATGATACTACTAGATCTGTCATATGATTGTTAAGTTCCTTTCCGTTTGAGCAAAAGGAAAAGAGTTGAAAGCTTATTTCTAAGCAAAGGTAATGTGGGAAATTCAGAGGATTCTGCACACACTTTCAACCTTAATAGCAAAATATATTCTGAATATCAGCTAGATGGTTGCCTCCTGCTTCAATTTAGTTACCTAATGATGCAATTGGTAGTTGTAGATAAATATGTTCGGAACCAAGGACCAATTTTTTGTTGTTGTTCTGGTTGGAAATGCAAACTGCTCACCACATCCCAATGTTAGTGATGTAAAGACCTCAGGGTTACTTTTTCTTTCCCCTGGAATAGGTGTTCCTCGTTAGAACTCATGGTTTCATGGTTCATGGCTTCAGTCTGTCTCTACCTCATCCCCCACCCCAAGATAGCAGGAACAGGATAATTAATCTATATGTGATTCATGTCTTATCTAATAAAGGGAAGTGCTCCCAGTTCTTTAGGGAATAAATTACTACCAGTAGGACAAAGATTATTATGATTATTTGTGATTAATAGTAGCATTCACACACACAATTATGGGGGAAAGGAAAACAAGCTTGATTCATTCATGCAGCCAGTATGGATTGGATATGATTTTGCCCACGTGTACTAATTTCCCCAAGTACTTTCATAGAAATCAGGATATTTGGCTCCCATGGCAGTGTGTGATGGGTAGATAAGGCAAGAATTTTCATCTAAAATAGTAGATGAAAATGTGGTGTTCCCCAAACATGAGGTGATTTTCATAGTTTCATAGATAACATCGCATAAGTGCCTTGCAAGTTGCCTTTTCTAACTTTGAATGGGGTCTACGAAACGTTGTTACACTCTCTTCTAAACTATGTATGTCCATGGTCCAAACATTTTTGCTATGGTTATATTACTCAACTAACAATCTTTTAAAACTACCATGAAATAATTTAAACTATGGTTTCATCTTTATAGATTTATTCTTTGTAAAGCTAGTCTATATATGTATAAAGTAACAGAATCAATTTAGGCAATTTTTTTTAAATGTGTGGAAAATATGCCCACCAGCATGGAAGTAATTTAGCTGAACATTATGTTTGCACTAAATGCTATGCCAGTTACCTGAAATAGCTCCATTACCGGATAAATAACTACTGAATGATAGCTTTATGGGATTGCACGGGGAAAGCACCTGAATATATTTATTCCTTGCGCTCACACAGAGTGGGATTGGAGGGGGATCCTTGTCTTCATGTAGTTGATGTGGGAAGCAGAGCGTGAAGGCGACCCAAGGATGGCGGGCTTCTGTATTAAAACTGTAGCATTTATACCCAAAATATTAATAGAATGAATCAAAGAATTTGGTTTTATGTAATGTCTTAAACAACACTCGGCCCTAATCAGACTGAGAGTGTCAATGACAAAGAAGCACCATAGTGGTATGTTCTTCCTCCTAGGAAATGTATCATTCAGAGTGATTTATCATGTAGCAGTACCATATCATTCTAAATAGAGGTTTGAAGACTTACTGTGTTCAGAGGCTCCAGAGTAATTTATCAAGCTTTAAACTTGATCCCCTCCTCTATGGTGTTTCTGATTAAGTTGGTAGAATTCAGCAATCTGCATTTTTATTCTCTAGGCTATTTTGTTACAGGTGGTCCAAGTTTCAGCACTTCAGTATTTCTGGAAAGTATAGTAATCAAATATAGTATGGAAAGCAGAATTATGATTTCTAGGAACTGGGAATAGAACCTAGATATAATATGTGTGGAGTTTCATTAGGAAGAACTAAAGGTCCTGAAGTAGTGTGACAGCAATAGCTGAATGGACTTAAGCTACTGCAGTATAAAATTAAAAAATGCTATGATACAGCCCAGTGCACTGGCCTAGTGGCTAAAGTCCTTGCCTTGTATGTGCCAGGATTCCATGTAAGTGCCAGTTCCAATCCTGGCAGCTCCACTTCCCATCCAGCTCCCCGCTTATGGCCTGGGAAAGCAGTGGAGGATGGCCCAAGGCTTGGGACCCTGCACCCATGTGGGAGACCCAGAAGAGGCTTCTGGCTAGTGGCTTCAGATCAGTGCAGCTCCGGCCATTGAGGCCACTATGGGAATGAATCATCAGACAGAAGGTCTTCCTCTGTGTCTCCCCTCCTCTCAGTATATCTGACTTTCCAATAAAATAAATAAATCTTTAAAAAACTGCTGTGATTGCTCATGTGTATGTCATCATGATTTCAAAAATTAGAATCTATATATAATCATAGCTGTTGTTTAAAAAGCTTGGTGTGGCATTCCATTCTTACTAAATGCTGTTAAAGAAATAAGATCTCCAATTTAAAAACGTAATTGTGGGCTGTAATAATACTTCATGATTTATGTATAACAGAACTAAAACATTAGACTAAGTTTAAAAATCTGTAAGATTTTGAATTCGCTTTGCTAAGGAGAAAGCAGTTATCTTGTATCTGTGAGTTGATGAAATTCATGGTAGTGTTCTAACCGCCTAATTTTCATTCTGATGATTGTTCCTCCAGAACAGATTTGTGTGATTTTGTCTTTCCTACTTTTGCAGTGGAAAACTGTGTAGTGATACTCATGCTCTTTTCAGGACAGGGTGTGGGCCAGTGTGGGGAAGAGCCTGAACTGCGTAATAGCGATGGTGGATCAATTGATTGAAAGAGACGGTGGTGGTGAAGGCACTGCTGACAGCAGCGAAGATGGAGAAAAGGACCCTTCACTAGTGGATTCCATCATGCCTCAGCCAACGGGTAAGAAATCATTTTTCCCAATCACTGACTGAGTAAATAAAATGAGAAAGTCATGATAAAATGAGATAGAAGGAGAGAGTCAATAGTGCCTTTGATGGGAGCGCTGATAGCATGCTTTTCCACTGCCCTGGCTTAGGTGATGGATGGCTGTTTGTCAGATTGCAGCTCAGTTGTGTTTCAGAGCCACTTGTAAGGCTCATCATTTTTTTTCCTTACATAAAAATCTTAGGGTAAAAAACAGAATATTCTTCTAAAGGTTGTGACATGGCTTAATCTACTTTCACACATTCTTCCAAAATTTTATTAGGAAGACAAAGAAACATCTGATCTGTTAACTCTGAGAAACTTAGAAAGATATCAGAACACAGTCTTACATAATTACTAAATGAAATGCAATATGGTAGAATGTTTCCTGCCTGATTCTGGAGAATATTTTTGTGAATTATTCCAAAAGCATTTAAGCATCTTGAATTCTGAAAAGTGTGTTTTCTGAAAATATAGATAAGATTGTATTTTGTGAAATAATGTACAGAAAGATATACATGTATACGTGTGTGTCTATAGGTAAAGATTGACAAATGAAAGAGGTAATTTTAAATGTATGTCCAAACTGCTTCTTGGAAAATATGATGCCATTTTAACTACAGTTATTTTTATGAGTTTGATTATTGATCCCCCTATATAAGCACATTTTAGCGGATTATATTGAGACACTTAAAAACAGCCATCTACATTTCTTCATAATTGCAGAAACTTGAGACTTGCCTAGACCTCTTTTTCCTTGCTAAGAATTTAAAAATGTTCAGAAAGAATAAAAGGTATTTCACTATATTCTTTTTCTGAAATAGTATTTTTATGAAATTGGTTTAATGTTTTCCAATTTGCCTGATTTTTCATCACTCATATTTACATCAGTTTAATCATGTAAAATACCAATCTTTCTTCTCTTGATTTTTAGTAGAGTCCTTTAGAAGTCGTATTTGTGAAATATGACTTTAAACATTTTCTTTTTTATTGCATTTCATTTTATAACCTCATTTCATAGGCTCTGATGTTCCCCCATCCCCTCCCGGTACCCTCCCCCCATGGTGGATTGCTCCACCTTATTGCAGTATTACAGTTCAAATCCAGTCTTTTTTCCTTAAGTGCAAGCATGTGCCATGCATAGAGTCTACCATCTTATTGTCCAGCTGAGTTCAACAGTTTCTTGGGGAGACAAACTGTGTTCTAAAGACATAGCTGGCAGAATATCGTTCCGACCAATTAAAAGCCATAACATAACATCAACAACAGTTTCCAATATTATGTGGTTAATTGACATTGTATTGAGTGACTGATATGTTAGAAAAATGCAGGTTCTTAACCACATCCTGTGACTATTTCATTAACATTTCAATTTTAGTTTGTATACAACTGGCTTCTATCTATATTCAAACGGCTACAGGATACTATTCAGCTGTCTCGTGTCTATTTTCATTTTGGTATTTAGCAGTTTATTGTGTTGAAGCATAATTATTACTGAACTTGGCAGATTTTAGGATAGTCTGAACTGGCTTATAGCTTTAACAAGGCATATGACACCGGTTGAGGCACAAAACACTGTTGGAAGGGGTGTGCAGAGAAATCCTCCATACCCTAGTTCGGAGTAATTTGTTTTCGTTTCCTACCTAGTAAGGTATGTGTGAGTCCCCACTGATCGTTTCCTGTCTAGTTCTAAGCTTTCCTTGTTGTTCTCTGTCTATTCTAATTTTTTTCTGATGTTTGTTTGTTTTGTTTTGTTTTGGGGGGAGGCTCCAGGGCGACCTTGATGATCATTGCAAGAGAGGGTGGGGATCCAGTACTGGAACTAAGTAAGGAACAGAGAAAGCTCCTCTTCTGAGTCCTGAAGGGAGTTTATTGTGCTTCTTTTTCTGTAGACTGCTCAGGGCTGCTGGCTGTTGTTCCAGTGACATTGGGCCTTGTGAGGAGGGGTTTGAACATTTTCTATCCCTTGTGGGGGATTCAAATGGGAGTGGATGACCTCAGAGTACTCGGCCTCCAAAGGCACTCCAATTCCCCGTGGTCTCTTTGTCAGTTGGGATATAGTCCTTGGTGCCCATACTGATAGTCCTTGGTGAGGATCCGGGAGTCTCCAGGGTTGGGATACAAGCCTCCTATTGTCCACCAACTCCACTCTGGGATTCCCTCTGCTCTGTGCATATGACCTCCTGTTAAGGGGTTGTCAGGATCGCTCTTGATACCCCCTATGTCTTTGTGGTTTTACTATTGTCTAATGCTGATTCGAGTCTGTTGTCTCTGTTGTTCCCTGTTATGTTCTTGGTAGGTTATGCTTTACGTCTGCCTCACACATTCTAGGGAGATGGAAGATTTCTCTGCTCTCCCGCCCCATTACCGAGAAGCATAGGGTCTTAAAAGTGCATTAGGTTTTTTTTTTTTTTTTTTTTTTTTTTTTTTTTTTTTTTTTTTTTTTTGGATTTTAGAGGCTATTTGATTTCTTTTTTTTTTTTTTTTTTTTTTTTTATTGTTAATTATTTTGCATTATGTGACAGTTTCATAGGCTCTGGGAATCCCCCCCTCCCTCCCCCTCCCCTCCCCCCGGTGGATTCCTCCACCTTGATGCAGTATTACAGTTCAAATTCAATCAAGATTCTTTCATTGCAAACATATACCAAGCATAGAGGCCAGCTACTTATTGTCCAGATTGGTTGAACAGTTTCTTGGGGAGACCTTTTCTGGTCTGAAGTTTGAGCTGGCAGAATATCATCACAGTCAATTAAGAGTCCCAATATAACATCAACAGCAATTTGCAATGTTATGGAATTGACATGGTTTTGAGTAACCAGTGTATTAAAAAGAAAAAAAAAGAAATAAGGAAAACAAGTCCTAGCCACAACCTATGATTAGCTCATTGACATTTCAATTTAGTTCATATACAGGACCGGCTGCTCTATACCTTAAAATGGCCATAAGGCACCATTCAGCTGTTTCGTGTCCATTTCATCCTAGTATTTAGCCAGTTGTTGTGTTGAAGTAAAATTTTGCTGATCTTGGCAGATTTTAGGATAATCCAGACTGGCTTGTAACTCTAACAAGATATATGTCAACATTTTAGGTGCAGAACATTTTTTTTTTTTTTTTGGGGGGGGGGGAGTGTGCAGGAAAATCCTCAGCACCATGGTGAGGAGTAAAACTAATCTTTGTGACCCACCCAGCGAGGCATGAGCCAATCCATGCCAGCTCTTTCCTGTCAGATTTCAAGTTCTACTTTCTGTTGTTTATTTATTTTAGTTTTTTTTTTTTTTTTTTTTTTTTTTTTTTTTTTTTAGTTTGTATGATTGTTTGTTTGCTGTGAGGGGTTTTCGAAGCGATCCCGATGGTCATTGCGAGGGAGGGGGGGTCCAGAGGTGGAGCCAGTCTCGGACCAGAGAAAGCTCTCCTCCCTGGTCCGGAAGGACGTTTATTGTTCTTCTGTTTCTGCAGACCACTCAGGGCTTCTGGTTGTCTTTCCGATGACGTTGGTTTCTGCACTGTAGTGTTTGGACTTCTTCCATCCCCTGTGGAAGCTCCGGTTGGGGGTGGGTGACCTCAGAGTACTCGGCCTCCGAGGGCATCCAATTCCCTGTGGCCTCCTTGGCAGTTGGGATATAGTCCTTGTTGCTCGTATTAATAGTTTGTGGTGAAGGTCTGGGAGTCTTCATGGTTGGGATCCAGGCTTTCTCCTTACCACCTGCTCCACCCTGGAGTGCTCCCCTGCTCCACGCACATGACCTCCTGTTAAGAGGTTGTCAGGATCGCACCCGATTCCCCCCTCAGGTTTTACACTTCTTTGATGTAGATCATAAGCAGTCTGACTCACACTGATTGTTGGTTCATTGGTTACATCATAATATGTTGTTGCATGAGATACAGGTTGTTAGAGGTTGAAATAATATTACATTTTACAGGTACCATTTTTCAGATTGACAGTATTTCAACTTAAATGAAGGCAAATGTGGTATCTAACCTTTTGGGATTGACTCATTTCCCTTAGCATAATGGTCTCCAGTTGGGCCCATTTGGCCACAAAGAACTGCATTTGGGTTTTTTTGTTTGGTTGGTTTTTTTTTTTGTTTTTTAGTCTCTGAGTAGTGTTCTGTGCAGTAAATAAGCCATAGCTTTCTTCTCCAGTCTTCTGTTGCTGGGCATTTCGGTTGCTTCCAAGTTTTTGCAATTATTGATTGTGCTTCTATTAACATGGGGGTGCATGTTGGTTTTTCGTGTAACAGGTGTTTTGGATATATGCCTAGGAGTGCTATTGCTGGATCGTATGGTATGGGAAACAATCAACAAAGTAAAAAAGCAACCCACAGAATGGGAGAAGATCTTTGCACACTACATAGGTGATAGGGGGCTAATCTCCAGAATATACAAAGATCTCCAGAACAACCAAAACACCAAAACAAACCAACCACTCAAGAAATGGGCATGGGAAATGGGCAGACATTTCACAAAGGAAACCCAAATGACAAACAAACATGAAAAACTGCTCAAGTTCCCTGGCAATAAGGGAAATCTAAAGTAAGACATCAATGAGGTACGACCTAACGCCAGTAAGAATGGCTCATATACAAAAAACCACCAAAAACACTTGCTGGCGAGGATGTGGGGAAAAGGGAACCCTTCTCCACTGCTGGTGGAAATGCAGGTTGGTATAGCCTCTATGGCAATCAGTATGGAGAACACTCAAACAACTAAATATTTTTCTTAATAGACAATCCCTCTTCCATTGTGCATTCACATAGGAGAAAAGTTTAGATATATTTTTATGATAACAAGTGGATCTATGAAGATTTTCTTTCTAGTAATATTAGTTACATTAGTTAATTATGGTATAGGTCCATATATCTACATACATCAAAAGGAAAGCCTGTCATAGCTGTGTTATGAAGAAATAATATGCTTCAGTTGTCCTTTATTGAGAAATTATTGACATCAGCTGTGAGGGAGATATTAATCTGCTGTAGATTATCTATTGATGGATCCGGACATATTATTTGGATTATGGCTACTCAATTTTTGCTACATTTTTTAAATTAAAAGATATGTTTACTTTGGTATCAAAAGTTGAAATGTATTCATAGTCAAATCTCAGTATTGACAATGTTATGCTCTCAAAATTGAATTCCAGCTAAATGGTTACATATTTTTTTTAAATCAAGGGAGTTCTGAGTCAGAATATTGTCTTTCTCCAACTTTAAAATCATTTATAAGGTTGCAGTAAATCCCTTAAGTAAATAAAATTTTATTCATACCCATGGTATAACCTAAAGAGCAAATCTTTTGGCATTCAAATATTCCTTCTTACTGTTCTAACTCAGGAAAATGTAATATTAAAAGTAGGCCACTATCATTACGTATTCTTTTTTTTTAATTATTTATTATTTAACTTCAGTAATTACATTGTATTATGTGACACAGTTACATAGATACTTGGGTTCTCCCCACCCCTCCCCAAACCCTCCCACCATGGTGGATTCCTCCACCTTGTTGCATAACCACAGCTCAAGTTCAGTTGAGATTTCCCCATTGCAAGCATATACCAAACATAGAGTCCAGCATCTTATTGTCCAGTCAAGTTCAACGGCTTCTTAGGTATACCCTCTCTGGTCTGATGACAGAGCCAGCAGAGTATCATCCCAGTCAATTGAAAGCTCCAACATACCATCAGCAAAAATTTACATCATTATGGAATTAATTGACATAGTAATGAGTAACCAATATGTTAAAAGTAAATGCGGGTTCCCAGCCACCTTCTGTGACCACCTCACCTATACTTCAATTTTAGTTTATACACAACGTATGAAAAATTTTTAAAATTTTTTGTGATACAGTTCCATAGGCTCTGAGATTTCCTTGGATTTCTCCTATACCCTTACAATAGTATGGTCCTTCATAATCAGTCAAAAGTTCATCATTCAGCTATTTAAGTGTATCCTAACATTGTAGGTAGGGAAAACGGCAGAGTATAGCATCTTAGTGTCAGGATATATTTAACAGTTTCATTGGGAATCCATCTTTGATTTGGAAGTAAAGATGCTTGCTGCATTGCGTCTTCACATCTGGTTGTGGTAGTTTCTATTACACAGTTTCTATACATCCTGTTAAATGAATATCCATAAAACAAAGTCAAAAACAGAAGGAAAAATAGAAAATTAATAAAACGTGAAGTTAAGTAACATGCTTCTGAATGATCAATGTGTCACCGAAGAAATAAAAATGAAAATCAAAGAATATCTTGGCTACTGTGTAACCTATAAGTCAGTGAGGAAATTAATAAGATAAAGAATGTTTTGAATGAATGAAAATAAAACAAAAACGATTGTATGTTCTAATGTACGCTGGGCTGAAATATGAACCTGAAATTAAAGCATGTCTTTATTTATGTCAAGATCTTGGGAAATTTTTTTCTGTGACAAAATTGTGCAACAATATACATAGGATTTTGAAATTTCTGGCTAAAAGTATACTTTTTCAAAAATAATGTGAGCATTTATGGAAAGCTATTAAACATGAAATTCAGCAGAAAACTAAGCATCCAGAGAACACATATCTCACCTGGCAACATCCTGTATGGGTAAGGCAATAGAACTTGGACTTTTCGTTTCTCAGGCTGGAGATCGCTGTGGATGAAGTTCATGGCTCTGGAAGTCAGAAGTTCATTTTATCCATGACTTGCTGACTGAAGGACTACAGCTCATTGCTTAGCATTCCTTGACCTCAGCTCCTTACTTGTAAGATGTAAATAATAACATACTCTGTCTCATGAGACAGTAGTGAGAGTTTAGTGTAAGGTCTGCCAGCTCTGCTTTCAGACCAGGGATGGTTTCCCAATGAAACTGTTGAATCTATTTGGACAATAAGATGCTGGACTCTCTGCATGGTCAATGCCCGCAATGAAGGAATCATGACTGGATATGAACTATACCACTGTAACATTATAAAGGAATTCAATATGAGGGGAGGGCTTTTGGGAGGGGCTGGGGGTATCCCAGAGCCTATTAAACTGTGTCATAAAACAATATGTATATTGTTTATATATATAACAATATGTATATTATATATATATACATACATATATATATATATATATATAGAGAGAGAGAGAGAGAGAGAGAGAGAGAGAGAAAGAGAAAGAGAGAGAGAGAGAGTAAGTACAGGTTCTCTACTTGGTCACATATTTGAATCTCTTGGGAATCTGCCATAAAGTGGCCCCAATAGAGTAGTATTTGCTCTTCAGTAAGGGTATGAGTCATGCTGGCAGTTATTCTTGTTGCATATAAGGTATTATGCAGCAAAGCTGTTTCCATTTGACTGCATTTTAAATTCCTTGGGTAACATTGATGCACCAAGTCCTATTTGAGGCACCATAAAGTGTTTGATATGCCCTGGGAACCTTAGAGTTTTTCTGCATCCTTAGATGACTGTGATATGGAGCCAAGGTAAAGAATGGAATTGCTGTGCTGTTTGCTGAGTAAGGAATAGAATACATGTCTTTTCTTTAATGTACCCAGGATCAAACAGAACGTACCTACAGATGATCCACACACTAAAACTTGAATGGATAGCCATGTACAGGGTCAGTGTTTCTCATGTTAGGGATGCAGATCACATCTCTTAATAGCACCACATGATTGCCATTGAAACAGATAAATCAGTTAATATCATCCCTGCATTCTTTTGTTTGCTTCACTCTTTTCTTTTTTGCTTGAATTCTACCAGCTCTCATTATACTGTTTTTATATTATATAATACATAATTTTGAATCAAAGCAGTTGCACTGTGTTCTGGAACAATAGGACTTAATTCTTCTTTAATGTTTTGGTCTTGTTACCTCATCATCTCTATCCCTCCTTATCCCTGGTAACCACCATTTTAAGTTCATATCTACTACCTAAATATGAGGGATAATGTATGACATTTATTTTTCTGTGTCTGACTAATGTCAGTTAACAGAGCAACCCCAGTCCTATCCACTTGATTGTAAATGTCAAGATTTCATTTTGTGTTATGACTAAGACTCCATTATACATAATATAAAATATTTTCCTTAACCATTTATCCAGCATCAGTTTGTATTGGCTATTATGAATAATGCTGCAATGAACACAGAAGGGCAGATAGCCATACAATTCTCCATAATGATTGTCCTAATTAGCATCCCCACCAACATGCCAGAAGGTTTCTTTGTCTTTGCATTTTTATCAGCAATGTTATTTTGTCTTCTGGTGATGGCCATTCTAAGTGAAGTGTGATTATACTTCATGGTGACTTTAATCTGCACTCCCTGATGACTAGTGATGCTGAACACTTATTCATATATTTGTTGATTTTTTATGTTTATTATTTGCTGTTTGTTTGGATCCTCTGCTCATTTCCTAAATGGATGTTTTTGTTATTTTTTGTTGAGTTTTCTAGATTCCTGATATATTCTGCACATTAATCATTTGCCTGAAGATTCATTTACATCTGTTTTCAGCACTTATTTTAGTCCTCTTAACATTTAGTCTGACATTATCATGTTTGTCTTGTTTTGATTTTCTTGCTTCTGCTTTTCATATATTAAAAACAAAACCTACCTACCTATATTATTGTATTGGAGTGCTTACCTTAAAAGTGTTTTAAGTTCTTTCATAGTTTTATCTGTTATACTTAGGAATTTGATCCATTATGAGTGATTATTTGTGTGAGGTGAGAGGTAGGAGTTAGTTTAAATTTGTATATTTCTATGCATTTTTGAAAACTACCTGTTTTCCAGTGTATATTTTTAGTGCTTGTTGAATTTGAATTGCCGGTGGGTTCATGAAGTAATTCCAGCCTCTGTATTCTGTTCCATTGTTCTGTGTGTCTGTTTTTATGCAGCACTATGAGATTTTGATTACAGCAGCTTTGCAGCATATCTTGATATCAGACATTGTTGATCCTTAGCTTTGTGATTTTGTTTAGGGTTTTTCGGCTGTTTGGTATTTGTCTGCGTGTGTATGTGCTTCCATATAAATTCTAGGATTGCTTTATAGAATTCTCTGAAGAGTGTTATTGATATTTCTTTTCGGGGAATTGCACTGAATCTTTATATTTCTTTGAATATCATGGATATTTTATATCAGTTTTCCAAATACATGAACATGGACGCCTTCAATTTTTTTTTTTAGCTTTTTGTTCTTTTATTTACTAAGTGTTTTTGTAATTATCCTTGCTGAAATCTTTCACATACTTGGGTAAATTGAGTTCAATTTATTTGATTAACTTTCATAGCTATTGTGGTTGAAATTGCTTTTATAAATTTTTATCTCAGGAAAGCTCATTATTGGCTTCTATAAAGGATGTTTATTTGTGTGCATTTTGCATTTTGAAAATTTATCGAAATTATCAGTTATATTCTTCCAGTGGATTCTTCAGGTTTCTCTGTATATAGAAATATGTCATCTATCAACATATAATTTGACTTCCTTTGTTCCAACTTGTATATCTTTAATCCTGTCACCTAATAGTGCTAACTAAAACTTTTAGTACTATCTCAAATAAGAATGAGAATGTTTATTCTTATGCCATACCTTAGGAGAAATAGATGGAATTTCTTCACACATTATGATATTGATCAAGTTTTTGTCAAATATAACCTTTATTATGTGAAAGTATGTTCCTTTGTAAGCATAATTTTTCCAAGACTTTATTATGAATGGAGGTTCAATTTTGTCCAGGGCTTTCTCTGCCATTAACATAAAGAAAATTACCAACTGAGCTGTCGTATGAGCCCCAGGCCATATGACAATTTAAAGTGTGTTTGCAAGTCAAACATAAAACATTATAAATAAGTCATACCACATGTATGTTTGTCTTTTTACTGTAAAATATTGTAAATATTACTTAAGCATGTAAGAATTTGAGTGAGAAGACATAGATTACACAATTTTTAGCATTTTACCATATTCATTCACATATAATTACTACACAAATTTTGTTTCTTTAAAAAGCAAAGGTAGATATAATAATATAGCATAATTTCAGATTCACGATAAAGATCCTAAAATTAGAAAAATATATTATTAAACAAAGGATACAATTCAGGTAAACTTTTTTAAAAAAGTTTTTAAAAGTTTTTTTTTTAACTTTTTTAAAAAGTAAAATAATATTTTACTCATACTTTTTTTTTTTACTGGGTCCATAGATAGACTTCCACATTAAGAACTGATGAGGAAAATATATGGAATTTGTCCTTCTGTGTCTGACTTATTTAATGTTTTCAATTTCTATTATTTTGTTGCAAGTGTCAGGATTCCTTTCTTTTTATGACTGGACAATATCTCATCATGTATATATACCACGTTTGCATTATCTACTCATCCATTGATGGGTATCTAGGTTTAATTCATAATTTTACTATTGTGTCTAAAGCTGAGATAAACATTAGAGTGCATGCATCTCTCATGTGCTGTTTTTATTTTTTTAACCTTTGAATATGTTTTCAGAAGTAGAATATCTGGATCATTTTGTGGATCTTCTCTAATATTTCTTTCCATTGTATTTGGAAGACCAAAGACATAAACAGAGGCAGATAGAGATTTTCTATTCATTGATTCACTCTTTTTTTTTTTTTAAGATTTATTTTATTTTTATTACAAAGTCAGATATACTGAGAGGAGGAGAGACAGAGAGGAAGTGGAGCTGCCGGGATTAGAACCAGCGGCCACATGGGATCAAGGCGAGGACCTTAGCCACTAGGCCACGCCGCCGAGCCCCCATTGATTCACTCTTACAACAGTAAACAAGGAAGCAGGCCAAATGCAGAAGCCAGGAACTCAGTCCAAGCCTTCCATGTGGCAGACAGGGTCCCAAGTGCTTGAGTTATCTTTTGATGCCTCCCAGGACACATGTTAGCAAAATTTGGATTCGAAGAGGAGAAAGCAAAACTTGAATCTGGCGCTGTAGTACTCAAATGGGCATTAAGACTACAACTAAAGTCTATTGCTGTTTTTATTGTATGGGGATTCTCCATACTCTTTTTATAATGGCCACACTGATTTTGCTCTGTTTTATTTTAAGTGTAATATTCAAAGAACTGCAGCACTTGGGGTAGTGGTTAAGATGCCACTTTGGATGCCCACATCCTGTATCATAGTTCCTATGTTCAAGTCCTGGATCAAGCTGCCCAATAATGGAAATGTGGCGTAATCATGTGCATAATTAGTCCCTTAATTCACTCTCTCTCTATATTATTCTCTCTCCCTCTCTGCCTCTCCAGTAAGTTTGTACATTTTAATAAGATAATGCTAGTATGTGGGCAGATGAAGGATAGCACATATAAATTACTTTATCTTTGTGTTAACATAGATCCTGACATTTATGGGTATTTAGTATTTGTTAAAACCTAATTGAAAGTGTGTATGTGTGTGTGTTATTTTCTTCTTAAAATACTTATGAGGTAATGGATGAAGAACACAGTTGAACAGACTGTGTACTTTAATTTCTAGTTCAGTGGCAAAGCATGGAAACTGCTCCCAAACTCTTAACCTACCTTCATGCTCTCCAGGAGAAAAGTTTCTGCAATCTAGCTCGGTGAAAAAAATATTTTCGTCATTACCATTTTAACAAGATGACAATATGTTAAATTTTATCAGATGCACATTTGTGGCACTTACAATAACCTCATGAAAATTAACCCTATAAGTATAATGTCTGGAAGACTTATTGAGCAATCATATGTGGAAACTAAGAATTTGTTATTTTTTTACTTGAATTGTTACTTTTATTTCTCAAAAGCATGGAAATATTCACACCATAAAGAGAAACTATGGTGCATGGAAGAAAAGGGAGGTGATAGTTCCCATCTGGGAACTGTGAGGCAGATGGTTATCCAGGTAAAACCCCGAGTAATTCAACATTTATGATATGTTTGATTATTTGCCTGCTTACTCAATATTTGCAAATTAAATTTATTTATGTTTTTTATAATTAATTTGTTGCTATCTTTACCTAGTTAATTAGGGCACACAAGGGGTCAAGGGCTACGGGAAAAGGGTAAGACCATGTGCACTGGATATGCTCTCCACTGCTCCATCTGAGCCTCTGTGGAGGCCCAACTCTGACACATGCACTCCATGGTCAGACCATGGAACCTGCAGTTCTCTTCATGGGGTTCTGAGATCAGCACCTCAGTTGGAGGATCCCCAAAGAAACTTTGTCTGAGGTGATCCCAGACCTGATTGTTGGATGTGCATCCCAACGCAGAATCCAACACAATCTGTTGCCCCAGTCAGCCTATGGATTTGCATAGGTGGTTGTGATTGCTGGGTCAGTTCTGTTTCCAGCCCTGTCTTCCACACAAACCAATGTGTGTTGCAGTCCAGCCTGATTCTGCCCAGCACACACTCAACCCTCACACAAACCAGTGGGAGCTGCAGCCTGGTCAGAGCGACCTACAATAACCTCCACCAGGCCCCCTGCCCTCATCCTGTGCTTGCCAGCATGTACGGCAGACTGGTCCAGTCTGTCCCACATCCCATTCAGTTCTCATATAAGTCAATGGGCACTGAAGCCTAGTTCAGTCCAAGCAACCTCAATATCCAGCCCATACACATGCTGGTTGGTGCCATTCTGTCCAGCCACCCTACCCCATACCTCGTTTTCATGCTCTCCAATGGGAGTGATAACCCAAGAGGAGGTTGCCCAGTATTTTCCTTCTGGGTCACTTCCACTCCTGGAACATGCACTCTCCAGGTGGTTCTGCAGTTTTACCTGACAGAATTAACCCCCAGTGCCACCACCTGCCTACTGGTGCTGTGGCAAAGCCCACGCAACCCTTACCCACTCTGATTTATGCTTGCACCAGTAGGAACAGTCAGCCCAGCCTGGCTTTTTCCTGATCTAGCTCACATGAGGCCCACAGGTGTTGTAGTCCTACCCAGTCTGGTCTGCCCCCATCCCAACTCATGCTATCTAGTGGGAGTGGCTGTCCAGCAAGGGAGCCATCCATATTCCCCTATGGGCTTTGCCCACTCCCTCCCTGGTTCCTACATGTTCTGGTTGGTTGCTGTGGCCCATTCTGGCATGGCCCGGCTTGCCTTGGCATTTGCCAGTGGATGCTGTAACCTGGCCTGGCCCATCCCACCCCCAATTCCAGCTGACACTGGTGAGGGTTACAGCCTAGCCCAGCCAAGCAGGCACCCAATTCCATCTGTAATGTATACTGATATGTGTTGGGACCAAACCTGGCTGGAATCATGCTCTGTTCTAGTACTCAGATTCGCCAGCGGGTGAAGTGAACTGCTTCCACCTGGTCTGGCTCCCGACCTATATCAGATGTATGCTGGTGGGTACCTTTCCCTGGCCTGGTCTGGGCTGCTCCCTATCGTGGTTCTTGCGCTCACCTGCAGGGACTGTTTCCTAGCAGGTGTTTCCCAAGCTCCTCCATCAGAAACCTTTCCAAATGCCAGATCTTGTGCATACTGGTAGTTCTATGGGCCAGCCCTACTTAGTCCACCTCCTGTCCTGGCAGGAACAGTGTCCTTTCCTAACTGGCCTTCAACCCATTTCAGTTCTCACTGTTGGTTGTTTCAGCCCAGCTAAGGATCATCCATACCCAGACACAGCTCACACTGGCTCAGTAGTGGCAGAGACCTACCCTAGTTTGTCCTGCATCTATCCTGGTCCTCCAGAGCACCAGATGGTGCTGGAGTCTAGCCCAGCTCCATGCACCCAGTCCCAGTCCACACTTGTACCAAGGGAGACTGCAGCCATATCCAGACCAAAACACAGCCCCCACTCTGGCTCCCACACTCACCAGTGGGAAACCCACCCTAGCCAGGGTATCCTCTCAGCTCCCCAACCAGGCCTGTTCCCAGCCACCGATCTCCCCTCACCTGTCTTGGCCTTTGCCTTAGATGCTGTGGCCTAGCATCCTTGGCTCATGCAAACCAGTAGGTGTAAGACCCTAACTCGGCATAACCTGTGCTCTAGCCTGATTTCTGTTCTTGCTTGTGAGCTAAGGTTTGCTCAGCCCTGCCCGGTCTGCCCCTTTCCATATCCAATCCGCACATTAGCCAACAGTAGGAGCTACTTTTGCCAGCTTGCCCAACCCCCAGGAATTGGGCCATGTGATAATCAGTGAGAGTTGTGACTAATTAGGGGAATTTTCCGAGTACCCCCAGTTGACCCACTCCCAGATCCAGATCTCATGCATGCCAGTGTATGTTAGGTCTGTGCCCAGCATAGTCTGCCCTTCCATTCTGGCCTTGTATGAGCTGGTGAACGTTGCAGCCCAGGCTACCCCACACCCTGTTTTAGGATGCACATTCAGGTGCTGCTGCCTTGACCTGCCCAGACTTTTGTCGGTTCCTTTACCTGTGAGTGATGGCAGGTTCTGTGGTCATATCTAGCTCAGCCCATCACCACCCCAATTATTGAGCTAACTAGCAGGACTAGTATTTCCACAGGGTTTGACTCACACCCCCTTCCCTGAATCCACTGCCCAACATGTTTCTCTCATGTACTGGTTAGTGTCATGGCCCTGCCTAATGCGACCTGTCCATTGATCCAACATCAGTCAGGTACTAGGATCTAACTCTGCTAGATAAGCCCCTAGCTTTAGCTTTTCCGTGGAGTGGTGTGTGGTGGTTAGCATTGTTCGATGATAACAAGTTCTACAAAGGAGTAACAAGTGGACTGGTGTATCATTCTGTCCCATACAGATCATCCAGTCTTAATCCTCAGAAACACTAAGTCCCAATACCCCCGCTTACCTTAAAGGAAAAGTTACCCTGTTGTTGGGAGTCCATCAGGATTGATTCCTCACCCATGTGCACAGTGACCTCAACATGGACATATCTAGGCAGCAATTCCACATCCCCAATACCCCTGAGTTCACTGCAGGGTGGCCAGTAGGCAGAGCCTGGCACCAAATGGCGCATTGGCCAGGGCCCAGCTCACTGGGTGGTCATGGTGTCTGGAACTAGGGCCCCAAGCACAGAATCCCTCCCCACTCGGGTGTGCCCAGCATCTGGTGGTTACTGGAAGTTTTGTCTAACCAAACCGCAAGGTTACACTCCTCTGGAGCTTCCCACCACACAATATTGGTGGTGGGTGGAGCCTAGGCCCACCTTGTTTCCAAGAGATCCCATTCCAGCATAGTCAGCAGGAAGGGAGAAGCCTCTCGATCTAGGCAGGCCTGGGCCCAGCTAACTGTGTGGTGGTGATGGCTGAAACTGGGCCCCAAGCATGGAATCCAGACCGACCTGGGTGCCCCCAGTAGCTGGTGGCTGCTGGAAGTTCTTATAAATTAAATTTATAGAAGTAGTTTCTGTTGCATTTTTAGGGGAAAAAACAAAAAAAAAAACTCTTATGCACTCTATTCCACTGGCCTTAAGTAATACCAGAGAACAATTGCCTCCTTCGTTTATAGGTATGAGAGCAGCCCCTCTTTCCTGGATACCTGAATTCTCACTGGACTCCCATCAACTCAGTGTATTCTGCATTTTTTCCCACAGATTTACATCATGGTTCATATTTAAATTACCTGGGCTATATGGGCAGATATGTTAGGGTCCTCGATGATTTAGGACATAAGCAGCCTATTTTTAAATACGTGTCCTACTATTGAGCCAGACTCCTGAAGTCACTCTATTGAGGGCAAAAGGGCAAAATAAGCTCAGGGAAGGAAAAATATGTGACTCTTTTTGATCTGACATAATCCAAATTCCAAAATGTTGTGCTGCAACAAATATAGGGCTTGTTTGATTAGTAGATTAGTTCCTGGGAACTGTCTTAGCAGTATTTGCTTAAGGCTTTCAACTTTGTGCTTACAAATACAGGAATCCAACTGGGAGGTCAGTTGATGCATTTCCTTTGCTATTTTTTCAGAAGAAGAATGGAAAGTTTTATAATGCTGTGCTCTCAGGCTATCACTGTTTAAACAAACAAGGTCTCCTTGATATGGGAAAAAACTGCCTTGGTCCTTTGCCTACTGTTTGTCATGTGATAAGCAGTGGACTCAATTCTAATATATCTGGAAGCGTGTTACATCAGTCACTTATCTTGGATGATTATTTAGTGGATACTGCCGTGATTGCATTTGAAGATACATGTTTGTTAATTTACATGGGTGCCTGGTAGTCTCAATGCTACTCTGTAGTGGAATATGAAGAAGAAACCACGTTCATGGGTTCCTTAACTTCTGGGATTGCTGTAGTCCTTGCTTCTACTTGTCCTCTCTCAAACCAACTATTTGAGAATGCACCATGCTGCTTAGGTTTTTATTCTGCTCACAAATACTCAGCAGCATCCTGTTTCATTGCGAACCTTCATTGTTCATCCCTACTAAGGGGCTGATCCATGCCTAACTTCCCACTGGTTTTATGCTATCATTTAAGGCTAAGTATATTCTTGTGTTTTATCCCTGTCTTCCCTGAATCATCTCAGTCATTTCTCTTCCCTCTTTCAGTAATTTTCTGTCTCTTGTCAGTTTATGCTATTTACTGAAAGACTTAACATTACCAGCCAGCCTTCCCTCCTCGACACTATAGCCTCCACATTCTCCTTGAATGCAAGATCACCATAAACCAGGACATGCAGACTTCTATGATTTCTGTCTGTACATGTTCCGTAAATGTCAAAGCACTGCATTCAGTTTCACTGAATTTAAACCTTTACACCTCTAATCTTGTTTTGTAACAGTTACCACTTAGCATGCTCTTCTCCCTTACATTGTAGATACCCCTTGAAAGTGCTTACCTCCTTGTCTTTATTTTTAAATTCCCTAACAGGTAGGGGTCAGGATTTATAGATAATAGTGTCACCCTTGGGCCTCAATCTAAGACTTTGTACTTTTTCACTGAAAGAGTACAATTCTCAAGATACAATTTAAAAACAAAGAGGAAAAGGGTGTGGTAAAGTAAGATGCATGTGCAGCTCCTTGCCAACTCCTGGCCCGGAAGAGGTGATTGATTACAGTGACATGATGTGCCAAGAAGGCTTCGGGGAGACGTTCTAAGGGAGAATATGTGACACAGCCAAGCATCAACAAATGCATTTAATTCCATAATAATTAATTTATGTTCTCAAATTATACCTCCAATGGAAAGCTGTGTAAGGTCTATAACTAGGTTGGCCATATGAATTATATTCATACAAAGGAAGTTGGTTCTGAAGTATCTGAAGAGGAGGACCTGTCAATAATTCCTCTCCGTATTACAAGATCCTATTATAAAATTGTACCTGAAAAACAGAAATCTCATTCAGAGTACCATATAGGCAGTTAGATAGCTGTATCTAGGGTGGCACTGGACATAAATTGTCCAAGGCAACAATAATTCTGTGAGCATGGTGTTAATTCCCTCTTCTCTGAACCCTTAGTACTGTACCCATAATCATGTCTGCACTGTCTGGAATATGAGCATAGCACAGAACTGCTTGACTGAGGGTTTTGTCTGCATTCATCTTGTGATATTAGGAATTTGACCAGCTTCCTTAAAGGCCATTCTAATTGGTGGGCTTCACAGTATCTTTTCACCTTAGACAAATTCTAAGAGCTAGGTTCAATTCTTATCTATTTATATAGAAATTTCATGTGTGCATAAACATCTTAGCTTGTTTTCTATGTCTTAAAATTTGCAATAAGGAAAATAACAATGGTTGCTAATTATTTTAAATGAGCAAAGATCAAACACTTGAGAAGAAAATGACTCAGAAATTGGAAAGAAAGCATTATGTTCCGCTACAGCTAGTTGATACCTGGCTGTTTTATTTTCCTCCTGAGTAAAGTAAGAACCATCAAGCTCAGAGTATGCGAACATCCTGTACAGGAAAGGGATGGTATGTGCAGGAGGTGACGGGGGCACTCAGCAGTCATTCTTTGAATCCTTCGGTGAGTTCACTTGAATACATTAAGAGAAGCAAGTCAAGGGCTGCAAAACAGCTCTTGGATGCCTTCCAGCCCTCTTCACAGAGCTCAGGAAAAGCTCAGCTAAGCCACATGCGGTTTATGTTTTCCTGAGGAAAGAATCTGCCTGATGGCCACTGGGTTAAGGAGGCTCCTCAGCAAGTTTTTATACAGACGCTAAAACATTCGCTTCATATTTTCCTTTGTATGGAAAGAAGCCCAAGGGAGGGTGTTGCATTTAAGTGCCAGCTAGACTGGTAAGCCTCTGTGAGAAGTGAAGTTGCCCCCTCAGCTCCCAGCTACACAGAAATGTGTGTGTCTCTGTGTGTGCCTGTATGTGTGTAGCCATGTGCATGCTGGTTGTATTGCAGAGATGAGGGTGAAAGTAGTGTGTGTGTGTGTGTACACACATATGTGCGTGTGTTTGAAAGAAGAGCGAGTAGTACAAGGGTTTTTGTTTTTCTTTTCCCACAAACATTTTTTAAAGTAAAAACTAAAGCATTTGCTGTTCATTTGTGATAATGATTTGGAGTGTTCAGTGAAGCAAAAAGTCCTTTTTGAACAGACTTTGCTTTGTCACACCCCCATTGTGTTTCTCTCACCCCTAAGATTTACACTGAGTGAATGTTAACAGAGTAGAAACCTGTAGTCAGTGCGATTTGCATTGTGCTATTTCGATTTGCATTGACTTGCCGGGAATAAATTGTTCCTTTCCTCGAGAATATGTATGTCTAGATTTCTCACTTATGTTCCTCCATAGGAATCATGCTACTTTTAAGAAATTTTACCTTCATCACCAAATTGGAATTTTCACTTTCATAATTAATGTTTTGCTACATTAGCATTTTCTTTACATCTTAGCTGTGGAAGTTATCTATAATTACATTAGAATATTGTTAACATATGAATCATAGCACTCCTTCGAGGTTTAGCATAAATCTCTTTTTCTAGATTTCTGCTTCTGTTTTGGTAGGGATATACACGGTACTGTTCCTTTGGTTATCTGGTTAATGTGTCTGGAAGAATTCATGGGCTAAATGATTGCGGTTTTCTATTTTAAATATTTTTAAGGGAAGCTAAAAGTTATATTTAACTTGATTTTTTTTTCACGTAAGATCATTATGGGAAAAATGATTCTGTAGCCTAAATTTCTTTTTTCTGATAGAAAAGAGCATATAACGCCCATGAACAAGCTATTAATCACTTTTCACAGGCTTGTGTCTTGGTATGTGTTTAAACAATTTATGCAGAATGTTTGCAAACTATGCAAATATGTAAGATGAAAATTAGCTGCATGGTTATAAAGCCAATTCTACCACAGCCTGATAAACCAGCGCCACCTGCTGCACGCAAGGTTTATTTATGTATGGGTATTCAAGAAGAATCCGAGGATATCTGTGTCTGGGTCAATTTACTGAACATGTTTTCTAGTTTTTACACATTTGTGTGTGTGTATATGTTGCCATACTCATTTAGATTGACAGCAATGCTTACCTAAGTATGAGAGAGAAAAAGATGTAAGATGTGCAAAAAATTAGAAAAAAAAAAGAAATGTAAACTGTTGCTTCAGGCTTTCTGTGATGTGTCTTTTATTCTCCAAATAAGTATAGTGTAGTATGTTGTCTTTTTAAAAATATTTATTTATTTTTATTACAAAGTCAGATATACAGAGAGGAGGAGAGACAGAGAGAAATATCTTCCTTCTGATGGTTTACCCCCTCCAAGTGGCTGCAACGGCTGGAGCTGCGCCGATCCAAAGCCAGGAGCTCTTCCGGGTCTCCTACGTGGGTGCAGGGTCCCAAGGCTCTGAGCTGTCCTCAACTACTTTCCCAGACCACAAGCAGGGAGCTGGATGGGAAGCAGGGCTGCTGGGATTAGAACCCGCACCCATATGGTATCCCAGTGCACTCAAGGCGAGGACTTTAACCACTATGCTATCACGCCGAGCCCTATATTGTCTTTTACATGTTCTGCTGGCCATTTTAAATATTTCATTCTAGGGTGCCTGTAATTGAATTTTTATCAAATAATTATATATTTTGAAGCATCCACTGGATTGTCCTTCCTCCTCTTTTTTTTTTATTCCTGTATCACTTTTATCTGTAGTATAAAAAATGGCTCCTAACATCACAAAGGTATTTACATAACAACTAATAAAACAGTATGCTTTTATTAGATTGGGACCATTAATTATTATTTCAACTGTTTGGGTTAATTTTATCTAGTTGTTACATTAATATACAAATAAATGACAGTAGATCTACTGAAAGAATTATTTTTTATCATTCCCTGTAAATTTTTCAAGGTCTTAACTGGATATGACAATTCATATCACTCATGATGCTGCTTAGAGTATCATTCAGATCTGGCTTCCCAATTATCTTGCAGCACATACTCATATTAAATTATATTTGTCATACTGATGCTTATTTATCTATTAGTGGAATGTCATATATTCTAAAATTAATAGTATGTGACATTTATCAAGACTTTGAACTCAAACTGAAACAGAGTGCAATTTGTTTCTATATCATAAACCAAGTTCATACTTATAGAATTGATGTATATTTGAAACCTAGGCAAATAGCAGAGGTGGTTTCAGTTTTTCATTCTAACTTGAGATTTGAAAACCAAAATACTGTCAAACTGCACTTTTCTAATGCTTCTTTGTATCTTTAATTTTTACTTATTTTATTCTAATTTTGCATATTGATTTCAAACTATAACAGAGTGTTTTCTATCTTCCTGTCATTATATTAAGTTCTATAGATTCCTTCTGTGATTAAAAAAATAAATCCCTTGCCTTTAGTGAGACTGCATTCTCATGAAAAGCAATGTGAGTGCAATTCTAAAAGAAAAAGGGCATGAAACTTTGGGTATCAAAGAAAATGAACTGAAGATCGAAAGGAACTGAAGTTCAGTAGTGAAGTGAAGTACCAAAGAAAGTCAAACTTCAGGGGTTGGGACAAATCAAGGAAGACTTCCTGCAGCAAAGAAATTCTGAGCTGAAGTTGCAGAAAAGATACTGTTTTTGAAGAGGATAGCTAAAAGAAGAACATTTTAGGAGAGAACATAGGACCTTGCAAAAATATTGACATGATCAGGGAATCCAAAGTTGTCCAGCTCACCTGAGAATCAGTACTGAAACTGAAGTTCTAAGACAACTAACTAGTTGTTAAGATCATTCATAAGGCTTGTGTATATGAGTTTGAAGTATACTCTGGATATGTCGATGTTTGAAAATGTTGTAAGTGAACAAGTGACTGTGAGTGGGAGAATGGAGTCACCCTGATCAGAAGCATCATTCTAGCACACTGTTGAGGAGAACCTGAGTAGAGAATGACTGGAGAGAGGGAGACTGCTTATGGGGAACAAACCATGGGGCTGAGAGAAAGGAAGATGAAGTTGAATGTCTTGTGGATTATCAATTCATTTGAGAAAATTGCTTAATAATCAAGATACCATGAAAACTCTAAGAGCATAGTGGTGTGGCACACACTGAAACACACAGCAGCACAGGTGCAGTTGTAGGTGAGGAATAAGCAGAGAGAAGAGCAAGTTTACTCTGAGGATGTTGAATTCATCCATGTGGAGAATACACCTAGGAGTGGCTGGCTGTGTACATATGTGATTCAGGGCAAGAGGAGTGAGGCAAGAGATTACAGTTAGAGACACTGGAATATAATTGGTACTGATCCTTAATAGTATGTATAATTTCACTGAAGAAAAAAAGTGTAAGGTGTTCTGTATTCTAAGACATTTTTATTTACCTATTGCATTCTTCTTGCACTCTCCATCAGAGGACTGGTATGAGCAGTTGTACCCCCTCATCCTCACTCTGAAAGACTGCATGGGAGAAGTAGTGAACCGAGCCAAGCAGTCCCTCACGTTTGTGCTTCTCCAGGAACTGGCATACAGCTTGCCACAGTGTTTGATGCTCACACTGAGAAGAGACATCGTCTTCAGCCAAGCAGTAGGTGCCTGCTGTTGTTTCTGCAGGGCAATGTGGGATTGTTACTCATCCATCCTTGCTGCTGATGGACTTTTCCTTTCTGCCATTTTATTTTAAAGATCTGATACCCAAGGTCCCCTCATGTATATGCATGAGCTGAATATCACATGGGGATAGTTTATAAGAGCTTAAGTATGTGTCTCTAAACTGGGGTTCGTGAAATGTCTTAGAAATGAAGAAAACCCATTCTTGTATTATGGTATAGGTAATGCCATAAAAGATGGAAACTACCTTGCAATGTGAGTGACCAGCTCAGACTTGGCAAAATAAATCATTTTATTTATACAACTTCCTTCTAATATAATCTCTTATTTTGCTTATAAAGCTTAAGGCATAAGACTTGATGAGAGGCTTGGCAGAACCACCTTGCCTTCCTATCCCCAACACTATTCGTAACACCTCTGCCATCCTGCGTTACAGAGGCACAATGCTGCCTGCCTTCACTCTTGTCTTCACCCTTGTGGGTGAGTTTTATAGATGAAACATATGGATGGAAAGAAACAGTGGGGTTCCTCCTAAGCATTCCAGGAAATGAGGATATTTTCACCAACTCTCATGCCATGCCTAATCCACAGGCAATCTAATGACAAATGTTCCCACACAGGATCTAGACTTGGTTTCTGCCTGCTATATATTTCTCTATTGTATCCTTTGAATGGCTGTGAAGTGAGTACTACTGTATCTACTCATGCAAAGAACATTTGAAATTATTAAATACTCACATAGTTAACAATTTCACTGTTAATATGGTGGATAGCAGATGGACATACGCATCTCTCTGGTTCCAAAATCCACTTCGCGTCCCATTCTGCAATGTTACCTGCACAAGATTTCATTTAGTACCTTGCTAGAGCAAATGATGTCAACTTGTTTTAGTATGCCTATGTGAATAATTACAGTTTGCCATACAGATTGGCATTTGTAAATTCAATTCATGATGCCTCTAAAGTCTTAAAATATTTAAAAACTCTGATTCTCCTGATACCAGTAAATTTCTTCAAATTTTATTTTAGCTGGCTGGATTGGTTTGTGGTTTTATCATCAAATTGCATTCAAGTTTAAATGACCCTGGATTCCTGCAGCAGCTTTATACCGTGGGGTTGATAGTACAATATGAAGGATTGCTAAGTACATACAGTAAGTATGTTGTAGCAGATGTTAAATTTATATTCTCATTACTAAAAATGTTAACATGTAGTATTTTAAGATGTGAGTTAAAACTATGAACCAAGTAAGAGCAAAACTATTGTCACACCATACATCGCAGAAATAAAATAACTTACTTTTCTCATTTATTCACCTTGTAACTTACTTTTGCTTCTCATTATGTTTGAAAATAGAATTATGGATTATTTTAGAGTGGACACCTGAGGAGCTATCTGTCTTTTGTTTAATATAAAAGGCTCTCTTCCAACATAGTTTCAATGACTTGATTTAAAAAAATCTTAACAATCAAATGTGTAGAATTGTGCTGTTCAATACAGTAGTAGCCTCATGTGGCTTCTTAGCAGTTGAAATGCATCTTGTCCAAATCAATATATGTGAGACATGCACTCTGGACTTCAAAAGACTAATAAAAAGAATCTCATATTAATAATTAATAGTTTTATATTGATTTATAGTTGTGACATTTTGGATATCTTGGATTGGATAAACTATATTACTAGCATTAATTTTATCTATTAGGTTTTATTTTAAAAATGTGACTATTAAGACATCTAAAATACATTTGTGGTTCACATTACATGTTATTGGACATTGCTGGGGTAGAATCTTAATTATCACCTTTTCAGATTTTGTCAGTGTATAGAAATATAAAATGAGCCCGAGCCAGGGCAGGCAGTCTACAGGCAGCCGTCTCCATTATCTGTGTGAATCAAACAGCAATCTTGCCCATGAAAGAAATCTGCACTACACTTTGTTTCCTAATGGAGTTCAAACCTCACTCCAGCCCTCTGGCCAATGATTTTTTTTTTTTTTTTTTAGTTTATCAAAGTGTACACATTGACTTGTGAAGTCCTTTTAGATGGTTCTTATTTCACTGATGAAAACCTTCCATCTCGGAAGAATGGCATTTAGAATGGATTCACTGCATTCAGAATCTCATTCACTAAAAGGCTAGGCCAAACCCCAGCAGAGAGGTATAGTAGCCCATGACATTTTGTTCAGATAGTATGTTTGTAGCTCAGTGTCTTTTCTCTCATTTAGGTGATGAAATTGGAATGCTAGAGGACATGGCTGTTGGCATTTCAGATTTAAAGAAAGTAGCATTTAAAATCACTGAAGCCAAATCCAATGATGTCTTGCCAGTCATAACAGGAAGACGGTAAGTGATACCCCATATCCTGAAGACTCAACTTTTTAATGTATTTTGCATGAACTCCTCACAAAAGAGTCAAAGGGAATTTAGACACAGTTTGGGAAAAGGTCTTTTGATTTTTTTTTTCCTATTAAATAGATGCAGGTGACATGACCAGGGGAAGTCTTTTAAAAAGGTTCCTAGATGTTTTTTCTGAGCATTAATACATTGTAATGAACTCAGTATGGTAATGTTCTCCCATGATAAAGAGAAATTCAAAACAATAGCAAGCATGAAAAGAACAGATTCTTTTTATTAATTTGTGATCTAAAGCTCCCAATGTTTTTACATTTGCGGGAATCGTTCAGTTAATAGCATCATGCTTTTTGAAATGACTTTAAATTAAATTCAGTAAAAGCAGAGACATTTTAGAAAAGATATATTCCTGTGTCAGGGGCATTTACTACCATTTTTCTTAATTATTTTTTGACAATTCATTCAGACTGTGAGATTTCCGAGAAAGGTTTTAAATAAATAGCTTTGAAGGTCAGTGTGTGATAAGCAAAATATCAAAAATAAGAATGATTGTATGTGGCATAGGCCTGTAATAGAGGAGTGTTAGTCTCTGATAAGTTGATTCCATCAGAAGTTCTCCAAGTTTCAGCCATTCTGGTGTTAGCACTTTTAAAAATTTCCAGATGTTATTAAGAGTTGGAGAGAGAAGCAGTGTGTAGAACTTCTACCTTTGTCTCTCTTCCTCTGTATAACTATGTCTTTCAAATTTAAAAAATAAGCAAGCAAGCAAACAAATAAGTAATAAATAAGTTATTACATTTTTGAAAAGGCTGGGATCAGAAGTGGAGCCAGGACACACACCCAGGTACTCTGCTATGTGGAACAAGTATCCCAGGAGGAGTCTTAAAGCACAGTACCAAATGCTCATTCCCGAATCATGAACTTGCAAGCTTTGGTAGGTGAGGAGGATCAGATGAGCTCATCCAAGTGTCAGCGAAGAACCCTATGACTTATTGGATGCCAATGTCTTTAAAAATAGTGACCTGCCTTTTGCCATGTCATGCCATGAACTTTGCCAATACCGAGGCAATTACTGAATACAGGCCCTTCTTTTTAATCAGAACATTGAGCCAACTTACCTTCTCTTAACAAATTGAAGCAAAAACATAATTAAAATTAAATATAGCCATAGATGACAAAGTGTCTATTTTCATATTAAAGGCTCATATTGTATAGTTCATAAAAAACTTACCTATCAATATGAAAACTAAATCCTAATTTAAAATGTGTTAAATATTTGAACTGAAAAGATATAAGTATGATTTATAAACGCCTAAAAACAAAAATGGTGCATCCTTGTTGAAGATTTTGGCAGCCTCATAAATCAAGTTTCAATTGTCGTATGACTATTAGAATAATTAACCATGTTTGCACAAAATTCTATAGCTGAATCTTAATGGAAGCACCATTAATAATAGCCAAAAAATATGTGGTAACTCAGGGACTTATCAACTAACACATGCATGAACATGATGTTATGTTTCTAGAAATAGAAGGCTGGTTTTTTGCACCAGAGAGAAACAAAATGCTAATAGTGTTATCCAACATGGTTCTTTACATAGGAGAACCAATAGATTCAATCAAGAGGCTATTGGTTCCAATAGATACAAGCTTAATCAACATAAATTGATGAAACTAGTGTACACAAATAACTCCATGGCTGAGAAAGAAATTGTAATTACAATCCCCTATAAAATCTCAAATACTCAAATACTATGGAATTAACATAACTAAAGTTATGTAAGACCTCTATAATGAAAATTACAAAACGTTAAAAAAGCAATAGAACAACACATTAAACGACAGAGGAATTGCCATGTTCCTGGATCGGCAGGATCAACATCATCCAAATGGCCATATTACCAAAAGTAATGTACAGATTCAATGTGATCCCAATCGAAATCCCAGCAACATTTTTCTCAGAAACAGGAAAGATGATACAAAAGTTATCTGGAAACACAAGAGACCATGAATAACCAAAGATATACCGAAGAATAAAAATCAAGCTTGAGGAATTACAATTCTAGACCTAATGACATAGTACAGTGCAGGGGTCATCGAAACAGTCTGGTCCTGGTACAGAAACAGAGCAGAAGATCAGTGGAACAATAGAAACCCCAGGAGGGAACCTATATATGTGCAGCTAACTAATCTTTGATAAGAGAACTGAAAATAATCCGGGGGCAAAAGTCTGGTCTCATAGTAACTAAAAGAAATTAAACATATAAGCAAATTCTTCTAATTCCTTATGCCAAGTAATTTAATAAAGAAATGAGTGAGTGATTTTTGAATAAATAAACAACAGAACATAAGCACATAGCAGGCAAAAACCAAATCAGTGCTGTGTTCTCACTCTATTTCTTATAGCAGTGATTTAAGGAAAATGCATAATGCAAATTAGTACGTAATTCTTCCCTCCTCTGTCCTTCACCTCCGTCAGTGAACATTATGTGGTGGAGGTCAAGCTTCCAGCCTCGATGTTTGACTTGCTGCCTCTACAGATCAAGGAAGGACAGCTGCTTCGTGTGCATCCAGTTCTTTTCAATGTTGGAATCAATGAACAGCAAACTCTTGCTGAGAGGTAAGCTTCAAGTACAAAATTGTATTTGGTTTTTATTTATTTTTCCTTCTTTTAGTGAATGCTGAGCAAACCCGTGATTCCGGAACACAGAACTTGGAGATGAGAACAACATTTTCTAATTTATCAGTACAAAGTTGTTTGGTACAGAGTAAAATATTTATATTGCGGGAATCATGTCTCAAGTGTAAATATTGCAAAAATATTGAGAAAAACATTGAAACTAATACTAACTCACATAGAAGCTTTAGATTTCTATGTTCATATTTATCAATGTGAACAGATTTAATTTTGAAAAATTCATGGATTTATAGTACACCTAATCTTTTTATAATATTTATTTGTGATTAATGTTACTGTGTCTTTTTGTAATAATTTTCTTTGTGAAACTACAAATGATTGTACATGATTCCAATGGTTGATTGAAAAACTACCATTTTTGAGAAAAGAAATTTTATATTTTACATAGTTTATGAGTAACAATAAGTGTTGTGAAAATTTAAAGTTCACAGAACACAACTGTGGAGTATTTCAGCAAAGATGTTATCCATTGTTACAAGGTCTGACTCAAAATGTTTCCACACAGGTGGAATTTTAGACTTTCTTTGCTTTATATTTAAGATATTTTCTTGTGTATAACAAACTCTGTATCTCTCCTTCCTTCCTAAATAACCATTGAAATTTAGCTAAGTTTATTTTCTGCATGACTTGTTAAATACATTGTAAGCTTTTGCAAAAATAAAAGGATTGTAAGCATTAGAGCCCTCTTGAATACCAGTGATGTTCAAGAAGCCTGCTGCCATCTGTTTTTTGGAAATTGTTTATCCTCCTCTACATCTTATCAAAAGATATTTCTTAGGCATCACTGATTTACATAATTTTAATTTGTCAGTAACAAAGTAGATAGCAAAGGTTTATATTCTATGCTAATTTCAAAGTATATGGAAGCTTTTTTAATCTCTGTATGGTACATACAAATCAGAACATAGTTTTGTTCATTTTATTTTATAAGAAGCTTTCAGTGGCAATTAAATGTTTGAAAATCAGTATTCAAGATTCCTCTATATTCTAGTTATATATAAATGTGTGTGTATCTAAAACCCCGAATTTACTGTAAGATATGCATGCACTCATACACACACATATATGTATGTATATGACTGATTTTAGAGCAAATTTAGTGTTTTAGATGACTAATATTACTGAAAGTTATACAATCTGGGAAAATAATCAGTACTCTAAATTGGATATTTTACTATGTTAGAATGTAGAGATGTTTGATTTTGAATTAGTGAGTTAAGGTTTGTGGGTGTGATCTTGAGAAATAAATGAGACTCATGCATTTAAAGACTTTTCAAGGATTGGATAGCACTGTCTTTTCAAGGTTTTTGCAATGAATTAGTTTGTATTATTCATGATATTGTAACTGCTTAAGTTTACAGTCACTTGGTTAAGAGATGTCTCTCCTCACCATTCAACCAATTTTATGTGTTAAAAAATAATTTTTTGAGAAACAAGATGGTGGAATAGGGTAGGGACATGTTTAAGTAGACAGAGAATCATTACCCAAAATGAAATAGAGAGACCTCAATCCCAGCAAACAGGAGAGGACAGGTTGATGGCAGAGGGGTGTTTGGAAACTTGTGGACATGGGGAAACAGCAGAGACAGCAGAGCAGTGTTGCAGGAACCAGATAACCCAGTGGTGGTCAGTGATCAGAACTCTACCAGTGGCCAGGTAGGAAGAGGAGTTCACCAGGAGCTCAGGAGGTATACAGAGGCATAGAACTGACCATTCTACTGATTTACTTGATTGGAATATGCGCAGAAGCAGAGTGGCAGAGCCCAAGCAGGTGGGTGCAGGAACAGGGTGGATTTCATGGCTCAGATGCCCACAAGTGCCATATCATGTGGCATTTTGTGTACTGAAGGAAAGAAAAGGCTATGGGGATGAAAGGACAACAGTGAGCTGCACAGGTACTAAGCCAGGAGCGAGCTCAGTTCTGGCTCAATGCATTGAACTGGTCCCAGAAGATAAACAGTACCAACTTGGCAGCCTATAGGATATGCCATCCAAGATAGACCCACGTAGCCCATACACCTAATGACCAGCAGGCCCAGATGCCCACCAGTGCCACATCAGGTGTCATTCTGTTTACTGAGGAAAAGGCAACGGAGAGTGGGGAGGAGGAGAGAGGTGCTGAAGGAACAACAATGAGCTTCACACGTGCAAAGAAACTAGGAGAGAATTCACTTCTGGGTCAACACATCACACTGGCCCGAAAAGGAAAACACTACTGACTTGGCACCCTACATTTCTGACAGTGCTGTATTAGGCACCGTTTTGTGTACTGAGAAAAAGGCTGTGGGGCTAAAGGAACAGTAGTGAATTGCACACATGCTGAATTTGGAGAGAACTCACTTCTGGGTGAATGCATTTCACTGGTCTCACAGGGAAAATGGTACTGACTTGGCATATTGTGGGTTCCACCCAAAATAGGTCCAGATGGCCTGTAGAAGGTTCCAGATAGACCAGTACCATAGACAAAACAGTGGTTTATCACAGCTGGTGTTTCTTTAAGCCCTGGTACTGCTCAAACCAGGAGTATCAGAATGGCTGTATAAGCAGTAGTGCAGCTATAGAACAAGGTCACAGGGCTTTGAAAGTGATGAGCCAGGAACTATGAAGACCGTGATAGAAGCCTAGTACAAAAGCCCAGGACTGAAACTCACCGGAGGGAGTGGCACAAGTGACTTTAAATGAAGAACAAGGTCAGTAAACATAATCAGTCAAATCAACCTGTGGAACAGTAGGCAACACAGCTTACAAACTGGCCCTAAGGAGAGGAATTTGTTAACCAGAAGTACAAGGACCAAGAGCAAGAGACAGAGACACAATGACTATCACTGATGACTTCTCTGCAAAGGAGTAAAAGCCTTTGTGATACTCAGAGTTAACTGAAGAAAACATGAAGGAAATGGGGGTAAAGAATTATAAAAACTTGTAATGAAGGTTCTTAACAATGAGAAGCACATTCAGGAATCCAAGAAATTTAAGGGATATGTCATATGGGAAATAGCAGCAATGACTCAAGTGATAGCTAGTATATTAGAAATTCAGAACAAAATGGAGAAAATTCAGTGGCATTCCTCAATAACAGAATAATAATAGAATGACAGTGGAGCAGAGGAAAGATTCTCAGAATTAGAAGAGATTTCCATCAGAAATGGGGGAAACATAAAACAGCTGGAAGAGGAACTTGGTCAAGCTAAGAAAAATATTCAAGAATTAAGGGACATGATTAAAAGGCCAAATATGATTTATGGGAGTTCCAGAAGGCACAGAAGGAGGAGCTGTTTTAAAAATATGTCAATGAAATAATAATGGAAGATGTCGCTAATTTGAGAAAGAATTGGAAAACAAAGTACAGGAGAGGCACAAAGCTCCCAATAGTATTTACCAAAAGTGATATTTGCCATGACACATGATAAGCTATCTTCAGTTGAACACAAGAAAAAGATCCTTAAATATCCACATGAGAAAAAAAAATCAATAAACATATAGAGGAGCCCAAATTAGACTCAGTGCTGTCCCTCACAAGAAGCTACAGGCCAGAAGTGAATGGAATGACATATCCTAATTATAAAAGGAAAAAATGGTCAGCCCAGAATAACTTATCCAGCAAAGCTTTCCCTTGTCTTTGAAAGTCAAATAAAATTCTTCCACAGTAAAAAAAAAAAAAAAAAAAAAAAAAGCTCAAAGAATTCACCTCTTCCAGACCTGCTCTACAAATGATTCTTCAAAATATGCTATTGGCAGAGAAATAAAATAGCATCTACCAAAACCAAAGGCAAACATGGAGAACATCTCAATAAAACAACATTAGAACAGTAAATCAAACAATAAACAGCCCATTGCTAAAATGACAGGACCAAATTACTACCTGTCAATATTAATCTTAAATGTAAAAGGCTTAAACTCATCAAGCTAATATCATAGATTAGCAAACCATATAAAAAGGCAAAGCCCATCTATCTGTTGCCTACATGAGACACATCTCACCAACAAAGATGTGGAAGCTGAAAGTGAAGGGTTGGAAAAAGAAATCCCATGGAAAGAAACAATGAGCGGGTGTAGTCATTCTTGTATCAGACAATGTAGACTGATGCGAAAACTATTAAAGGTGATAAGAAGGATCAAAGGATCCATTCTGCAAGAAGAGTTCACCTCACTAGTTTCTTAGGATGTTTTCTTTTTCATTTCTAATTTTATTTGGTTTTTCTCTTTTGCTTTTTTTCACAATTCTGGCTCAAAATTTGTTTTGATCATTTTTTAAAAATTGCTCTTTCTTTTCATAATATGAAAAGCTTTTCAGTTTCAATTCATTTATATTAACTATTATTTTTATTATTGCTTCCTGTTCATTTTTCCTTTTATAATGTCCTTGAGATGAGTTATTAGATTATTTATTTGAGATATTTATATTTTTGTAAGCATGTGAAGGTATAGATGTCACTTTCAATATTGTTTTTGCTTCATCTCAGAGATTTAAATATTTGTATTTTAATTTTTTCCAAAATGTTTTATCTTGTTTCTTCAGTGACATATAGGTCATGCAGTAGCAATGTTTTTTCTCAAAAAGGATTCGGATTTTCATTTCTTCAATAACACATTGGTCATTCAGTATCATGTTTTTTTAAGTTCTTGTCATAAATTTTCTGTTTTTCTTCCTGTTGTTGATTTTGTCTTATGGATTTTCAGTTAAGGGAAGGTATAGTAATTCCATAATAGGAACTATCATATCCAGATGTGAGAATGCAATGCAGTATGCATCTCTACTTCCAAATCAAATGTGGACTCCCAATGATACTGTTCAATATGTCTTCACAATTGGATGCTGGACTCTGTGCCATTCTCCATATCTAAATGTCATGATACACTTAAGTAGCAGCATGATGAACTTATGACTGATTATGAAGTACTGTAATATTATAATAATATAGGGGAAATCAATGATGGAGGAAGGAATTTGGGGAGATTGGAGGGGAAATGCCAGAGCTTGCTGAACTGTATCACTTAATTAGTTAGTTAGTTAATAAAATGATGTTTACAAATATGTGTAACCTACATGAGGCACAGAGAACTTCCAGGGGAAAACAGCAATGTAGAGAAAAACATTGAAAAAAGCAGGAAGGCTGAATTTGGATATCACTAAAATATCTATCAACTCTAGATGAGCAAATCTCTTCTCTGATCTCTGAGCTTCATTTCTTTAATTTTGAACTTTGAACTTTACCAGGCTACACATGTCTATCATATGTGCCATATTTTCAAGTTCTAATATTTTATGCATCTACACCAAATAAAACATGTGTTATGGATAACCATTCTTAAATAAGGAAATAGTAAGCTCAACAATAAAATGCTATAGACTTAAAAAATATAATATAGGTAGCTTGAAGGAAACATTTTCAGGGACTAGCCTTGTGGCACAGCAAGTTAAACCTCTGCCTATGACACTGGTATCCCGTATGTACACCTTTTCAAGCCAACCGTTTCACTGCCAGTTCAACCCCTGGTAATGTGACTGGGAAAGCAACAGAAGATGGCTCAAATGTTTGGGCCCCTGCCACCCATGTGGGAGATCTGGTAGCTCCAGTCTCATGGCTTTGGCCTGGCCCGGTCCCAACCGTTGCTGCTGCTTGTGGAGTAAACCAGGCCATGGAAGATCTGTCTCTCTCTACTTCACTCTCATTCTCACTCTCTTTCAAGTGAATACATTTTTAGTGTGTGTATATATATATATGACAGAACTTTAGGTCCCAACATGATAGTCTCATGGCTAAAGTCCTCACTTTGCATGCACCAGGGTCCCATATGGGCACCGGAAGTCCTGCTTCCCATTCAGCTCCCTGCTTGTGGCCTGGGAAGGCAGTTGAGGATGGCCCAAAGCCTTAGGTTCCTGTGCCTGTGTGGGAGACCTGGAAGAGGTTCCTGGCTCCTCCCTTTGGATTGGCTCAGCTCCAGCCGTTGCAGCCTTTTGGGCAGTGAATCATCAGATGGAAGATTTTCCTCTCTGTGTTTCCTTATCTCTGTATATCTGACTTTCCAAGAAAAATAAAATAAATCTTAAAAAAGAATCTTTATCACAGCTTATGAGGCTAGAATGTCCAATATCAAGATGCTGAGCAGTGTGGTTTGTAATCAGTGTTCTTTCCCTGTCTTACAGGTGAGTATTACTGGCCACACTGGATATGCTCACATGAATCCTATTTGTTTCAGAGACAGGAGGATCTCCCATTCTTGTTATGGACATTATTGCTATAGGTTTAGATATCTACTCTCACAGCCTTAGTTAACCATAATGATTGCTCTAGAGACACCCTCGCCAAATAGTCATACTTCAGAATCAGGTGTTACATATGCACTTTTAAAGGGAACAAACACTTGGGCATGATGCTTATACATTAGCAGAGGATATTTTCAGAACACTGGTGGGTCAGTCAAAAAGCTGGAATATTTATCCTACAGCCTAAGGAAAAATCATTGGCACTTTCTGGAACTATGGAAATTGGACATTTATTCTCTAGCTAATGCTGTTCTTCCAAACCTTGAGATACAGAAAGAACAGATAGTGACAGGAAGCAGGGTTTCTTCATGAGTTTGTCAAGTTAACAAATACATATTATGGTTTGAGTCATGCCATAATCACAGTATAAGGGAGTAAATAGGACAGGAGAGACAGTGATTCACAGATAAAAGTGGCTGCCTTTCAATAGGATCATAGAAAACAGGAGGTTTCTTCTGTACTTTGAGTAGGGGATAAAAATCTGTCAACCCAGTTAGGAAAATAGACACTCTTGCCAGCAAGTCAAGAGCAGGGGAGGTGCAGGGAAGGAGAAAGGGAGGGCTGAGTTGCATGTAAAAGGAAAGTCTCAGAGGCGTTGATTATTGATGTTGAGGGTACGTAGTGTCACTACATTCCCAAAAGATGTTTCAGAAGTAATTATGGAGAGGTTAGGTACAAAACTACAGAGAGTGTACCTTACCCCCACAGGGAGAAGAAAGGCAGCTCTGTTAGTGATGAAATGCATGCTAGATTAACTTTTCCAACATTTCAGATATTTCACAGTGCAAGGGGGCATGGGATATGGCTAAGATTAAAGTTAATATGTGTTAAATGAATGAAAGATTTGACTGTGTTGTAGAGGGTACACTGAAAGAGAAGAAATTGGAAGAATACCATTTGACATTTTGAAAGCTTTGAGAGAGTGCAGAATGCGTGTTGTTAAATACCTAATATATGATGACAGAATCCCGGTGAGAAGAAACTGATGTTTAAATGACCAATGTATAGTAGGCAGAGTGGCAGCAAATTAGGACATTTAAAATAGTGTGTAGATACTGAATCTGAGTTTATTACAAATATTGTGGATAGAACCATATAAATATTTTTTCTTCTTCCAGTTTAGAGTTATGTTGCATTTGAAGTGAAATGGGAAAGTCACATTGAATGTTTCATCTGAAACTTAGAAAACCTGGTTTGGGTGGAGATATAAACTAGAAGCTAATTACACAGGATCCTTCTGTAGAAATGGACAGATAGACTCCAATGTTGAACTGGGAAAATTCTCAGAGGGAAGACAAGCCAAGTGAGGCATTTGGAAGAAGAGAGAGGACACTGCTACAGAGACAGTGGCATTTCTGGCCTGGGTATGAGTGAACCAACCTCCAGGAGGTTGAAAGGCTCTGCGTGTGCCTGCAGACTGAGTGTGCTGGAGTACACACAGCCCAGTGTCTGGCCCTGGTCTTCGGGACCATTCTGTAGACTCTCACGGGTAAAGTGTAAAATCGGGCAGATAAAAAGAGGAAAAGATGATTCTTTCTAAATACATAGAGAAGTAAAGTCCCCACAAAGAAGTACAAGATGGACAAGGTAAATTGTTATTAGCTGAGTACCAAATAGGCACATGCACATAGACTCACACTTTATATTTGCTAGTTAATTTCTCTACACAGTTGATGGTTGTGAGAATATTTGGGTATATCAGAGTGGATTGGTTGAATCAGGTCAGTAGAGACTAGAACATGTTTGAAATCATCGTGAAGTATTAGTGTTACTTTCTATGAGAGCCTGCCTCCAAAAGTAAACTCAGCCTTCATGTAAAAAAAAAATGTTGATTTCTGGTGCTAATTTATACTCCATAATTGTTTCTCTGCTTCTAATTTTAGGTTTGGAGATGTCTCTTTGCAAGAAAATATTAATCAAGAAAATTTTGAACTGCTAAAAGAGTATTATAAAATATTTATGGAAAAGATGCCTCCTGATTGTAAGTATGCAAGCTACAGAAAACAACAGTGTTCATTTCTTGTTTATAAGTCTTCAATAGAGGTCAGGTAGAGTCAACAAAATAAAATAGCATACTTTGGGAAAGTTAAAATGGTTTTCAGTTCATCTGAACTAAACATAAGCAGAGCTGAAAACTGTTTCATTACATTGAAATTTTTTAAATGTATCAGCTCATGTTTTGACATTAATTTCAGTGCCATTAGAAAGTGAAAAACAGTTAAAATATGTAACTTACAAATAGAAATCTCCATTTATTCCAGTGAATTTTTTCTGTAATACTTAACCATGTAAACAAGTTTAAGAAGTAATTAAATTTTATGTTACATTACACATATCACATATGTAGAAGTAGAAAGTAAAATTAGGTTTGAGGTATGCAAGTTATTATTAACTGGCATAGATGAGGCATTGTATTATTATACAATATTTTTATTGTAATATTTTATGTGAAGTAGTTAAGGAGTCCAAGCCTTTATAAATGTTTTGCACTTTTGGATTTTTAGTTTCGCCATTTATCAGTTTTGCAATTGTTTTTTTCTGACAATAATAAGACACATAGCATTTGAGCAGTCCAAAGTCAGATGATCAGGAGTGTATTTAAATTCCTTTATAAATAGCATTATTGTGTTGAGATACTGAATATTTCAAATTAATAAGGAATCAGGATACGTTATGAAAATTTTTAACCAGAATCACTAGTCAAAGTTGATGTGTCATCTAATCTTAGTTGATTTGTTCTCTAGTGTGTATTCTATTACGTAGTTTGAAATTTATGAGGTATGAAAGTGTTTAAGCCTTCTTATAACCAAGTGAATTTTTCAGCAAAATATGCAATAGCATATGTATGTTTATGTGCTTGCAGTTCCAATTTAAGTTTGTATAATAGGATTACCAGATCACAAGTATTGTGAAACAAAAATTAATCTGAACTGAATGTTTTCCATTGTTATTATTTCCTAACCAACGCAGTGTCACAACTATTTGCATAATATTTATAATGCACTAAATATCTACGTGATTTAAAGTATATGACAATTTATGTCTTGGCTTATATGTGAATACTATACCATTATATACAAAAAAATCCATGGATTTTGGTATCCTTAAGAATCCTGGAAACAGCTCCTCCCTGGATAGCAAGGAACTGCTGTGATGTGTATGTAAGATTGGTACTGAATAGACAGACTTGCCACTGGCTGCTCTCTCTAGGTACTGTGTGTTTGATGTCTTCCTCCCAGTTTTCTTTGTCTAGTGTTACAGCTCTCAGACAGTTGGTCTTCTGGTCATGAACTAAGGCACAGGAAATGTTCAGGAGTTCCTCCCTTAAGTACTTACCTGGCTTAATCACTGGTCTCTATGAATAATGGGAAATTTCAGTGGGATAAGTATCAGTGCTTCTTCCTTTTCATTCTCTGATCTTCCCATTGGGCTTGATGATCACATACATGTTTTGCTCTTTAGCCCCCTTTATTCCCTTCCAAAATATTACAGCAGTTAAATTTCACAGTATCAATAAATAGGACAAAATGCAATAGGAATTTTCTGTAGATCTAGCATAAACTACTTCATATTTTAGAGGCATCATTACATGAGTCATAGGATCCTGTCCTTAATGAAAACTGCAAATAAAGTGCTTCTCTCTTATTTGAAGGAGTTGGGACTATTGATTTCTCACATTCTGTCTATTTCTCCAAAACAAATGCTCATATCTTTTATATTTTATCCAAGACCAAGTAGAAGGGTGTTGCCATACAGACCCGTGGGAATTCCAGCACCCAGGGGCTCTTCTATTTTCATGGTGAGGGTGAGCTGTCTAGCATTGTGAGATAAGAAAGAATGATATTGAAGTTTCTATGAGTTGTTATAACTGTAATATTTGAAATTTCTATGAGAATTGCATGCAAAAATATTTCTTTTAGAAAATAACATTAGTTTTTTAGTGAAAGTAAGTAGACTGTTTTCATATATACAATTTTGGTTACATTTTCTTGGAGGCCACATTAATATCTAAAACTTGTTAATTTTTGTGTATCATAAAAGATTACTAGGATGTATTGTATGGTCCTAACAGCTTTTAATTTAACGGCTAAAGCAATCAGTAGATAATCTAAACTTTTTTTCCAGAATTATACTTGCTGTTTTGGAGCATTGATCCTTTTCCTGAAAAACTTAGGTTTTTTTTTTCTGATTGTTGCTTGTGTGTTGATGATATTCAGTAAGTTCCACTTTACTTGATTGTTCCCAGCATTTCTTGCTTGTTAATACATTGTCACAGATATCATTTCTGCATTAAGAAAAACAAATTGTATTCTTTCAATGTCTAAAACTAGCAAAAGATATAATAAGTTTTGGATAATCAAGTTTAGACAAATTGTTTGATTATGTTTCTAAAACCCACATACAGAAAATAAGAATACAGATATATTATAAGAGTACCCCTAAATATAAAACAAGAGTGACTAGGGGAATAATTTCTCCTCAAAAGTAGAAAAATGATTTGAGGCAGAAGAGAAGAATTTATTTCAGAACAAAGGAACAAGGACATAAATGCATAAGTGAAAGACGACTGAAGATGAAAATCAACCATTTAATTTAGACAATTGTGAATCACTAATTTTGGTGAAGGAGTTTTGATAAAAAAAAAAAGAATCATGGAATGAAACTACATTGCTAAACACAGGCTCAGTAGGTAAACAGAGTGAAAGCTACTTACTTAGTAAAGTGCATACAATGGAAAAACATGAAAACTATCGTCTGAAAACAATAGTATCAAGGGACAGGATTTTTTTCTCCTCTGATTCTCTTCAATTCAATTTTTCAAGATGGTAGGCTCCTGCATGTCTAAAGACAGGTAGTAGTTTCAGGGTGGAATCTCTGAACTAAGGACCTATACTGTGGACCAGACTTGAAAGGTTCTTGATTAAGCAGAAATGAAAAGGCCTGTGGAAACAGCCAGAAATCTAATAAGGAGCCCAAGACAAAGCAGAAGGCTGGACCCCCGTATGTGGCAGAGACTGAGTTTTCCAAACAGCAGGAAAAAGTACTATGAATGTGATCTAGTCAGGTTTTCATTGCTGAGATTAACTACCTAACAAAAGAAAGCTATTTACGAAAGAAGGTGGCTTATTTTGTAGTTTTGGAGGTTCACAGTTCAGTATCAGGAAGACCATATTTGTCCAGCCACCTGAGGAAGCTGGAGTGCGAGACAATTGGAGAGCACAAGTAAAGGAAGGATAACATAGCAAAACTGAAAGCAGAGAGAAGGGTGTGTTAATCCCAGCTTGGTCTCACATCCATGCTTCTCAGGAGAACAACCTTCCAAGGTCATCCCCTGTGACCTAACAACCTCCCACTAGGCTGCAGCTCCCAAATATCAAAATAATTGTGGAATTTTTTGAAAAAAAGATTGTGTTATTTATTAAGAGTTCAAGTGAGGAGAGAAAGAGAGAGTTTTTTCCACTTTTCCATCTGTTGTTCACACCCCATGTAGTCACAAGTTTTGAGCCTGATCCAGGTTGAAGCTAGAAGTCTGGAACTTCACTCAAATCTTCATTCATTCACATCTCCCATGTGGGAAGTAAAGATCCTGGTATTTAGACTGCTGCTTTTTCAGGTGAATTATCATGGAGCTAGATTGGAAAGGGAGCACCCAGGTTTCCAATGGATGATTTGCTAACAGGATGTTAACATCGCAGATGTTATGTATGGCATCATAACATCATCCCTCCACACATCATACTTAGATCAAGTTTCCATTATGAATCGGTGAACCATTGTTAGTAACTATGTGATTGATTAGTAAATAAATAAACAATTAATTAATTAAAAATAAGCAACAAACTTCTAAAACACAGGCTCTTGTGGAATGCATAAATTAGTGTTCAGAGTATACCCAAAGGTCCTTTTAAAAAGGTTCATGGAAAAATGGAATTAAACAATGTTTAATTTGGTGCAAAACATTAAAAGGTATGCACAGTCTTTATATAGTACACATTTTGCATGTATCATGAAGACTTTGTATCGTGATTTACAGAAAAAGAAAATCTGTCAGGTTTGGTGGAAGCCGCTTTAGTATCTTGACAATTCCGGTAGAAGCCACTCAGAACTTATTGAGGGTTGATTTTTTTTTGTATGCAAATGATTTACAAAGGTTTCAAAATCTAGGTTAGAGTTGGTCTTCAGAGCTCTGCTGGTTCATCACTGTTTCTGCACTTCTAGAGTCCTAAAAAAAAAAAAGAAAAAAGAAAAAAATATGTTTATTTTCGTTGGAAAAGCAGATATACAGAGAGAAGGAGAGACAAAGATCTTTCACTTGCTGATTCACTCTCTAACAGCCACAGGCCTGGAGCTGAGCCAATCAGAAGCCAGGGCCCAGGAGCTGGTTGTGCATCTGCCATGAGGATGCGGGGTCCCAGGTTTTTGGGACATTCCCTGTTCCTTTCCCTGGTGACAAACAAGGAACTGAATGAGAAGTGTAGCAGCTGGAATACAGCACCCCTTACAGGATGCCAGCACTAGCAGGTGGAACATTTGCCAATTGAGTCACCACTCCAGCCACCCCAGAGACCTTTTCAACTGCTTCAGAGGATAAAATAACCTTTAATACAGATTTTGTTCAGATCTACTTTTTGTTAACTTTAGTAAGGTTAATCTAATAGCAGATCAATCATAACTTTCTCTGATATCTTGTCAATGCTTTTAGTATGGTTAGCATGTGTTTTTTTTTAAATATAAAATGTATGAAAGCCAGGCATGCATGACAAGAACTCCAATGTTTAGTTTACTGAACTAACATTTGGTTAATGGAATGAAATTTGTTTAAAACTAAAGCATTTTGTGCCCTTTAAATGTACATTTTCAGTTAGGATTTTTCATGCTTTTATAATTCAGGTTTTTGTAACTGTCCTTTAAAAATAGATCAATGAAACAAATTAGGTCAAGCCAGGCTAAAACAAGAAGGAAAATTATTAATCCCAGAATTTATATTTTAAAAAGTAGTAGCCCTGCAGTGAGATAAGTAAACCTGGAAATGAGAGCTTTGTTCAGAGGCAGGTCAAAAAGAATTTTACTATAAATGCAATTTGTATTATCCAAGAATGGGCTAAATCACTCTTGGTATTTTGAGAATATTGCCATATGGCCATTAAAAACATGTTTCCCAAATATAGAAGGGAGCTCTCTAGCAAATCAGGATGTTTTTTAGAACAGGACAAATATGTAATAGCATATTCCCCAGGAAACAGTTGGATTTTGTTTCCAAAAGAAATGAAGAGAACACCATGGTATCATTCACAATCACACTGCATGTAAAATAAACTTAGGAGCTGCTTTATCTAATTGCACGTTGGACCCAAAACATTGTTTAACACCAGAATCACTGAGACATGTCAACAAATGGCTAAAAAACATCGAATAACATAATATAAATCAGTTGTTGAAATAAAGTCGTTGAGAAGAGTTGAATGTGTTCGTTTTGGTAGTACATATACTAATATTGGGGTGAAAAGAATGAAATGATATTTGCTGCACTTAACAATGAAAATTGGAGCTGGAATTGTGGCACAGTGGGTTTAACCCTCAGTCTGTGATGTTGGCTTGCCTTATGAGTGCCTTTGAGTGCCAGCTGAAATCCTGTATGCTTCACTTCTAACCTCATTCCCTGCTAATGCACCTGGAAACCCAGGTCTTGGGCATTTGAGGAGTGAGCCATTAGATGGGATATGTTTTTATATCTCTCATTCTCTCTGTCACTCTGGCCTAAAAGACTTTAAAAACAAAACATTGAGGCTATTTACATGGATGTTTCCTTCAGTTATTGATTATTTCAGGAGCTGCAGCCCAAACTAGAAACTGTGATAGAATTCATACTGACATTTCAAGGTATGTGTTCCTGCAGAGAGGGGCATCGCTGCATAACCAGGAGGTTAGGTTAGCCAGTCACTGCTTTCTATAAAATTGGGGTTAACATGTGTGATACTTGTCTCACTGCTGCCATGTTTCTTGGGTGTTTCAATGCTCATGTCATTTGAATCTACCACCTCTGGAGTCAGCTGTTCCAAGCTTAACAGACTCTGGAAGTGACCTGAGTTTATAGAATCAGGATGGGTGATGAGACAAATGACGTGAACAAACACATACACATATACACACGATAAACTACACAAGGTCTTCAAAGTATGAATATTTCTGATTCCCAAAGAGGATTTCTGATATAGATGAGCCATTTTCAGATTCCAAACTAAATGTCAAACTATTAACCTTTGTCCCGCATGTGATAATAATGTATTTCTTCTGAACAATTCTCATTCATGTTGAGAGACCCTTCTAACACTCACAGCAGAAGCATCCAAGGCTACGGTATGATTCTGTCAACTGAGGTTCTACTGTGACAAAAGCACTGTCAGTCTCTGCCCCCTCATGTTTTTCCTCTGTTTTATTTTCATAACCCATCAATGTTATGGTCAACCATGTAAGTAGGGATTGCCCTACAAGTAAGATCAGTTGGAGAAAGGCACCTAAGTTAAATATGATAGCTTATGCTTAAAAAATTAAATATTCAGTGTCTGCATCTCTCAAGTCATGCCACAGTCTGGAAGACAAGAATTCTAGTCATTTAGAAATCCATCTGCAGTCTGTGGAGTCATCCAAGGAAATATTGGTATCTAATAGCCTAGGTGCTAAAGCAATCAGTAGGTCAGCGGTAGTATCACCAGAAAACAAAACTGGGCCACAATACCTGGTCTAGATTCTTGATGATGACTTTCCAAAGGAAGCTAGAATCATGGTCCAAGAGTTAGTCAAGGAGAAGACAGCTGTACCCAGAGGCCTCTAAGAAGGAGAAAATTGTGGACAGAACTTTGCTACTTCCACCCTTTTAGCCTTTTATCTCCATCTTGACTCTTCATTATCCAAGCTTGAGTGTAATCCAAGTGGTGCCAAGTTGCTTGGGAAGTTAGATTTCCTGTGATATCGTGCAGAAAGGGAAAAGGTCCAACTATGAGATTAAATCAACAGTTGGCCAGCACAGTCTACACCTTTGCTACTTAGCACCTCTGCCTACCATACACCCATACAGGAGTAATTTCTAACAAATCTTCATCTGGATGTGGGAAATCATAATTTTGTATTTCAACAAGCCACTGTCTTAGTCTGCTGCATTATAAAACTCTGAGAATCACTACTTTGGCCTTGTTAAGATGTTAAAAATTAGCTATTAAATACATTTTATATTTTATATTTTGCATTTTACTTATTCTCTACATGTGGATACAAAAGAATGTGAAATTGCCCAGAATGTTAAAACTATTTTTCATTCATTTATTTGATTTTGAACAAATATTCATAGCTGACTGACTTAAGCCTGTGAAGCAATTCAAATGCAATGATTCTGTACAATGTGAAATTACTTTGATTTATTACGTTAAGATGTCTTATTTCCCTAAGTATACATAATAATTTGAATATTGCAGATTTAGGGGGAGTTTTGTCAATGAACTAGAGATATAAGGATTTTCCTAAGTGAGCATATGAATATCATTCCAGTGAGAACTGCAGATTAATTTAGAGCTTGATCCATTGACTGCTAATAATCTGTGCTTCATTGATGTCTCATCCTTGACAATGCAGGCACTCACAGAAATAGAATATACAGTTAATTGATTTTTATTTTATTAAAATGTATGTATATTTGGAATCAGATTGCATTTAAATATTTCATATATTAAGCATATGTTCAGCTTTATATTGCATACACATTGAGAAACATTTAACAGGAACTGAGATTATAGGAGGAAAGTGTGTTGTATTACAGCCCAGTCTCAAGATTGAAAACATCTCCAAAAGGGCAGATGAAATTCATATTTTGAAAATTGTTAGTTGTTGAATTTTAGTATACATGCTGCTGAAGTGAGTGCTGCTGTTTGGTTAATTTTTTTTCTGCTTGATTTTAAGTTTGCTCCAGCCAGATATTTATCTACACCAGCTTCACTTATTCAGATTTCAACCCTATTACATTCTGTGTTCCAGTTTTGCTTTCATCTTACTTCATCCAGTAAGTAGACTTGGCATAATGAGATGTTTCCACTTTCATCACCTGGCTTCCAGATCACTATTGTTTTCTGCAATCGCTCCTACTGTTTCAATATTTCTTTCCAACCTGCAACATAAATTTCTCATTAACTGTCTGACATCTAAATTGCCAGAACATCCTACTGTGCAGATTAGGGACATATATTCTGCCCATAGTTAAATGTAGCTTCATTGGTTTAAACATCACCTAACTACTGGCCATTGATCTGCAGATGTGTATTGCCAATCTGTCTCTCCTCTCTCATCTTATATGTCCTGATCAACACTTCAAATTTGCTTCCTGATTCACTTACAGGCTTCCTCTTTCTAAAATCTTCTTCATCTAAGTTTTTATCTAGTCTAACGTTTTAATTACTTTGGAGGAAGGGGAAGGAGCTACTTTGAGACATCTCTTTCAATCCTAACATTACTTCAACTACCTTCAGAAATTTCACAATACGTGCACTAATCTTCACCAGTTACATTGATGCACGTTCTAGTATTCATCCAGGTTATGGAAATAACTTTCCCCCAGGCTCTTTGTTCCTCCATCACCCCTCATTCATTCTACTCTTTTTTTTTAATTGTTAGAAAATCAGGTCAGAGAGAAGGCAAGACAGAGAGATTTTCCATCTTTCTTCCCAAGGGACCGCAAATGTCAAAGCTAAGCTGATACGAAGCCAGTAGCCAGGAACTTCATCTGGGTTTCCCATGTGGGTGGAGGGTCCTAAGGTTTTGAGCCATCCTCCACTGCCTTCTCAGGCCACAAGCAGGGAGCTGTATTGGAAGTGGAACAGGTGGATCACAAACTGGTGCCCATATGGAATCCTAGCACATGCAAGACCAGGACTTCAGTTATTATGCTTCCACACTGGACCCTCAGTCTATTCTTACCACAACCTACTAGTATGTCACTGTTTTTAAATGAAAGTGTAGGATTCGGAGCAATAGTGTAGTGGTTGAAGTCCTCGCCTTGCATGCGCTGAGATCCCCTGTGGGTGCTGGTTCTAATCCCAGCAGCCCCGCTTACCATCCAGCTCTCTGCTTGTGGCCTGGGAAAGCAGTCGAGGACAGCCCAAAGTCTTGGGACCATGCACCCGCATGGGAGACTTGGAAGAGCTCCTGGCTCCTGGCTGGGAGCTCCTGGCTCCTGGCTCCAGCTGTTGGGGCTGTTTGGGGAGTGAATCATCAGATGAAAGATCTTCCTCTCTGTCTCTCCTCTCTGTATATCAGCCTTTCCAAAATAAATAAATAAATAAATAAATAAATAAATAAATAAATAAATAAATAAATACAAGTGTAGTAATGTATGTCACTAAACCCTTCTGGTCTCTATACTCCTAGCCCCTAATTGTTCTAACTAAAAACCTAAGTTGTTATAATTGTTCCTAATGTCTCAATCTCGAAAATGCTGCTTGTTTGATGCACCTTCTTTTAAGTCTCTGTGTTATAACTTGCTCCACATTGATCTTTTGCTGTTTTTAGGGCATCAAATTCTTTCTATTTGTTAAATGCTGCATTTGCAGGTTTTCCTTGAACAACCCCATTATAATTGCATCCTTGCATAACCTCATCTCCCTTTCTCTTTACTTTTCTCTATAGCATTTGTCATGATCTAACATAGAATGTGGTGTTTAGTTTGTTAAACACTGCTGCTTCACAAGGATTTCAGCTCCAGGACAGGAATCTTTGTTCATGCATCATTATTTTATAATTTACATTTCCAAGCTTTATGAAAACCTCTTATATGAATAGATTTCAAGCAGTTTTTGCACTAAGCCTAACGTCCTTTTATCCCATTTCCAGTTTGTGAAGCACCCTTGCATGTGTTGACTTTAATTCAAAATATAAAAAAATATGTCTAACACTTGGTTTTCATGCATAAATATTCATTGACTGTATCAAGAAAAAGAATACATCTGATAATTTAATTACAAGTCATAAAGGATCAGAGAATAAAGGAATTTATTAAACCATGGAATGATCTAATCAAGGCACAGTATTTCTGCTAGTAATTGTTGCATGAGAAAAGGCTCTATATTCAGATTGTTTTGGAATTCATACTATCACATTGAAAAAGCTTATAAATAGTGGCAAGATTTTCCCCTATACGGCCATATGATCTCAACTTTACATTGCCATATAAATTAGGTCACAAATGATACTTATATAGTGAGCATGGATGAGTTCTAATAAAATAGAATAAAATAAAATAAGACCTTTATAGAGACCACCTGTATTTAGTCTTTCTTTAGACACTGTTTTCAGATCACACTGTAGATTGTCAACACCTAATTAATTTTAGCATAGCCTTTCCTATGCAGTGTGAGATCTAAAACATTAAATGAACCTGTTAACACTTTACTAGATGAATACTACTCAGCGTGAATTTTTGGGAAATATAGGTAGTCTAACACTATCATTTGCTAAGAGGGATTTAAGGTTCAGGGTAGATTCACTTGTCCCGACCTGTAGGACACGACGCTCAAACCCTGAGGGTGAACTGGGAATGCCGGGCTGCTGGCCCAAGAAACACACGGACACACGTACTTGGTGGAAAAGAGTGCCTCATCTCTTTATTTTGCTCCTCATATATATACCTTCTTCTCTAGGGGAGGAGGGGAAGGGTAGGGGTTTCCTGGAAGTAGTTATCTTCATTGAAGCAGGGAAGGAACTAATCATCTATATTAAAACGGGAAGAACTAATTATTTGAACAGGAACAAGGGTGGAGGTTCTATTCTGCTTGCTTTACACAGGATGTTCTGGCCTAATATCCTGCTTGCTGTGACCCTGCTTGCCCAAGGCAGGCTTATGCAATGCAACAGGTTGTCAGGCATGTCAAGTCCAAGGCCCATAAGTTTGTGGCTCCTAACATTCATTAAGTCCATAGACTCAGCCAATAGAAAAATGGGAACCAGATTCCATGCCTGGTGACCTCCAGTTGACTGTTGTTTTCATTTTTATTTTTCTGTTTTGCCAAAACTACGTAGGGACTTCTGCCTTGACTTTAAAATTATAGACTTTTAAAAAATTTTGAATATTTATAATACCGTGCTTTTATATTTTGTTTGTATTCTGCATATATAAGTTTATTTTCCATCCACTTTGAAAGAAATGTTGATGTACCTAGCTTTTGAAGACTGTGATGCTCTTGGTATTGGTAAAAAGTAAAAGAATTTGGGCCAATCACTGTAGCCTAGCAGCTAAAGTACTTGCCTTGTATTCACCGGGATCCTGTATTGGTACCAGTTCTAATCCCAGCAGCTCTTCCTCCCATGAAGCTCCCTGCTTGTGGCCCGGGAAATCAGAGGAGGATGGTCCACTGCCTTAGGACCCTGCACCCACATGAAAGACCCAGAAGAGTCTCTTGGCTCCTAGTTTCTGATTGGCTCAGCTCAGGCCATTACAGTCACTTGGGGAGTGAATCGTCAGATGGAGGCTCTTCCTCTCTGTGTCTCCTCCTCTCTGTACTTTGCAGTAAAAATAAATACATATTTTTTTTTTCAAAAAAGAAAAGGTATTTTTTTCTTATCCATTGTCTCTTGAAGAAGTCTTGAAGACAATTTTTAAAGGAAAAGTGATACAAAATGATGCTCACTTTTAATGAAGTTAAAACTAACACATAACATTATAGCATTCTTTAAGTTGTAGCTTGAGTGAAAGTACAAAACCAGAACACAGTAAGCGATCAGACTATGTGTTTGCATGTGTACAGAAGGCCAGTTGCCTAGCCAATGAGGCATTG